>NC_051083.1:132663974-133035911 GCF_004664715.2 Peromyscus leucopus | reverse complement strand
CTGTGTAGCTTTGCGCCTTTCCTGGAACTCACTTGGCAGCCCAGGCTGGCCTCGAACTCACAGAGATTCACCTGGCTCTGCCTCCCGAGTGCTGGGATTAAAGGCGTGTGCCACCACCACCCGGCAAGACACAATATTTCTAAGTATGTATACCTGAAATACCATGGAGTCTTTTTATTTTATTTAGGTTTTATTTATTTTTTTAGACAAAATATTGCTATGTAGTCTGATGGACCTAGGTACTCCAGGTTAGCCTCAAACCCACAATCCCTCTGCCTAAACTTTATGACTGCTGGGATTACAGGTGTGCTGCTCCACTACACCCAGCCCACAGGGATTCAGACTACAAGAAGCACAAACTGAATGAGCCAAAAGGACTAAATCCACAGTAGAAGTTGCATCTTTCACACCATACTTTCAGCAAAAGTAACAATCATCAAGCAGAATTAAAGATGAGGAAATCAACAATACTCGATCAACTGAAAGTATCTAGATGACACAGGACAATCTGTCCACTAAAAGATTACATATTTGTTTCGTGGGCCACAGAACATACACCAAGATGCACAATATCTGGATCCCTGAAACACATCTCAGCATTTTTTTTTTGGAATAAAATTGCACAAGGTGTGTCTTCTTATCCCAATGTCCCCTAATCAAACTGATAATCAATAATAAAATTTTAAATGTCTCTTAATAATTTGAAATTAAATAATACACCTCTAAGTGTAGTGAACTAAACTGGAAATAAAAATGAATACACAATTAATATGTGGTATATAGTTAAAACTGTTGAAGGGCAAATGTGTAGTACTAATGCATATATCAGAAAAGAAAAACATTTTCAAATTAATATCTGAGATAAGCCAACAATTTAAGCTTATCCTACAATAACCTAAGCAGGTCAAAATAAATACAAAGAAACAGAAGATAAGGGATAATAAAGATAGAATAAAAATCAATGGAACTGGACATGGGAATTCAGTTGGAAGAGTGCCTAGCATGTAGTAAGCTACAAGTTTCATCCTTAGTACCACATAAAAGTGGATATAGCAGCACACACCTGAAATCTTAGAACATTTGTAGGACAGAGCCAGGAAGATCAACATTATCCTTGGCCTTGTGTGAAGTACATGAGACCCAGGCTCATCCTTTTGTCTCATCCTTCAAAATGAAACAATAGATGAAAAGATTGAAAAAAGAGCTTCATCCTTATTGGAGGCTTCATGCCTACTGGCTATCATTCATAGTGCTGTAACTTGATATGTATAATCAATAGTCTTATACAGTTATGAACCATATGAACTACAATAAGGACTGGTCTCATAAGATATGTCCAGTGGTACAACAATGAAATGAATGTCATGGGAGTAAACAATTACTTTCTGCTTGGATTTAAGGCTTGCTGCATAAAATGGAATCCATACCTGGAACTGTTAACTTGCTAGGTCATAAACCCTAGGGGAAAGGCTACTACCATTATTCTGCTAAATGGACACTGTATTGAACTGTGCCCTCAGTTCTTATCTTTATAAGCATAAATTAATGTGTCTCTCTCAACACTCATCAGGGAAGCTTCTTTTTGTAGTAGTAGTAGTATATGGTGGTTAACACAGAGAACCATAATTGGTCAATATGCAGAGAATAAGAGACTATGGATTCTTCAACTCTAAATGGGATATATATCTATATAATATTATGTTATATTTTATTATAGTAATATATTATGTCCTTCATCCAAAGGCTCAGGGACCATTCCAGAAGTGGGAACAGAAAGATTTAAGATCCAGATAGATATCTTGATAATATTGTGTCCCCCAATATATTGTGCACGCTAATAAATTTATCTGGGATCAGAGAACGGAACAGCTACTAGATAGATAGAGGCCAGAAAATCGTAGCATACACATCTTTAATCCTAGCATTCTGGAGGCAGGATCTATACGGATCTCTGTGAGTTCAAAGCCACACTGGAAACAACCAGGCATGGTGACTCACACCTTTAATCCCAGGAAGTGATGGCAGGAAGCAGAAAGGTATATAAGGCATGAAAACCAGGAACTAGGGTCTGTTAAGCTTTTAGGCTTTTGAGCAGCAGTTCAGCTGAGATCAATTCAGCTGAGATTCAAACTGGACACAGAGGCTTCCAGTTTGAGGAAACAAGATCAGCTGAGGAATTGCCGAGGTGAGGTTAGCTGTGGCTGTTTCTGTTTCTCTGATCTTTCAGTGTTCACCCCAATACCTGGCTCCGGGTTTGTTTTTATTAATAAGACCTTTTAAGATTCATGTTACAGATATCTGAAGTGAAATAGTATTTGCTGGACATGACAGGAAAGCCACATACATGAACATACAGCAGCTATAACTACATGTCTAAGACCTGCACAAGGGCAAGCTAGTCAAAATCCTAGTATGCATGGGGAGGGTAATGCCATACCACCTCTAGCTGCAGGCCTATTGGCAACTGATGGCTGCTATGGAAGGGACAGTCAGTTTTATTTTGGGATGCAGACCCTGAGAAACTACTGATATTCCAGTAGATAGTTCTACTACCATGTATAGACAGAAAGCACCAAGTGAAATTAGTGCATTTGTAAAAAGAGCATATAGAATTGCAAGGGGAAAATGGTGGGAGGACAGAAAAAAAATAGAGGTGGATTTGATCTAAGCACATTATATGCATGTATGAAATTCTCAATGTTTTAAATGTTAGTTTTCTGGAAAGAACAATAAAGCTGAGTTCTAGTAAGAGTGAATTACCAATAACAGAAGTACAAAGAAAATCATTTACATACCTTACAGAGGCCAAAGAATAAAAGAATATTATCCAAAACTCTACATACATAAATTTGAAATTTTAAGATGAAATATATCATTTTCATCCATGCAACAAATTACCAAAACAGATCATTTCAATATCTCTATAATTTTTGAAGGAATGTAATTCATACCTGAGGAACTCCTCCCAAAACCTTCAGACCAAAAAGGTTTTATTGGAGAATTCTACAATAAAGAACTAATAATTTAATACATTTTCTTCTGGAAACAGAGTAGGAGGAAATATTTCACACAGCCAATTTTCATGAAATTAGGTATTAACATGACATGAGATCTCAAGACAGAACAAAAAGGAAATTACATCTTGAAACACTTCATGAATATAGATGCATGAGTCACTAAAGAATTAACTAGGGCCAGGAAGATGGATCATTTGGTAAAAGACTTGCTACACAAGCCTGATGACTTGAGTTCAACACTTAAAATCCATCTAAAAGCCCAGATGCAGCTGTGTACATCTGTAATACCAGCACCCCCATGGTGTGATGGGAGATGAAGACAGGACAATCAGCTAGAAGTGCATAGGCCAGCTAACCTGGAGTACTCTGCACAGCCAAAACAACAGCAGAGACCTTGTCTGAATAAAGAGGAAAGTGAGAACTGACTCGAAAACCCTATCCTCTGACCTCCACCTCAGCACTGTGGCATGCATATGACTGCACTTTCACACACATGCATATGCACATACACACAAATAAATATATAAACAAATAGAAATGGGTAACCAACTATAAATAAGGCAATATTAATATGCAATCTGAATCTTGAGCAAATAAATTTATAGATAAAAACAATAAAAAAAAACCCTCTTGACCTAGATGGTTTCACTGGAGAATTGTACCAGATGTTTAAACGAAAATTTGTACTACTTTTACACAATCACTACCAGAAAGAAATGACTGGAGGTGCTGGAGAGTTGGATCAGTGATTAATATTGTTCACTACTCTTGCAGAAGTCTCAGGTTTAATTCCCACACCCCCATACTGGTTCACAACTGTCTGTAACTCCAGTTCTAAGGGATCTGATTTCCTCTTCTGATCTCTGTGAGTTCTCCTGCATGTACATGGTGCACATTCATATATTCAAGTACACACACATACGCATAAAAACATTTTTTAAAAAAATAAATGATGAGAATATCTTCCAACTCATTTTACATCTCTGATGCCAGAAGTAGATGAGTATACTATAGGAAAAGAAAATTATAAAGCAATAACTTTCATGCACTTAATTAAAAAAGTCAACAAATTCTAGCAATGATTTAAGTACAACTACATGGCACCAAGGTTTAGGCCTAATATAGGCCTGACAACCAAGTCCTTGTTTTCTGGAAGAAAGGCCTCAAAAGTCCCACTCAATTCCACATAACAATACTTCAAAGATCAATTAAGTTTTCCTTTCCTTAATATTTTTGTTTTTGACTTCTAATCTTAAAGACTAGATTAAAACTTAGCTCATTTCCCAGAAGGCATTGCTTCCCTTTGCTCTATGAAAGAGTCCACCAAGACCTCTTCCTCAAAATCATCTAGCCCCCAGCCTCCAGCCTGTGCTTTCTCAACATCCTGAAAAAGTAATGTAGGTAAAATATGCTCATGAACATTAAAACTAGTTGTTAGAAAGACATAACTAGCTTTATAATTTAAGTTTTAGAACATAAATACTTGCAGCTTAATCTGCACTGACAATGATTGTCGAAGCCTAGAATTCAACATTTACAAATTCTCATTCACACACACAAACCACACTATTATCACACAACTTATGTCTTGAGAGAATCTTCTGCTTTTTAAATCTTTGGCCTCCCAGTCAATCCCAAGTTGAACCAACTTTTCCGAGTTCTGGTAGTTACCTGGACCACTGAGGCATTGCCACAAGACTTCTTCTCTTTTGAAACATCCTTTTTCTCTAGATATTAGGATAGCTACGCCAGCTTGTTTCTTCTGTGGTGTATGTTGGTGTGGGATTATCTATTGCTTGATTTTTCATGGATGTGTTTAGCTTCTTTGGGTTGAATTTTCCCTTCTAGTGCTTTCTGTAGGGCTGGGTTTGTAGACAGGTATTGATTAAATCTGGTTTTATCCTGGAATATTTTGTTTATTCCGCCTATGGTGATTAAGAGTTTTGCTGGGTATAATAGTCTGGGTTGGCATCCGTGGTCTCTTAGTGTCTGCATGAGATTTGTCCATGATCTTCTCGCTTTCATAGTCTCTATTGAGTAGTCTGGTGTTATTCTGATGGGTTTACCTTTATATGTTACTTGGTCTTTTTCCTTTGCGGCTCTTAATATTTTTTCTTTGTTCTGTGTGTTTAGTGTTTTGATTATTATGTGGCGAGGGGACTTTTTTTTTGGATCCAGCCTATTCGGTGTTCTGTAAGCTTCTTGTATCTTCATAGGTATTTCTTTCTTTAGGTTAGGAAAGTTTTCTTCTATGATTTTGTTGAATATATTTTCTGTGCCTTTGAGTTGGTATTCTTCTCCTTCTTCTATCCCTATTATTCTTAGGTTTGGTCTTTTCATGGTGTCCCAAATTTCCTGGACGTTTTGTGTTACAACTTTTTTGTCTTTAGTATTTTCTTTGACTGACGAATTTATTTTCTCTATCATGTCTTCAGTGTCAGAGATTCTCTGTTCCATCTCTTGCAATCGGTTGGTTATGCTTGTTTCTATAGTTCCTGTTTGTTTTGTCAGGATTTCTATTTCCAGCATTCCCTCAGCATGTGTTTTCTTTATTGTCTCAAATTCATTTTTCAGATCTTGGAATGTTTCTTTCATCTGTTTAATTGCTTTTTCTTGGCTTGATTTGATTTCTTCCCATTTTTTGTTTGTTTTTTCTTCTATTTCTTTAAGGGAGTTTTTTATTTCCTCTTTAAGAGAGTTTTTCATTTCCTCTTTAAGGGAAGTTCTTATTTCCTCTTTAAGAGAGTGCTTCATTTCCTCTTTAAGGAAAGTTTTTATTTCCTCTTTAAGGTAGTTTTTCATTTCCTCTTTAAGGAAAGTTTTTATTTCCTCATTGAGGGAATGTTTTATTTCTTCTTTAAGGGCCTCTATCATCTTCTTAAAGTCATTTTTAGGGTTGATCTCTTCTGTTTCTTCTGTCATGGTATGTTTAGGTCTTGCAGGTGTAGAATCACTAGGTTCTAATGTTGCCATATAGGTCTTTATGTTGTTGCCTGTATTTTTGCACTGGCGTCTACTCATCTTTTCCTCTGTGCGGTGCAGGTGGTGTCTGTGTCTGAGAGTGCCTCTCTTGTTCTAATTTTTAGTCTTGGTTTAGTAGGGGTTCTTGGTTAAATTGGTGCTATTGGGCTGTTTCTTCAGGGACAGCTGATTTCAGTCAGTGAATTATATACTTATGATTCTGGTGATCTGGTTTAGTGGCTGGGTAGCGCCTTCTTCTGTGTTCCCAGGTCACGTTTTGTTCATTTGTCAACTCCTCAGCTGATCTTGTTTCTTCAGACTTCCAACTGTAGGCATCTGAATCCTCTCCCAGATGGGTTTCAGCTGAGCAGGGTAGTCTCACCAACACCTCCAAGTTGTTGGGTTTCACAGGATCAGCAGTTGGGCCCTGGGTTGTCCCCAAACGGAGTGCCCAGACTCGCCCTGGTTCTGACCCACGGAGATAACCTCTTCCCCAGGTGTTGGGGCTAGGGCGTCCCCGTTCCAAGCTGCGTCTGCCCCTCTCCGTCCCCGGGCCTGTCCACCCCTGTGGCCCGCCGCCACAGGCCCACCTGGGTCCACTTGTCTCCGCCGCAGGGCCTGTATGTCCCTGTCAGCTGCCGCTGGGTCTGTCCACCTCTGCGGGCGGCCAACGGGCCTGAATGTCTCTTCCGGCTGCCACCTCAGGCCTACCTACCTCTGCTTGTCACTGATGCCGGGCCCATCCACCTCTGCGAACTGCCACCAGGCGTGTATGTCTCTGCCGGTTGCCGCTGGCTGGGCCTGTATGTAGTAGTTGTACTTAAATCATTTCAATGGAAAGTGTCTTAGTGATTGGATCTTCTAGTGCAGTTTGGAGTTCTTCCATTTGAAAAATGTGATATTTACATGGGATTGTTTGAATCTTGTTTTCTAGTCCCTCCCCATCACCACCCTCATAATCTGAAGGTAGATTTTTCTCTTGATAAAGGAACAAAAAAGGTGAACATCTTGTTTGTAAATAGGTATCTAGTAACTAGTGGTAAACTTGAAATGGTAGAATTCTTTAAAGCCTAATTCTAGGTAGCCTTAAGAAAATGTATCTTAATTATTTTTGAACCTGTATTCACCTTGTTTTTTTTCAAATATCTTAAGTTATATTTTCTTTTTCAGAGCTGCTTCTTATTTGGGGCTACTTTTTTTTTTTTTTTAATTGGGCGTAATTCATAAAAGGGTATATTGTTTTGATGAGACTTTTTACAACTATGGCTGGATGTCTTTCTTTAGTCTTCCAAGAAGGGCCATTTTACTTTTTTAGAGTTACTTTTTAAAGTCATGAGGTCAACAACTTGGACTACTATGCATGTAAGCGCTAATGCAAATTAAAGCCCAAGTTGACCTCCAGCAGCAGTTCATTCTATGTTGACAGTGAAAGAACACTTTGCCTGTTAGGATACTGTTACTCGTGGACTGAAATGCTGAAAAAACCCCTCCCCCTATTTTGTTTTTTGCAAAAATCAAGGTATATTCTAGGGTTTCCTGGTTGACCTCAACAGATAAACTGAGATGATAGTCTTAGATCAGAAATGATCTGAATGTTGATTTACAGTCTACGTGTACAGCTGGCTAAGTGAGATCGCTTTCACAGTTCTGCATGTATCCCATCGGCTCCCCATTAGTCACTGAACTCTTAAAACTGGTATTGTAACATTATCACAATGTTTTGCGCCAATTTATAAACTTTACAGTACAATATGTGTTCCTTTTCTGAGGCAAACCAAAGGTATATTTCTCAAGGTTCTGCTGCTATCAGCAGCGTTGATGGAGGATTTTTTATACATTTGTAATAGATAGGAATAAACCAGGAAAAAAGAAGAAAAAAAAAGTGGTGGAGGAAAAGGTGAACACTGCAAGAATACTCAAAAGGGCTGGGAGTTGCAAACGCCAAGAA
Source organism: Peromyscus leucopus (assembly GCF_004664715.2). Taxonomy (NCBI): domain Eukaryota; kingdom Metazoa; phylum Chordata; class Mammalia; order Rodentia; family Cricetidae; genus Peromyscus; species Peromyscus leucopus. The sequence continues at coordinate 133,027,985 of NC_051083.1, read as the reverse complement.
TGGCTTTGCATAGTAAATGGAATAGAACAGCTCTGAACTATAGCTTACTTTTCCTGGTTTGGTCTGACAGAATGATTGAATGCTTTTGTACAAAAATCAGAGCCTTAAAAGCAAGGATTTGGTGAGATTGTAAAATGGTGTGCCACTTTGGCAAAACAGTTTGGTGGTTGGTCAAAATGCAAAACATTGTTACTCTGTTACTCAACAATTCTACCCTTAGGAATATATCCTCAAACTACTGAAAATGTGCACCTATGAAACATGTACATGAAGGTTTACAGCAGTGTGTTGCTAATAGTAAAAAAGTTAAAACAACTCAAATAGCTATCAAATACTGGAGAGAAATAAAATGTGGCTTATTCATACAATAGAATATTATTAAGACATAATAATGAAGACAGGACAATCAGCTAGAAGTGCATAGGCCAGCTAACCTGGAGTACTCTGCACAGCCAAAACAACAGCAGAGACCTTGTCTGAATAAAGAGGAAAGTGAGAACTGACTCGAAAACCCTATCCTCTGACCTCCACCTCAGCACTGTGGCATGCATATGACTGCACTTTCACACACATGCATATGCACATACACACAAATAAATATATAAACAAATAGAAATGGGTAACCAACTATAAATAAGGCAATATTAATATGCAATCTGAATCTTGAGCAAATAAATTTATAGATAAAAACAATAAAAAAAAAACCCTCTTGACCTAGATGGTTTCACTGGAGAATTGTACCAGATGTTTAAACGAAAATTTGTACTACTTTTACACAATCACTACCAGAAAGAAATGACTGGAGGTGCTGGAGAGTTGGATCAGTGATTAATATTGTTCACTACTCTTGCAGAAGTCTCAGGTTTAATTCCCACACCCCCATACTGGTTCACAACTGTCTGTAACTCCAGTTCTAAGGGATCTGATTTCCTCTTCTGATCTCTGTGAGTTCTCCTGCATGTACATGGTGCACATTCATATATTCAAGTACACACACATACACATAAAAACAATTTTTAAAAAAAGAAATGATGAGAATATCTTCCAACTCATTTTACATCTCTGATGCCAGAAGTAGATGAGTATACTATAGGAAAAGAAAATTATAAAGCAATAACTTTCATGCACTTAATTTAAAAAGTCAACAAATTCTAGCAAATCAAATTCATGGATGTATAAAATAGTAATAATTTAAAATATATACATATTTATATATAATCACCATATTGTTCAACTTAATTGAGGACAGTTTTGCTTGTTAATTCAATATGTTTTTGATGAAACTAATTAGAAATGGAAGATAGAACTATGTGTAAGAAATAAAACCATAAGAAACACAAGATGAAGTCTTTGTGACCTTGAATTAGACAGCTATTTCTCAGGTATAATTCTGATAGTCTAAGTGATGACAGGAAAACAAACTAAATTAGGCTTTATCAAAATTAAAGAAAGTTTATATGTTGCTGGAACTACAAGACAGCTCAGTAGACAAGGGTACTTGCTACCAAGACCCAACCACCTGACTTTTATTTCTGGAACCCACTTGATGGAAGAAAAGAACTGAATATTGAAAGTTGCCCTCTGTTCTCCACTTGTGCCATGGCATTCATGCTCACATGCACATGTACAGGCACACACACACACACACACACACACACACACACACACACACAAATAAATACAGAAACACAAACAAATAAACAAAAACAACTTTTATTACTGACAATATAATGAAGTGAAAAAATGACCCACAGAACGGAAAACTTTTATTAGCAATACTATAAGACTCCAATACTCAGAATGTATCAGGAGCCTTTATATTTATTAAATAATAGAACAACAACTCAATTTTAAAATGGGCAAAGTCTGAACAAACACTTCTCTAAAGAAAATATGCAAATGGATAACAAACACACAAAAGTTGCTCAGCATTATCAGTCAAGAAAAATGTAAATCAAAACTACAATGAAATAGCACTTTGTATTCACTCAAGTACTACAGATATTGACAAGAATGTGGAAAAATTGGAATGCATTGTTGGCAAGACTGTAAAAATGGTACAATTACTTTGGATTATAGTTTGGCACTTCCTCAAAGTGTTAAACAGTTACCATGTAATTCAGATATCCCTCTTCTAGGAATGTACCCAAGGGATATGAAAACATATATTCACATGAAAGATTGTATATGAGTGTTCATAATAGTTTTATTCATAATAGCTAAAATGTGGTAACTCTAATTTCTATCAATTGAGTGGAAAGACAAACAAAAATTTTATTCACATTTAGGGGAAATAAAAGAGTAAGAGAGTTGACTTAGTGGGTAATGTGTTTGCAGTACAGACATGAGGACCTGAGTTCAATCACCAGCACCCACAGAAAGATGGCTGTAGTGTACGGGGGAGGTGGAGATAGGTAGATCCCTGGAAGTTGCTGGCTAGTCAGCCTAGCATAATCGGCTGTCAGGCCCCAGTGAGAGATCCTATCTCAAAAAGCAAAATAGCTCCTGAGGAACAACACTAATGTTGATTTCTGGCTTCCACATTCATGTGCACATGCTGCTGTATAAATATGAATCATACATATCTGCATCAAAATATACATGAGAATAAAAAGTTTTTAAAAAGAGGAATAAAGTACTAATAAATTGTGCAACATGGATGAACCTCTAATATATTAATACTCAAAAGAAATCAACCATAAAAGTTGGCCTATTCTATTATTTGGAAGAAAATTGGGCAAAGTTCTTTAGCCTGGGTGTGAGGAAATGCTTTATGTGACTCAGTGTCCAAGAGTGGCAAAAGAAAAAGATGTTTCCTAAATACATAAAAATCCTTTTGCAGTTGAGGTTGGTGCATGCCTTGAATTCAAGCACTGTTTTAAGTGAAGACAAGAGAATCATGAGACCTTGTCTCAAAACAACAGTCAAGCAAGCAAACAAAAAACTTTTGGGATACCATAGAAAACAAGTATCCAGGAGAACAAACAAATTTAGAAATTACTTGTAACAAATATTACAGACAAAAACCCAATTATCATCACCATAAAAAGTCTTAAAAGTGAGAATATAAACCCCTCCAAAAAATTAATAGAAAAAGGAAGAAAAGACTTTAACAGATAATGCACATACAGAAAATATCAAAAGACTCTTAAGCATATGAAAAGATATTCCAAGTTACTCATAATTAGAAAAATGCTAATGAAACTACACTGAGATATCATTTCTCACCTATCAGATTTAGAAAAATTAAAATAGTATAGCAAATGCTTTGACGGTGAGGCTTGGAGGGAAGAGACATTCTTATGCATTGCTGGAGGGGAATTGGGCAATGCATATCAAAACTTCATTTGTTTTTACATTTTGACACACTTATACTGTGTTATTATTACACCTATAAGAATTGACCCTGAAGATACAGCTCCAATAGTATGAAAATGTATATATTCCAGCTAGTTTCTTGAAGCAGCATAAGTACAAACTCTTGGAAACAACTTAAGACACCTAGAGCTAGGAGCGTAGTACACTGCAGCTGTTGTGAAAGATCTAAGACTTCTATGCATTGACATAGAAGGATTGCTAAGGCATGTTTTCAAGTGCAAAAGTAAAGCCTAAAAGTGTCTGTGAGGTTCCATGCTTTATGAAAGCAAAAAAAAAAACTGGTCTAGAAAACACACAAATATGTTCATTTGTGGTTAAAAGGAGGTGGGCAGAAAAGGTAATGTGTTGATTAATTAAAGTAGGTGAGTAGAATGAGGCGGAAAAGATAGAGGCAATAAATGTCTGTTTCTGAGGGTTCCCGTTTGCAATATTTCTCACTTCTTGTACTGTGTTATTATTACACACACACACACACACACACACACACACACACACACACCCTTTAAAGAATTAACAAAGATAGAGAAAGCAAAAGAAATCCAATCAGAAACAAGTAGACTAAATCCTGGGATTTTTGTTGTTGCTGTTTCGTTTCAATTTTTGCAAGAGAATGTCTTTGTTTTTAGCGAATATTCATTAAAATATTTGGTGAGTAAAAGGGCATTATGCCCATAATTAACTCTCCCAATTCAAAGAAAGGAATACTTGTGTGCACATGTGTTTGGAGGCATATGTGTTGTGTTTGTAGAGGAAGGTTGGTAAAACATAAAGAAAATATGGAAACACCTTAATAGTTGACAGAGTGACTTCCTGGGAGTGAAGAAACATAGACCTAGCTCAGGTAGATTTGTTTACAATGATGGATTGTACAGTCATAAGCTAAAGACACACACACACACACGTGTGTGTGTGTGTGTGTGTGTGTGTGTGTGTGTGTGTGTGTGTGTGTGTACTGATATTGTACCTTGTTAACAGACTTCTTCACAGTCATGGGTTAGCAATGTTGACATGACTTTCTGTGTGCTCTAGGATTTAGTGAATAAATATGTTATGGATAACAGCAGAAATTTTCTCACTGTTTATGAAAGGAACAATAAAATAGAAAGAGGAAAGTTAGAATGAACTTTGATATGGGATTGGAATTTAGAGGAATGAATGTGAGCTTGAAATTCCTAGACAGGTAGGTACATAAGTAGGTCTTACTGAAATAATAAAGAAAAATTTATGAATGATTTGATTGATATTATCTCAAATTACTGGAATTAGAGGATGCTGAGATATCTGTAGAAATGATCATGCATGCAATATCTACATCAAAGTTTCTAAATACTAGTATCTATGTAAAGAACTAAGATTCCCTAGGAAAATGGTGACTTTAGGGCTTAAGCAGGGAAAAAATAAGTATAAACGAGCCTGGTATCTTATAGCAGAAATGAAGGTGATGCTTAGATGTTTAGATAATGATTAGACAAATAGACATACGAGCCAATTTGAAGGGGCTCTAAAGAGCCCAAACTGGAGCATTCTGAGAACCAAAAATAAATAATGATAATAAAGGATCATAACTCATGAAACTAGGATAAAACCCCACAAATATAATATTCAACAAGTACATGAATAAATACATTTACTTATGATATAGGAGGGTAAGTTCTTTCTTACAACAGAAACCAAAACAATAAATATAGACAACATAATGGAATCAGAGTTCATTACTGTAAACTTTCCTCAGGCATGGCCATCAAGTGATGCTAAACTAGTGAGGAAAAGAGAGACGAGTAACAAGGTGTCAACATGGCCTTGAATATATTTATGTCACTAAGACACTCCTTACTTCAAGGTGAAGCAACAGTACTTTAAGAGTGGAGACACCAGGAAGATACGACCTTAACCAAGTTCTCAAAGTGACTATCACCAACAATGACAGCCAGTGACCTCATGTGCCACCTGATGTGGTGTACAGTGGGAACACATCATTACTTTTGTGTGGCTTCTGATAAAAAATCACACAATCCAAATCTAAACAGGAGGAAACAGCAGACAACAAACCCAAACTGAGGGACATTTTGTGAAATAATGTCTGTACTCTGCAAACACATCAATGCTTCAAAACACAAAACCAAACTGAGATATTGTCCCAGATTAAAGGAGACCGAGGTCACAGCCAATTGTATTGTGTTATTCTAGACTTTGTTTTTATGCTTTAGAGGGTTTTATTAGGACAACTGACAAAATCTGTTTTGTTTTGTTTTTAACTTCCACGAAAATAGTTTTGTTTCACAGTTCTGGAAACTGGAGAGACATTGTAGATTCACTTGAGGTAAGGATTTGACTTCTGGTTCACATATAGCAGTCTACTTGTATTTTTATATGGAAGAAGATGCCAGGGAGGTTTTTTTGTGTCTGCTTTATAAGAACACCAATACAATTCATGATAATTCTATTGTTATGACCCAAGCACCTCTCAATCATGACACTCCCAATTCCACCATACCATCACCTTGAGGGTTAAGATTTTAACATGTTAATTTTGAAGGGATACAAAGACAAACATTTCATTCGTGACATGAATGGAATGACTGTTGTATCTAAGAAGTAAATTTCTTAAAGCAAGATGTATTCTCTGACATCCTATGATTCCTAGGGTTTAGCCGATAAAATCTTAACAAGGCTTCCAGATTGCATCCTTTAAAAAGATTAGTACCAATGTTAGAGTTCTAATTTTGACTAATATCCTGTGCTTCTGTGTGAGAATGTCTTTTATTTTTAGGAAGAATACACACACACACACACACACACACACACACACACACACACATCTGGGGGACAAAAGAACACTGTGTCTACAATTTGTTCTAAAAAAGTTCAAGAAATATGTATAGTAAGTGTTATTTGTCTGTATGGGGTGGATAAAATATGAAGAAAATGTGCAAAAATCTTAACTCCTTAGAAACAAAGTGGCAGGTATTCAGAAATTATTGAATTATTCTTTTTTTGTATGTGGATGTGATGTGCTGAAATTGTAACCCAGAACTTTATACATGCTAGTCAAGTCTTCTATTAAGGATAATGATAGTGATGATTAAGGAAGTCTGCATTCATGTCAAATACAGAATTAAATAAATTATAAAAGCTTACAAATGACCACTCAATGTAAAGATGTAAAGAGCAAAGAGTAAAGACTTTTGGGTTCATGCTCAGAAAACAATCCAGGTTGATAGATGACTGTCTAAGAAGCAAGAATACAGGCGTTTCCAGGTACGTGTTGGCATTAAGAAAATAACTGGATAGCTTTCAAGTCAAAGCTCTACAAAGGACCCACTACCAATGCTCTTTAAAGTCCCAATCAGTGTGGCAGATGCCAAGCAACTCTGTTGAACTCTCTACAGACCTACCCCCATATAAGGTAGAAGAACCACCTAAGAACCAGAGAATTACTTTCAGGTAGAGATATTTGAGAGGGTGCATATGATGGAGTGAAAGATGAACAGATGCATGCATGAAGAACAAGTAGATATATGAGAATGAAGATGAGAAAGGCTGTTAAATATCCATGGTGAAAGAACCTATGTAAATTAATAAGTAGTAAATTAACATGCTTAACAATTCTAAACCATTCAACAAAGTATCACCCTATAAAGTGCAGTTTATTAGAGACATACTAAAATGAGGACATCAACCTGTAGTGTGTTGTCTAATAAGTTTGTTACAAGCTGCATGTGGCTATTAAAGATTTAAAATCTATCAAGTCCCAAATGACTTGTGCTGTAAAGGTAAAACACATTAGAATGCAAAGACAGAATAATAAGAGTACACAACATTTTATGTGTTGATTACATGCTGAGTAGTTTAGATGTGTTTGGGTTAAATAAAAATACATTATTTGAACCAATTCAATCTGCTTATTTTATGGTTTTGCAGCTTAAATTATTTCTACTGGACAGAAGTCTGGTTTCAGATTTTGTTCCAATATTCCTCACTAAGGACCTTGTCCATCTGATTGAAAACCTCACCCTCCCTTGGAACTCCTTAACTCCCTTGATTTCTTTTCCTTCAAGGCACTTATCATCTCAGGTACTATACATTTTACATATGTTTTTGTCTATCATTGTCTGAATCCCTTATTGAACAACTTATTATGTGTTATCTTTCCATTTTGTTCACTCTTGTATCTCTGACATGTCATTCATTTGTGTCTTTATTTTCACTGTGGCTATTAAATAGCTCATAATCTACCCATCCATCCATCCATCCATCCATCCATCCATCCATCCATCCACATCCCTTGTAATGACTTGTACATACTAGACACATAAAGATATTTGTTGAATTCATTTTTCTAAAAAACTTTTGGCCAGTTTTTGAATTGATTATGTTATCTTTGTCTTCAGTCTCATAATACCCTCCTTCTTTGTTGTCCTCATGGAAGCAGAGACACAGCCTAAAGCCAGTCCCACTGTGGACAGGAGGAAAAGGAAACACATTTTTCCTGGAGGTTAGTCATTAGGAGCTCAGTGAATAAAGGCATTACATACTTACAAATTTACTTACCCATATATCTACCTTCCTCTTGCAGAAACATCATTGTATGTTGTCACCTGAAATATCATATGTGGGCCTGGAGAATGGCTCAGTGTATTTGATGAACAAGCATGAGGACCTGAGTTTGGATCCCAAGCCCCGACAAAAAAAAGAATGTTTTAACCTGTGTGGAGGTAAACAGACATTCCCCCTCCCTACAACATCAGCTCTTTCTCCCTATCACTCACCACCTTGCTCTTTGAGACAGAGTTTCTCAATGAACATGTAACTCAAGGGGGTAATTGACAGAGAAAGAGAGCTGATGTTGACCCCAGGCTTCCACACACAAGCACAAGTATGTGTATGTACCCACATACATACACAGATGCAAATAAAGAGAATTGTTGGCAGGTACAACTGTTGGTCAAATCACATCCTCTAAGTGGGGAAAATCCAGTATACAAGAAAAATCATTGCCAGATTCTCCCTCACTGTAGTAATAGACTGCTCAAGCTCAAAGAGAACAGGGCCACAAGATGAGATGGTGAAGCTGGACTCAGCTTGCAGACTACTTCCTCACCAAGACCAGAATTTCCAGACTCTATCCTCTACCCAGTCCACAGGAGTGGGGTTGGCTGGGATGGATTGGAGAGAAGTAGTCCTAGAGCTGATGCCAGTGTTCAGATGAGATGGGTATATTTTGTAAGCACCTCATAAACTATAGGTGGCCAACACTGCTGTGGGATGTTCTGTATGGCAAATGTGTTGCTCTGATTGGTCAATAAATAAAACACTGATTGGCCAGTGGCTAGGCAGGAAGTATAGGCAGGACTAACAGAGAGGAGAAAAGAAAGAACAGGAAGAAGGAGGGAGACACTGCCAGCCGCCACCATGACAAACAGCATGTGAAGATGCCGGTAAGCCACGAGCCACGTGGCAAGGTATAGATTTATGGAAATGGATTAATTTAAGCTGTAATAACAGTTAGCAAGAAGCCTGCCATGGCCATACAGTTTGTAAGCAATATAAGTCTCTGTGTTTACTTGGTTGGGTCTGAGCGGCTGTGGGACTGGCAGGTGACAAAGATTTGTCCTGACTGCGGGCAAGGCAGGAAAACTCTAGCTACACAACACAGTTATGTGAATAAGAAAGCAAACAAAGGCTGAGAATTCTGAGTGCAAACAGTTGAGAAACTAAAAGCTTCCTTTAGGCAAGACAAAGTGTTACTCATTACAAAAATAAGAGTGGGGTTGCTTGGGGTTGGTTTTTCTTTCTCTAATGAAAATTAGAAAACACAAAGTCAAACCTAAAACAGCCATCTGTTTAAAATGAAATATTTCAAATAACAAGCCCCTAGGGACCACCCCCCATTATTCATAAAATCTGTTTTATTTGAAATTGGGCATTGATACAAGACCAACAAAATTCAATATTTGATGTTAGCTGAAAACACCTCATGGGTGTTGGGGGAAGAGGTGAGGGGTAAAAATTCCTTCCTAATAAGCTACTGTTTGGTAGCTAAAAATGAAAACCTCTCAGTTGTATATTCTGCAAACTGCAGGCCTACACATAGTGAGGCATCTAAATGTTTCTCCTTCTGATATTTAAGGACTATGGGGTGTTCTGCAAGATAGGACTCCTGAGGCCTGAGGTAGTTTGGTGTTTAGTAACTTGCTGGATAGTCCTAGGCAGATAAGGAGTTATCTTCAGCTCCAATATCCTCATGTGTAAAATGAGAGGTCTTTAAGAGAATTTCCAGTTTTTCTATTCTTTGGTCAAATACAAAGAAATGTCAATGTTTTGTCTTTAGCCAAACCTTTAGAACTGCTTTCCTTTACCTAATAGTCTCCAAGCCCTACTACTCAAACAAAAGTAAAACCCCTATGCATTCAAGTCTTTGGTGATGTAAAACAATCAATCATTATGTCACTTTAAAATATTTTAGAAACTTTATATCTTAATATGCTACCCAATCACAGAATGCCAGGGCTAGAGAAGGGTCTTGCATTCCTTTATTTCATTCTTATTCTGTACAGCCGAGGAAAGTAAGGCCTAGCAAGGGAAAGTGAGTGGTCTGAAGTGTCCTTAGTTGGCATCAGAAATGAGCCTGGAGCACAGTTGGGTACGTGTTCTTCCCCACTATAGCACTGGGGGCTTCTCCCAGTCTTGGGAATGTAGTCCCAAACTGGTGCATCTTTTGAAGGTCAATGGCCAACTGTCACATTTTATGATTCATAAATCACTATTGTTTTGTTCAGTTATATGATGCTGTCTCAAGTTGCTAGGTGAGATCTATTTTCAAGTAACTGGCACGATTCCTCCCCTTCCAGGTTAATAATGAAACTAAGTCTGAGACATTCTGCCTAAGGATGGGAATCTAAGCCACTCTGCACACAATCCAGTATCAATACTCATATTTAATATACTCTATACTTAACAATCCTTGATAAATCTAGCTGGTTTAACAAAATATAGAATGGGCAGAGGGACATCCAATGGTGACTAGGAGGAGGGACAGGAAACTGGAGACTCTATGAGTTTAATCTTGTGATTTCATGGATCTGAAGGGGTCCCAGAGCAGACTCTTGGGAATCTACAATTAGATAATGGCCTCATATTGTATTATTAGTGGGAAGGAAATGATCCCTGGGCTGCCCTGTTGCTCAAGGCTTTACTCTTGATCCCAAGGGATCACCAAGAAAATACACAGGCAGCTTCTGGTGCTCCCTGGGGGTATTGAGTTCCCAATGGGATTAGTGTAGTGACACTCCTTGATACTGCCAAGAGCTCATTTTGAGAGTTGTGAAAACAAATAACATAATCAAGCTCTTTATTCCATGTCTGGGGCATCTCTAGAAAGAACCAGATTGTTCATTTTAATTCCAATGTCAGCACAACTATTTTAATACTAAGTGGGTCAGATTTGACTACAAATCCCTGAAATTAATTTTAGAGTGGCAGTGAAATAAAATAGCATACTTTGAGCTTTGTTGTAACATGTTCATGCAACATACAGCAAAGAAAATTTAGTAATTAGAGGTTAAAGTAATCCTTGACAGACATGCAGCTTAGAAACACTGTGCTCTCCTCCCCAAACCTAGCATAATGCATGCCAGGCTTTCAGAATCAAACTCACAAAGCATGTGATGTTGGCAATTGCACCAAAACTACTGTCTCATTTTGAATTCCAAGGTCAGTGCTGGAACTTCCAGAGACAGATATTAATACTGAGGACTCACTGAGAATGAAACCCAAACAACATCCCGCAAATGCCAGCAAAGACCACCCAGCAAAGCACTCCACAGTACTGGCTACCCAACTTGAAAGCAGGGCAAGACATCATCCCTTTAGAGATCATTGTGGCCAGGCCCCAGACTGATCATTAATTTGCAGCCTTCACTCTCCAGCTTGGTGCACTCTCACAGCTGTGACTCCAATAAGTCCCCATGCTGTCCTGACCACAGCACACATAGATACAAGGGTAGATTATATTATAGCACAATTCAAAATGCTTGTACTCCAGACCTTGCATCTCCTCTCACCACTTTTTATCTGCCTTGAAAAACCACCCATCTACTCAAACTTCTGAGCAAAAGGCATCTTCTGGACATGCCTGAGAACTGGAGGGAAAGTATGTGTCTACTTTGGGCAGCCTGTTTCATCCCTCTGGAAAATCTGGGCAGCTCTCTGGGCCTCAGTCTCCTCTTCTGTAAAATCACTGGGATTCTTCCTCCAACAGCAAGGTTAATCTTTCAGCACTAAATCTTCAGGGCAGTTGGTGTTCCCTTGTTAACTGTGTATAGTGACAATGGTCAGCTTGCTAATTGGGGTCTTTGCAACTGAGGTGCCAGTGTGTTGCTGAAAGAAGCTGAGAGTCAATTTTTTTCAGGCTGAAATTCTAGGGGAAAATTTATGAATGGATGATATATGGGGTAGCAATGTGGAGCTTGGTCCAACTGAACAGAACACTCTGGATTCCCCAAAGCACTGCACTTTATTGCCATTCCTTTAGTCCTTAAAGGCCCACATTCCCCTCCCTAGATAGTAAGCACAAGCCAGGGCTGGCAGACTCTCCTATCCTAGATGATATTTTGTTCAGTAGCTCTGGCCCTTCAGCCTGACCTCTTCTAAAATCAGCAAAAAAGTATCCCTATGGCCTAGTGTCAAGGTACTCCTACAGGTAGGAGAAAAGCAGAAAGTACAATGGCTTGTTGTGCAGAGCAAACAGCAGTTTAACCAGAGAAAGTAAGGAACTACAGATGGGCTGGGTCTTAGACTTCACAATACAAAAAGAATCACTGGCTAACCAAAGGCCAAAAGACGGAATCATGTGATCATGTGTTAGAACTATCTCCAGGGTCCAGACAAAGTCCTTGTCTTATGAACTAGAGTGGAGAGGTGGTAGGGATGTCTGGAGCTTGAGGCAATGAGGGAAGGTCAAGAAAGCCCATCTGGGCCAGGAAAGTTGCATAGATTTTGCAAAGAGCTTTTTGCCTTCTTTTGCCCAAGACCTCCTTAGATCGTGTCCCTAGAAACCTTACTCTATGGAGTTCAATGTCTTTGGCCAGGTTTCTTTACCCAGGGGACTCTCTTAGAGGGTAACATATCCAGTTGTTTGAAAATTAGGGAGGTCATATCTTAGGAGAAAACATGAGGCTCCAAGGAAACCAAGGAAAGTCTGGGAAAGGAAGAACAGAAGAGAGAACAACTGGAGGGGAAAAAGAGAAGCTCAACTTTTTTTGTTTCAGCTCCATTTGCATACATGCTCCAAGACTAACAGCTCTGGGCTGACAATTAGGAACAGGATCCCACAGGATGTATATGAATATACTGTAATATGCTAACCCTTTCTCACCTCATGAGGACCTCGTTAACTAACAGTCCCCAGTTCCAGGAAGTCTTTTCCTCTTCCTCTGCTACAATTATATAACCAGAACAATGGCACAACACCAGCAACAAATAATAAACATGTACCACAACATTGCACTTGTGAAATTTTCCTTCTCAAAGTCCTAAAGATGTTTATGGAATTTCTGTCTAAAAATTTTAAAATCATACTGGTTCCAACTAAACTTTGGAATGTCTCTTTCCTGCCATCCAGTTGTCTGGTGCTGTCTAGGTTACCACTCCATGGTGGTAGTGTTGTGCGAGGTGTAGGAATGGGAATGGGTTCATTGTGCTGATCCACAGTAACCAGCTCCTGTTCCTCCATCATTTATCTCCCTCTCCAGTGGCATCTGGGTTGGTCTATTCACACTCTCAGCTTTCTATATGCTCCAACATACACTAAGCCTTTTATTGCTTGGGTAAGGAGGGTTTTTTGTTTTAGTTTTGTTTTTTTTGTTTATAGTTACATCCATTATATGTGTATCAACATTTATGGCAGCAAGATAATTGCCAAAGAACTGAGAGGATAAAAGGTCTTTCTTCATAATGTCCACCCTTACCCATTTAAAAAAATCAATATTAACATCAAGCTGGACAGTGGCAGATTCTTGCACTGCTTCTGAATCCTTAAAGTAGGAAATGTGTTCTTTAAAAGACATTCCTTGGGCTACAATTACCCTGATTCCTAAACCAAACAAGGATGCAACAGAGAAAGCGAACTACAGACCAATCTCCCTCATGAACATTGATGCAAAAATACTCAATAAAATACTGACAAACAGACTCAAAGAACACATCAGAACAATTATCCACCACGATCAAGTAGGCTTCATCCCAGGGATGCAAGGGTGGTTCAACATACGAAAGTCCATCAATGTAATACACCATATAAACAAACTCAAAGAAAAAAACCACATGATCATCTCACTGGATGCAGAAAAGGCATTTGACAAAATCCAACACCCCTTCATGATAAAAGTCTTGGAGCGATCAGGAATACAGGGAACATACCTAAACATAATAAAGGCAATTTACAGCAAGCCAACAGCCAACATCAAATTAAATGGAGAGAAACTCAAAGCAATTCCACTAAAATCAGGAACGAGGCAAGGCTGTCCACTCTCCCCATACTTATTCAATATAGTACTTGAAGTTCTAGCCAGAGCAATAAGACAACATAAGGAGATTAAGGGGATTCAAATTGGAAAGGAAGAAGTCAAGCTTTCTCTATTTGCAGATGACATGATAGTATACTTGAGTGACCCCAAAGATTCCACCCAGGAATTGATAAAGCTTATAAACACCTTCAGCAACATAGCAGGATACAAGATCAACTCAAAAAAATCAGTAGCCATCCTATATACAATGGACAAAGAAGCTGAGAAGGCAATTAGAGATACATCACCTTTTACAATAGCCACAAATGACATAAAATACCTTGGGGTAACACTAACCAAGCAAGTGAAGGACCTATATGACAAGAACTTTAAGTCCCTGAAAAAAGAAATTGAAGAAGATGTCAGAAAATGGAAATAGCTCCCATGCTCATGGATAGGCAGGGTTAACATAGTAAAAATGGCAATCTTACCAAAAGCAATCTACAGATTCAATGCAATCCCCATCAAAATACCAACACAATTCTTCACAGACCTGGAAAGAATAATACTCAACTTCATATGGAAAAACAAAAAACCCAGGATAGCCAAAAGAGTCCTGTACAATAAAACAAACTCTGGAGGTATCACAATCCCTGACTTCAAGCTCTACCATAGAGCTACAGTAATAAAAACAGCTTTGTATTGGCATAAAAACTGACATGTGGACCAATGGAATCGAATTGAAGACCCTGACATTAACCCACACACCTATGAACATATAATTTTTGACAAAGAAGCCAAAAGTGTACAATGGAAAAAAGAAAGCATCTTCAACAAATGGTGCTGGCATAACTGGATATCAATGTGTAGAAGGCTGCAAATAGATCCATATCTGTCACCGTGCACAAAACTTAAGTCCAAGTGGATCAAAGACCTCAACATAAATCCAGCTACTCTGAACCTGCTAGAAGAGAAAGTAGGAAGTAGTCTTGAACGCGTTGGCATAGGAGATCACTTCCTAAATATAACACCAGTAGCACAGACACTGAGAGAAACAATCAATCAATGGGAACTCTTGAAACTGAGAAGCTTTTGTAGAGCAAAGGATACGGTCAACAAGGCAAAGCGACAGCCTACAGAATGGGAAAAGATCTTCACCAACCCCACATGTGACAGAGGACTGATATCCAGAATATATAAGGAACTCAAGAAATTAGACATCAAAACGACCAACAGTCCAATTGAGAAATGGGCTTTAGAACTAAACAGAGAATTCTCAACAGAGGAAACTCAAATGGCTGAAAGACATTTAAGGAATTGCTCAACATCCCTAATCATCAGGGAAATGCAAATCAAAACAACTCTGAGATACCACCTTACGCCTGTCAGAATGGCTAAGATCAAAAACACTGAAGACACTTTATGCTGGAGAGGATGTGGAACTAGGGGAACTCTCCTCCACTGCTGGTGGGAATGCAAGCTTGTACAACCAAGATCCAGCTATACCACTCCTTGGCATATACCCAAGAAATGCTCAATCATACCACAAGAGCACTTGCTCAGCTATGTTCATATCAGCATTGTTTGTAATAGCCAAAACCTGGAAACAACCTAGATGCCCTTCAACTGAAGAATGGATAAATAAATTGTGGCACATATACACAATGGAATACTACTCAGCAGAGAAAAACAATGACGTCATGAGGTTTGCAGACAAATGGATGGATCTAGAAAAAATCATCCTGAGTGAGGTAACCCAGACTCAGAAAGACAAATATGGTATGTACTCACTCATAGGAAGATGCTAGATGTGGAACAATGATGACTGGACTGCTACTCACATCACCAGTGAGGCTACCTGGAAAACGGGGCCCCAAGAAAGACACGGAGAAATGGATGAGATCTACATGAACAGCCTGAACATGAGTGGGAGCAATGAAGGGCGAGGGTCGAGGTAAAGAGAGTGGGAGATCCTAGCTGGATCAAAAAAAGAGAGGGAGAACAAAGAATAGGAGACCATGGTAAATGAAGACCACATGAGAAGAGGAAGAAACAAAGAGCTAAAGAGGCCCACAGAAATCCACAAAGATACCCCCACAAAAGACTGCTGGCAATGGTCGAGAGACAGCCGGGACTGACCTACTCTGATGATGGGATGGCCAAACACCCTAATAGTTGTGCCATAAACCCCATCCAAGGACTGAGGAATCTGGATGCAGACGTCCACGGCTAGGCCCCTGGTGGGGTGCTGGGAGTCTAATTAGTGAGAAAGAGGAGGGTGTATATGAGCGAGAATTGTTGAAACCAAGGTTGGATAGAGCACAAGGACAAATAGCCAAATAAATGGAAACACATGAACTATGAACCAAAGGCTGAGGGGCCCCCAACTGGATCACTCCCTCTGAATAGGTGAGACAGTCGATTGGCTTGATCTGTTTGGGAGGCATCTAGGCAGTGGTTCCAGGTCCTGGGCTCATTGCATGAGTTAGCTGTTTGAAACCTGGGACTTATGCAGGGACGCTTGGCTCCATCTGGGAGGAGGGGACTGGACCTGCCTGGACTGAGTCTATCAGGTCGATCCCAGTCCTCGGGGGAGACCTTGATCTGGAGGAGGTGGGAATAGGGGGTGGGCTGGGGGGAAGGGGAGGGGGGCAGGAAGGGAGAGAACAAGGGAATCTGTGGCTATTATGTAGAACTGAATAGTATTGTAAAATAAATAAAAAAAAATTTAAAAAAAAAAGACATTCCTTGGAACTGGAGGGTTAAGAAAAAGTTCAGCATCAAGTTCTGAATCCATATCCCAGTGGGACATGTGTGTATGTGGATATCAGGCTTTTTTGTCCTTGTAACCTTTGCTAAATAACTGCAAGGCAGCAAATCTGCTCTATATTTAATGAGTCCTCTGGAAATATGCCAGTCTAATTTCAAAGAGTTTAGATGCTGTTATCTGTAGACCAGCCCAGCGATTAGGAAACCTGCAATCAATAGGCCCCCAGAGGGCTGGATTAGGGGTACTGGACAAGATGCACTCTGGGCTGCCTCTCAGCCCCCTTGTCTATAACTCAACATTAGAAGTTCACACTTGCAAAGACACAAGAGAGGGGACACTTCCCACTTTAATATTGTTTTGATTGGCCTTCTGCCATATTTAATTCCCCTCTTCTCAATGCCTCTTAAAATCTTAGCCCTATTTCTTTATCTATCAAATTGTTTTCCCTGGTGATAAGGCTGAACTTGATGTTTCATTTTCCCAGAAAAATGACCGTTTTGTTCACAAATCCTAATACTTCAAAACTGGAAGGGAATCAGATTCAGGGGTTACAGAGAGAATTCAAGGAGGGATGACAAGCTTGCCCAAGATCCCTCAGTTAATTAATAGGAGAAGTTTTTAGAAAGAAAAAAGGTTTCTCAGCTTCTAGTCAAATTATCTGGTCCATCATATACTGTCTTGGGGAAAGAAAAATCATAATTATATAAAGTGAAAATGTTTACTACATATGCAAAGCCCCTTAAAAAAGCAGTCCAACTCCTGCCAGAACCTCTTGTTTATGATTATTTTTTGTTCATCTCATAACCCCAAACAGTGATGCAGTTCTTAAGCATGATTTCCTGACAGGTGTATTTCAAGTCTTTACCTAGTCAAATTTAGAGAGGCGGAAAAGACATTAAATGTGCTTCTGGGTTTAAAAAGTCCTTTTCCTTACTGAAAAGCAACAGCAATAGCAAACCTCTTATCTTAACAGGCAATGAATGTGTAACACCTCCCCAACCCCCCCCCACACACACACACAACTCCAGCAACAGGCTATTTCCTGGTTGAGTTTAAAAATTCAGTGACATTCCTGTTTCAACCCACACATCTGTGTCACTGTAAGCGTCAGTGGCAGGAAAACAGAAAAAGTCACCCTTTGCGAATTATTTCCTAACATGGAATTTCCTTGTATCTTCTAAAGCCTTTCTTCCAATGCCAAACTGCCCCCTCCCAACACATTGTACTGAAGGAAAACTGAAAATGGTCCTAGCCGGAAGAGGATGGTTTTAAAGGAGATCTTATAAGGAAGTCCTTGAACTCTTAAGATGTTTTTAAAGAGAGACTAGGGGAAGGACTCCTAGTGTTTCCAACGCCAGTAGGTACAAAACAGATACATTTCTTCCAGGCATCTGGAACTCTCAGCTCCATCTCTTTCTTCTCTTTCCCTGATCCCCAAGTTTTACTCTGAGCAACATTCTCATAAATACTAGAGGAAACTGCACAAGCTGGAGACAGGTATAGCTAGAGGGCAAGGCAAGTCCCCTAGCAGTAAACAAACACTAAAGATCTTCAAAAGCACAAAACAATATAGAATCCCATCATTTTCCCCCTCTGGAGAATATTCTATTTAATATGCTGCTGGTCATCAACAGAAAAGAGGACTGTTACTTTAAGGGGAAAAAGCTGATTAGCTGCTCTAGCTGGCAGCAAACAGCTGGTCTGTCCGGCAGGTTCAAGGCCATTTCAGCTTCTCTCTTATGGAGGTACCATATGTTCCATCTCGAACATCAGCAGCTTTATTTTCCAATGATCTTGCTCCAGAAGAAATACATAAAAGGGGGAGAAGGAGGTAGAACCAGTCGTTCACCCTTTGATTACTTTCTTATGATTTTAGATGTAATTGGGATGTGTGTGTGGGGGGGGCGTTACCACCTCACCTACTACTCTAAAGAACAAAGATGTTCAAGACAACACATTTATCAATAAACTCTACAGAGTTTATTAACATGGGATTGGAACAGGAGAAAGATGCAAAAAAAAATGTGTGCTCTGGCATACATACTCATGAAGACTTCAACAACAGATTAAAGGGGTACTGAGGGGGTGGAGGCAGGAAGGGATCAAGAGAAGTAGGACTACTCTAGAGACCCAACAGCTTGAGTTAGGCCCTGCCCACTTCTTATTTGTCACTTTTTTTTTTCTTATCAGTAGCCTTATCTTCTCAGAGGAAATTCAGGTGGAGAGAAGTGGCTTTTTTGGAAAAGCCTGGAGGAGCAGCCTGACAGGATGTGAAAGGTTACTTATAATGTCAGGCTTAACATTCCATCAGGCAAGCCCTGTTTTCTCCCAAATTTGGTGGGTGGGTGGAAGCAGGTGTAAGGGACAGAGCCCATAAATCCTCAATAAGCTAAAAATCTGATGCTAATGCATTTTTGACACCCCTGTTGCCAGACCCTGTGTTTGTATAGAGGCAACAGGCTAATGCATGGTCCCTGGCAGCTTTTGCATTCTCACTTCCATTCCCAGACTACCCTAGAGGTGGCCAAAGCTACTGACTTCACGCCTCAAACAAAGGGCACCCTCAGAGAGTTTCAATCCTCCCTCTGCCCCCACCCCCGCGAGCGCCTGTTCGTGCCCACGAGCGAGCGCGCGCGCGCGTGTGCGCGCGTGTATGTGTGTGTGTGTGTGTGTGTGTGTGTGTGTGTGTGTGTGTGTGTGTGTGTGTGTAGGGGATATGATGGTGGAGAGCAGGAAGAAAGAGGAATATAGCTAGATTGCAAGGTGGTTAAAGCCTTAAGCCATTACCACTGTAATGAAAATTTTTTGGTCTGAGTTTATCAGATGTTACTGCCACCTACAAGTTCAACAGCCACCCTAGGTTTTTTGGCTGACAGGGGCGCCCCAAAGCAAAGCGAAACCGAGGAAAGGGCGCCCTCTATGCCCAAGCCCTGTCATCACAGGGACCCGCAGCATTTGCCAACCCTGCTGAATGTTCACAGCTTCCAGCCTGGCTCCTGCCTGCTCCTTGTTCAGCGGGCCAGTCTTGGCTGCAGAGATTTAGGGTGTCCAAGGCTGGTCGACCAAGTGCATAGAGCATGTCAGAAACAAGAGCTTCCTGAGACTTCCCGGGTTCCTACAGAGGGTCCTCAAAATACAGATTCCCCCCCCCTCCTCCATTGCCTACACTAGCCCTCCTGTCCCGAGCAGCTAGAAGCTACTTGGAGGCTGCCTCCCCCGCCCTCTGCCTCTGAGTCCCTTTCCCCTTCCCTCTCTCCAGCCTCCTGGGAAACAAAGGGGCTTTTTATAAAGCGGATTGTTGGCGGCAGCGGCGGCAGGGGTGGGAGGGAGGGGGAATCTATAAAGACAAGAAGAGGTGGGAGGGAGGGACGGAAAGAAGCTGCGCGGCCTCCAGGGGCCCAGAGCAGCGGTGGCAGCCTGGAAGCCCTGGTGGGTGCATGGTAGACCCCACCCGGTCAGTGGGCACCAGAGGGACAGCCGGCGCCTGCCAAGAAACTGGGCCAAGCCGCTGTAATACTCCCATCCACCCACCTCAGACAGGGAACACCAGTAGCGGCCATGGC
Organism: Peromyscus leucopus; assembly: GCF_004664715.2. Lineage (NCBI taxonomy): Eukaryota > Metazoa > Chordata > Mammalia > Rodentia > Cricetidae > Peromyscus > Peromyscus leucopus. Next base: position 133,007,769 of record NC_051083.1, on the reverse strand, counting down.
CCGGGGCAGATGGGGGACACATGATTCCTGCGGGGGGTCTTCTCTGGAAGACCCTGGCCCTCTCCCTAGCAAACTCTTTGAGAATTGCTGGGGCTTGCAGAGACTTTGTGTCTTTGTTACAGCACGACCGACTCTCCTAGATTAGGCTCTCTCACCCTCACAGACAATGTCCCAGAACTGGCCTTGGTCAGCTACCCGCAAAGGGAACATTTGGCTTGGGGAAGGTACTCTAAGGGGTTCCTTCTGCTGCCAAATAACAAGGACATGGTACCCCAGCAACTGTAATTCAATCTCCCCAGGTTCCCTAGCCACTCCATGCTCCTGCCCTTGCTCACACACACCCACATTCGGGGTGCCCTATTCAGCCGCACCCAGCTGCAGGAATCCAGCGGGAAGCGAAGCCCCCAGGTTGAGGCGCGTCTGTTTGCCCAGGTTCCAATGGCTTTAGGGCCGAGTTTTCAGTCTGGGTAATCCTATTAGTGTCCGCTCAGTCTGAATTTAATCACCGATCAGAATCAGACAGCACCACTAGCTTTCCAGGCTTCGGACTCACTGCCTCAGGACGGAACCTGGCCAAACCAAGTGGCCAAAAAAAGTATTTGGCTGCGCTCCGGGGGGCTTCCCACCCGCCTTAGGCAGAGCCTGGCATCTGGCTCTGCCGCTGAAAGAATGTCCAGGAGCTTGGAGCGCCTATTCCTGCGCAGGGGCTCTGGGAACGCTGGGTGGGGAACCAGTAGGGGCTGCCTCTGACCCCCAGCTTTGCTCCAGGCTGCTTGTATGAGGAGGAGTTGGTGAATGGGGTGGGGGAAACGCAGGGCAACGCTTACACTCCACACTCTGTTCCATGGCAGCAAATCGATTTGGGGCGGGGGAATTCCTCGTCCAGTGCCCACTACTGGACTCAGGGGATAGCATGGGAAGACAGTGTCTCTGATGGCACCTTGGGCAGTGAGCGAGTGGCCCAGGGGTGTGGGGATGGAGTGGCTGCCTCCTGATAACCTAATGTAGCCCCTGGAGCCCGCGCAGCTTGCACCCCACTATACCTTTCCTCCTCGGAATGTAGCTGCCTCCGCCCAGTTTTGGACTCCCTCTGGGGCACCTAAAAGAAGGCAGAGGCCAAAGACCCTGGACATTCAGACCTGCACTCACCCCAGTTAGGCCAATCTGAGAAGGGGTGGGGGTGGCCAACTCCCAGAGTCAGGTGGGCCCTGTGCTCAGAGCAAACTTTGGGGTCTCTCATCTCACAACATCCCGGGGACTCGGCTCCTCAAAAATGGAGACTATAAGTAGGGACTATAAGTGGACCCTGAGTCCCTCCACCCTAGCAGTCGGACCTCCCTCATCCACCTTCACCCTTACCGTGTTGAGGAGCTCCAGCAGCAGCCAGGGCAAAGCCAGAGGGGCGGGCGGCCCCTGGCACGGGCAGCCTACCCCCAGGCGCCCGCCGAATGGCCTAGCAGGATTGAAGATCACCCCCTGGCTAGCGGCCGGTGCCCCCGCGCCCGCCTGCCGCCCGCCGCCTGCCTCTTCAGCTAGCGGCCAAGTTCATGCTGGCGGCGCTGCAGTGGCGGCCTCAATCTGCTCTCTCCATTCCCACCGCCCGGCTCCGCGCCGCGCGCCCGGAAGGTGGAGTTTAGGGGGTTTAAGTTACTGATAGGCATTTCTCACTGCTGTGTCACTCGGGGAGGAGGAGACACGCACTCGGCACACTCACACACCCTCACACTCAGGGCGAGGAGCAGCTCCGGTCTTAAAGGAGAAGCTCCGCTGCCCTGCCTGCAACCCCATTGGCCTCAAGCCTTAAAATGTAGGGTTTCCACACCAGGATGTAGACATAAGCAACCTATAAGAGCCGGTCGTCCAAGGGACTTCCCAAATCCTCTAGATACTTTTTAATGGGCAAAGGAACATCAGGCTGGATTTGCAGTGGCAGTCTCATTCTCCCTTAGGGCTACTGGGGCAGCTGGGAGAGACCAGACAAGTGGAAAGCGTGAGGGCACAGTTCCCTGGAAGGCTCCTTAGGAGGCGAACGATGACCTATACCAGCGAAGTCAGGTGGCTTGACTGGACTGTGCACTGATGGGGAGAAGCAACAGTGGGGTTAGAAAGCAAGCCCAGTCATAAGAATGAGATGGAGCCACTCCAGGGCCACAGGAGACCCCCAGCCTAAAGGAAAAGTCACGTACCTTAGGTTGACTTTTCAAGTTAGCTTTGGAACAGAGTGAGCTTGGTGGCTAGTGAGGGTTAAGGACAGACAGAAGAGTGAGAGTGAGCAGGAAAGCCACCACTCAACCGTGATAAGGTGAGAGAATGTTCCAGGCTTAGCCTGAGAGATTGAAGATAGAGGGTGAGAGACAGAAACCAAGAAAAAACTGAGAGATAGTCAAAGAGACAGATGGTGGTGAAGTAACCATAGAAAGGGGGACCCCTTCTCATTTTCAAAACAGCTTAACTATGAAACCAGTACTGCCACTTTCCCCTCCTCCTTCAGGAAAGGTCACTCACCTGCAGTGGGTAGCAGCTGCATGGGTGGCACTGGTCTCATCCTACAGGCAATGTGTCTGTAGGCTCATTAACAACTCATACCTGAATGGTCAAACAAACCGGCCAGTGGTGATTACAGTAGGGACATAGGCTCTCAAGTGTCAGCCATTGACCTACAAGCCACCTCCCCACCCTACCCCTGGTGAGTACATGCACCTTCTCCCTCCTTGGTGTCCCCCTCTACACTCTCCCTTCTCCCCACTTCTGTCCTCAGTTCTACTGATGATTGTTGTTCTAGCTGCCAGTAAGCTTATCCTGGAAGTCAGGCATGCTGGCCACAGTCTCTCTATTGCTCTGTCTCTTTCTCTGGGCCAAGGACAAGCAAAGACCGTGCTCAAGCTAGACTGGACTAGCTGCTGATGGTGGAGTTGATCACTTGTGGGTTTTGCAGTAGCATGAGTTGCTTGTAAACTGCCTGGTGGGCCAGTGTGCTTTCTACCCTGGCGCTGAGGCTGGAGACTTCCATCTCTGCTCTCTGGTAGGTGGCTGCCCCCCTTCTTCAGGGTACTGGACCCAGGGCTTGTTACTAACCTGAAGAATTCCTGGTGGCAACAGTAGGAGCAGCTGCAATTGCTGTGGCAGAAGGAGCTGAGCCCTGCAGGGGAATGTCAGAAAGACTCATGCCCACAGCTAGCACTGTGCTCCTTCAAGTACCTCTAAGTAGTAGCTACTGCTCTTGTCTGCTTGTCAGAGGGAACCCCAAGCCATAAAGGGGTGTGGCTGTGGACCACTCAGCCCCTCCTTTTATCACTTCCATAGCTTTAGGACATAGGACAGTCTGGCGGGGGGGGCGGGGGTCAAAACTTCTAGAATCAACAACAACAAAAGCACCCTGGTAGGCTTCTTAGGTGCTACAAAGCTGAGCTCTCCCCTCTAAGCTTTTTATGAATTTCTGTGATAACTCTGTCTGGGCACCAACTCAAGGCAAAGATGCTGGATACCAGAGGCAAGAATCATCCAATGGGTCAAGGGGGTGTTTTTCTCAGCCTGGCAATTTGGTAGAAATACATTGTAGCTGGGCACAATCTTTTCTACTTTGGAGCTGCAGTTGCCACCAGAGGCTATAGATTGCTACTGAGCCAATCTAGGGTATCCCCAGGACTCACAGAGAGAAGACCTCATCTAGGGCTCCTATTGCTGAGAGAGCTTGAAAGTCTCTTAAAGAACATCTGATTAAAGAGAGTTAAAAGGAGTAGGATAACCAACCACCATGAAGCATTGTTCATGGGGACTCTTATCATTTAAATGTGCACTAACCAAGAAAGTAGGAGGTGGAGTTCTATTCCTGGTGGAGTACCACTCAAGCCTCAAGTCACTCTGCTTCTGTCAGGAAGGCAGTGATGACCATTCCTCCAGTGTCTTGGGAGGGAAGCACAGATCACAGCTGTGTACCTGTCCTAAAGCTAACTGCCTGGCACCACTAATTAGTCATTTCATAGGACACACAAACTTAGCAATGGGAGGGGCTTTCTCTTCACCCAACTTAGCCAGGCTCCTAACATGCCTAGCCCATAGTTCAAGATCTCAGCTGAAGGCAACACATTTCTTTAACTTATCTAGGATCACCTCCTTTGAGGCTTTGATGATTCTTCTCTTTCAGCCATATTCCCCATCCAGTCCCACAGAAATTCTGGCTTCAAAACAAAGTCACAATCTCAATCTTCTCTGCTCCTCTGTGGATAACCTCTATTTCCAGCCTCCTACATCTCCTACTGGCTCACTCCAGGAGCAAGATTGTCCAGATTCTTCCCTCCAGTAGACCCCTCTGCTTCCTGCTGTGCAAAATGTTGTATTGACTCCGTACAACAGTGCACAAAGCTGAAGGGCTTCTGATGGCCAAGTGGGACACATCTTCCTTTCTTCTCCATCACCAGCAATCACCCTGCATGGGCCTCCTGGCCATTCTTCAATAGGCTAGTCCTTCCCACCTTAGGTCCTTATCACTAGCTCTTACCTAGGGCTGGAATTCACTTCCTCCAGACAGGCCAACTCCTTCATTGCCTTTAGTCTTAATATAAATGTCACCTGGTCACCCTGTGTAATGTTTCAAAGCCCTATGCCGATCTCTGGCACTTCCTCTCCCTGCTTTGTTTCCTCTCCAGCACTTAGCAGTAGCAGGCCTCTGTAAGTTATATCCTAGGAGGGTAGCCCTGGGCCTGGTTTATGCACCTCTGTGGTACCCACTCTAAGTACTGTAGCATCTCTACTCAGTGACTGTTAATAGATTCTGTTTTTCCTGGAGCTTTCTAGGAAAGAGAGAGAGAGAGAGAGAGAGAGAGAGAGAGAGAGAGAGAGAGAGAGAGAGACAGAGAGAGAGACAGAGAGAGACAGAGAGAGAGACGAGAGAGAGACAGAGAGAGAGAGACAGAGAGAGAGACAGAGAGAGACAGAGAGAGAGAGACAGAGAGAGAGACAGAGAGACTGAGAGAGAGACAGAGAGATTTAGAGATTTAGAGATTTAGAGATTTAGAGAGAGAGAGAGAGAGAGAGAGAGAGAGAGAGAGAGAGAATAGAGAGAAGGCTGGCCACAGGATTGTGCACACCCTGGAAAAGGGACACATAGCTGTTATCACATTTTCAGGAGGTCTATGACTTAAACAAATGTTAAGAAGGATGAAGGTCAGGCAAAGAGCCTTGTATTAGCACCATGGAACCAGCCTTGAGTGGTTTCATCAAGGGGCACTATAGTCCATATATGTATGTGGCTCTCTTACAAGTAACCACAGAGGCATTGAGTTCTTCTATTAGTTACTGTTGAAAACATGGATTCCCTGGGTTTGTTGGAAACGTGGGTTCACCATGGTTGTCATCTAGGGCACTTGCAAGGTTGGTATAAGTAGGGGGGGGAGTTCTCTTCACTGAGTAGATGGGTGAAGACACCCACGATTTGTTCACTATCCAAAATGCAGTCCTAAGTTTTGAGCTAACAGCATATTTCCCTCCATTTTCCTAGATACTTTGCTTTACCTGCAGGAATATGTGTACCAGGTTTATATAAGGAAATGGTAGACTCAGAAAGGTAAAGGCATGTGTCTAGTGGCTCACATCTTAAAGTGGCAGAGGACTAAGAAACTGAGTCTCATAGCTTAGTGTGTAGCTACCGGCTTAGTAGCTATGGTCTTGGTTTGTGGGTATAGGCAGAGATGAATCCCATAGAAGTCTCAAGGAACTGACCTCCCACCCCCAGAAAGCTCCTGGCTCTTCTACTGAGACACTGTCAAAGGGTTATGGATGAGATATTGGAGTCCAGAGGCACTATGCCAAGGCATATATAGGCTCTGCCTTTGGTCTGACCCAAACCTGGACCTTCATGGATTTTAAAACAATCAGCAGCCACCTGTTATTCAATCATATTCCTGTGAACATATGCCAAGTGTTTGAAAGTTCACATGAGAAATGGTGGGGGTTAGTTAACTGGGTAGCCAGTGGAATTCTGTAGGGGGCCTGCCCAGGTAGAGACCAGGGAGGAGTCACATTTTGACTAAGACTCAGAAAACATACCCAGTTGCTCTATTCATCAGCACTCCTTTGTTCCCTAGCCTTTTATGTTTCCCTACTGCTGATGGCACTAAATCCAAACTGTGCCATCTCCTGAGTCTCACATTTTTTTTGTTGTAAAATGAAATCCTGGCAATAGTTTGTGCCTTGTTTTGGTATTTCAAGGTTGCAGTTCCCTCATACTTGTGGACCATACTTGGCAGGGTACCCAGCTGTTATGATTTGAATCTGAAATGTCCCCTACAAGCTGATGATTTGAATGCTTGGTCCCCAACTGATAGTGGAAACTTTAGGGGGTTAGACCTAGGTAGAGGAAGCAGGTCACTGTGGGGAGGCTGTTAGAGATCTATTATCCCTAGTGGCCTCCTAACACTCTACCTCCTGGTCAGCCACAAAGTTAATATCTCTCCTCTACCACACATTCCCCCTGCCTTGAGGTCTTACACAAGCACACTGGAACAAACAACAGTGGAGTGAATTAACCCTAAGAAACACTAAGCTAAGATATTCTTAAAAGTTGTTTCTGTCACACACTTAATCACAGTAACATGAAAGGGACCAAGACACTGCTCCATAGCTCTTAAATAAGAGGGTGCTATTGTGATTATTATCCCAAACACCCATAGATGTAGGAGGCTGGTGTTGAATAGAACAAAATGCAGCACATTCAAGTGACAACTCAGACTCTCCATGTAAGTCCAAACCACCTATGATGCCTGGGTTCTTTATAAGTGCCCTGGATATCTGGCAAATGATGAGAGTGTGTCAAGTGAGAAGGCAGAATCTGGCACCATGGAGGACATCAGGAGTTATGTCCTGGTACGGTAGAAGGAAGTCCCAAGGAAACAAACTGAATTCTCTCTGTCTCATCCCTGAGTTCTTAGGCAATTTAAATTTTCTCTGGAACATTGTTGGTAGTAAGCATTTCTAAGAAACACAGTGGAAATAAATAGGAAATGATTAAAACATTTATTGTAATTTCCTGGATACTTCACTGATTTAAAAAAATAAAAACATTTAGTTAAAAAAAACACTTTAGCAAGTGAACAGTTAATTAAGGAGCTATGGAATGTCTTGCATTGATTTTACCATAAAGCCAGGAAATGGTAGCTACATATCAATTTTTCCCTCTACTTCTTTCTTACCATGAACTCATCTTCCCAGATTGCCATAGGTAAATTATTAAAACATAAATAAGGATGGGAAACAGCCTTTGAAACAGGCATGGGTAAACAATTTAGGGAATTAACATAGATCCAGATGGCTGGAAGCTATCCTCCAGCATCATACAAAAAACTGAAAGATATTGTTAAGGCACTTGTGTAGACAAAAGTATGCAGATGGCTTACTAATTATTGATTTTCATGCTACAACATTTTCCCCAACAGCACAGGTGGGGCCCTACATGGGAAGAAGCTTAATCCACTGCTCTAGGACCCTTCAGACCATTGTGATTTTGTGATTTTTTAAAAAAGGAACAAAACATTGACTAAGAAGTCTAGAGAGGAAATCCAGACATGGTCCCCCAAGTGATCCAAGGGCAAAACACAATCAGAAGAAACTGAAACTTGAGGACATACCTACTATATGTCAAGCCTTGTGTCTCCCATCTAGTGAGCTCACTAAAGTCCCCTAACATCTAATTTCAGAGCTGAGCAAACTGAAGCTCAGAGAGGTTAGTCAATGCATCTGATATCACATTGTCACCATGGAGTCAAGATTTGAATGTAGTAAGCAGTCTGTGATGGAGCAGCCTCAATACCATTTCATTAGCACAAATCTCCATAGGGAGAATGCAAGTAAAGTACACATTTTACACTTAGGGCTCTGTGCCTGGTGCTTCAATGACAGGCCTGCCTCAGCTTATGACAAAGGGCTGTCACATTTGCAGAAATTTCATCAGCTTGTTGATGAGACATTGGTAGCTTGAAATTGGTTGTGGTAGAAATAGTTGCACCAAGAAATGGGCATTTGCTAAAAATTAGAGTGGGTTGATAAACACTTACCAGTCTATCATTACATGTAACCAAGTGGACTAGTGCCAATCTTGGTCCCACAGCTGAGTAACTGTGGCCTGGACAAGTTTACTAGCATGTGAAATGGAGAAAATAATAGTGTTCACCACATCAAAGCATTACAATAATTAAATACAATAATACAATAATACAAGTCAATCACCTAGGACAGTATGACCATGGGCCATTTGGTCAGTGACCAAACTAATATACAGCATGTCTCTGGAATATTATACTTGAGCTGACAGTTCTTAACCTCCAGAGACATCAAAATCACCAATAACAATGCATTACTCATATGTCTATGGTGATGCTTGTGCAAGCAAATGAGCTGTATTGCCAGTCACAGAAATGTGTAGACAGTTCCATATAGTGCAAAATATTTGATAATATATGATTATGCATTTATAATAATTTTTGAGAGAGAGAATCTTATGTGGCTTGGGCTGGCCTCAAGCTTAAAATGTAGCCAAGGATGATCCTGAATTTCTGATTTGCCTGCTTCTGTTTTCCTAGTTCTAGGATTACATGTGTGCATCACCATTTCTGGTTTTTATGTGGTGTTGTTGTTGGTCAAACACAGGGCTTTGTGCATGCTAGGCAAACATTGCACTATAGCTATTTCCCCAGCTCCCATTTCTCATACTTTCAATTGCTAGTTTAAGAGTATAGTCTTACTTATAAAAATAAGTTTACTGTAAAAACCAATCTGTTACATTATACAACTTCATTCTTTTCCTGATTTTCCCAATTCTTAATTGCATCATTTTCTTTTGTGTTTGATTTCATGTTGTGATGATTGTTATGGACCTGAGAACAATAGGTTATATAGTATATACATACCATGTTCCTTAGACCTGTGGGGCCTAATGCCGTGTAGGTCTATGCAAGTAAGTACATTCTGTGATGTTAGCAGATTGACCATATCACCTAACAAGACATTTCTAAAAATGTTACATAACTACATAAATGATCACTAGTTGTAAAAACAAGAGTGCCACCACTGTCTTTAACTATGATGTTGATTAACTTAGGTAGCCATGTACTTTCTTCTAGACCAGCTAGAATGGGGGTCGAATGACTCTTTCACAGGGGTTTCCTAAGACCATCAGAAAACACAATTATTTACATTATGATTCACAACAGTAGCAAAATCACAGTTAAGAAGTACCAATGTTAGTAATTTTATGGTTGGGGGTTACCACAACATGAGGAACCATTTCAAATTGTTGAACCATTAGAAATGTTGAGAACTGCTGTTTTAGACAAAGTAACAACATTCCAACTAGTTTCCCTACCTTCAATCTTGTCTCCTCTAGTGTAGCCTTTTTTTTTTTTTTTTTTTTTTTGTTTTGTTTTTCGAGACAGGGTTTCTCTGTGTAGCTTTGCACCTTTCCTGGGACTCACTTGGTAGTCCAGGCTGGCCTCGAACTCACAGAGATCCACCTGCCTCTGCCTCCCGAGTGCTGGGATTAAAGGCGTGCGCCACCACCGCCCGGCTCTAGTGTAGCCTTTTTATAGATACTTTGGTTAATTTTTAGAATAATATCTTTATATGAATAAAATAAATCAACAGCAACTTATTACCTTCCAGGCTGAAGTCTCACTGCTTTGTTTAACATGTATTCTCCATCTAATGTGGTCCTTTTGTAAAATACCAAAATTTGTCTTAATTTTCTAGGCTTCTACAATAAAAGTACCACAGTCTGGTGTGGGGTGGAGGATAAGACAACAAAAACACATTGTCTCACAGTTTTGGAGGCTTGATATATGAGATGAAGATAGTGTTTGGATTATTCTTTCTGAGGTTTGTGAGGGAGAATCTGTTTTAGATCTCCCTCCCTGGCTTGAAGATGGCTAGATTCTCCCTATTGTCTTTTAGTTCATCTTTCTTTCAAAGCACATCTGTGTGTTCACATTTCCCATTTTTATAAAAGGCACTAGACATACTGGAATTTGGGATGGTTCCTACTTCAAATGGTTTCATCTTAACTAGTTACATATGTAATGTCCCTACTTCCAAGAAGATTATATGCTTAAGTACTGAAGTGAGGTTAGCAGTTCAACTTATAAACAGGGGAGGCACAATTCAGTCTATACCAGCCTATCACCTGACTTTCAAGAGTTAATATCTTTCCCACAAAGTACATTCACTTCATCTTAACATCTCCCAGAGCTACAACTCATTTCAGCACCAGCTCTCTCACTCCAAACTCTTGCCCAAATATCCTCTCAGTTAGACTAAGGGGGAAGGGTGATATTTGGGGTATAGTTAACCCATCAGGCTCCCAAATTACTCTCCATCAGTGAGCCTGTGACACCAAGCAGTAAGTTACCTGCTTCCAGGATGTCACAGTAGGACAAGCATAAGATAGATCTCCAATCTAAATAAAGAAGTGGGAAGGACGAAAAAGGAACTTGCTTGTGAGAAAGTCTAAAATCTAGCAGATTAGGTTTCATCCAATGTCAAGGTTTGAGAAATAACCTCTTTGGCTTGATATTCTGCCCTTCAGGCTTGTCCTCAGCCTTCATAACAGCAACCCATGTAATGGACACAGCAAATCTCAAATTGTTCTCAAGTAGGTTGTTCTTTCTTTCTTTCTTTCTTTCTTTCTTTCTTTCTTTCTTTCTTTCTTTCTTTCTTTCTTTCTTTCTTTCTTTCTTTCTTCCTTCCTTCCTTCCTTCCTTCCTTCCTTCCTTTCTTTCTTTCTTTCTTTTTTGTTTGTTTTTCAAGACAGGGTTTCTCTGTGTAGCTTTGCGCCTTTCCTGGATCTCACTCTGTAGACCAGGCTGGCCTCAAAATCACCGAGAACCTCCTGCCTCAGCCTCCCGAGTGCTGGGATTAAAGGCATGAGCCACCACTGCCCAGCTAGTTTGTTCTTTCATACATGAATGCCGTGCACAAGTTGTTCTCTCCAGACATCAGCTTCAAGTGGCCTTCTTTCTCTGATCACTGTGGCACATAAGTGTAGTTATTGAGTCCTGGGTGGAGCCTTAGCTCCACATCTCAGAGGCTTTATTTGACCCCCTCCCCCATCTGCTCCAGGGGAAGGAGCTCCCCAGTTTGTGAAAGGTCCTTCTAGCACCTGTGCCATTGTCAGGGTAGCCACTATCCTGTAGCAGGAATCTTAGATGGTCTTATTAATAAAATCAAACCTGGGCCAGGTATTGGGGTGAAATGCTGGATGGTCAGAGACACAGAACAAGCCATAGCTAACCTCACCTGGCCAACTTCTCAGCTCATCTTGTTTCCTCAGACTGGAAGCCTCTGTGTCCTCATATCCGAATGGCTCTCAGCTGAACTGTGCTGCTAGAAGCCTGAAAGCTTAAATAACCAAATGCTTAACCAGGCCAAATGCTTCTAGTTCCTGGTCTCCACGCCTTATATATCTTTCTGCTTTCTACCACCACTCCCTGGGATTAAAGGCTTGCTTTCTGGGATTAAAGGCATGTGTCACCATGCCTGGCTGTTTCCAATGTGGCCTTGAACTCACAGAGATCCAGAGGGATTTCTACCTCTGGAGTGCTAGGATTAAAGGTGTGTGCCACCATTTTCTAGCCTCTGTATCTAGTGGCTGTTCTGTCTCTAACCCCAGATAAGTTTATTAGGGTGCACAATATTTTGGGGGACACAATACCACCACACTATCCTGTTTCTCACTGCTGATCCTCCTACTGCCTCTGTAGAATGGTGCTCTTTCAGGTGCTTCTTGATCATGTCTTGGCCACATAGGAATGGGTAATTATTAATGCCTCCTTATCTTAGTGGTTTGTCAAATGCACAAAGGAACCTTTCCTGAACACACACAGTTTGCAGATCATTAGACTTAGGTTTTCCACTTTTAGGAATAGGAGGTAGAATGAAAAAAATGTATCAGTCATTGGAGACAACTTATGTCATGCTTGAGATCAGGAGGTATCCTTAGCCACAGGTGCTAACACCTCACAGTTATTAGCTTATTGGACAATGGCACAGGCCTTATGTAGGATAACAGCACAGTGAAAAAACAAGTCCTCAGTCTCCAGGATTTGGTATTTATAAAGTATGTGACCTCAAGTAGCATACTTACCTCTTTTGGTTTCTGTTTCCTTATGTGTAACATGGGGCTACTGGGGCTACCTTGCAGAGTTAGCATGGGAAAACTCAATGTGTTTGTATCTGCCAAATGGTAGCCATTATTCAGAGATAGCCAGAGCTTAACTAGGTATTCTAGCACCTGCTGCTGCTGAATTCTGCATGTCTGGCCTGGAACAAGACTTCAGAAAGTAAGTTTCACCACTGTTCTGTCCATGGCATGACTTCAGTAAATACTTCAGTATATGGCAGAGTTGGGTCTCTAAATAGCCAGTGGTGCCAGACGTGAAGTGATGCCAGCCCAGTGTGAGAGCAAGATTTAGGATCTGGACAGGTAACCTGGGTTCTTAATTCTATTTTTCCTTGTGGACTGGAACCTCTGTCTTTCTAGCTCTTTCTCCTGAGTTAGAGGCAAGTAAGGTCAGAAGGTACTTGAATTTCTGTGAGCATCCTTTGTGAGTACATCACCATGTTAGTGCCTTGAGATTGGGATGCAGAGAAGCCTTTGTACTTCTGAGATGTTACTCAACGCACTTCCAAAGTGGCACTATATGGGAAATTACGGTATTGGGCAGTAGCCAGGAGGAAGAGACTGCACACCTTACATGGGACTGAAATGTCCCTGTGGTTCAGAGAAAAGAGATTCAGAGAAGAAGATAAAATTGGTGCCTTTGCAGCAGTCAAATTTCCATCTCAATCTTGTATGCCTGAAACTTTATGCCCAGTGCTAGATCAAACAGGTTGGAATCACATTGTACTGGAGGCAAAACAAATGGGTCATAGTAATCAAATACTCTGGACCTGGTGGGTGGCAAAACCTACCTAGCTAGGAAGACCTTGGTTTCTGATTGTAGAATTCTGAAAATCCAAGCTTGATAAGGTGCCACACTGACAACTGCAATGGGCATCTAGAAGGGGGTGCTGTTTACTGTCCTGTTCCTGTCCCTATCCTTGACCCATAGATGTTCATTTTATGTCCTAGTCTGTTTGTGAAGTGACAGCCAGACACACATGCTCCCTTTTCTTAAAGAGCAAGCATGGCAACATGCTATCTTACAGGAACCACTGAGCTGTGCCACTCTATGAACAGCTTATGACTAGGAGAATCAGAAATGAAACTTCAAGAAGGTTCTGCAAGCCTAAGCACAGGCTGGAGGGTAAGAGCAGAAGCCTCAAAGACACCTCTGGAACACTAAACAGCTGCAGCAACAAGGGGACACATTTCTCTTCAGCAAGGCAAACAACAAACAGAGCACAACAAACAGAGCATTTCCTACCCTTGACAGAGGCCAGAACTTCCTGTCCCCTGCCAAACTTCATGCCAATGCCACTTGCTCTATGATCAGGGTTTGTTTCTACTAATGAAGTGGTAGTCCTGCCAATGTAACATTACTTAATGATTTATTAGTGATTATTGATTTTCAATTGTGGTTTTCCCAGGGTTATGGGATAGAGCAAATTGAAGGCATCCTGTCTGTGGAGCTTGATCAATTTGCTTGAGACCAACGGGCTCAGATGCAAGTAGCTCATCTTTGGCCAAAGGCACCTGGAGAGGAATGCAATGGGGTCCTGTAATGGGTCTATACTAAAATGAAAGCTATTCTATCAATTGACAGAGGGACACCTTAGATACAATAGTGTTAGAAAATCTATGTGGATTATTTGGCCAGCTGCAAGAGAGTCAAAATAAAGCCTTCCAGGATTTTGTAGCATCACAGTTATTGTGGCATAGAAATGTTCTTTTATTTTAAAACACTTCCTGGGTGTCTACTAGGCCCTGGTGGAGAATTAATGTTTGACATGATACCCTGAGTACAAGATTGTACTTGCTCATCACAAGCTAGATGATCAGACACATTAAGTTATAAGGTCAGGCAATTACACTAGAAATCCATTGTGTTAGAAAAGCAGTAATTTCACTTTGGATCCAAGAAAGATCTATAGGATCAAGTACATCATAGAAGCAGGTAATATAGACATACATCATCTACATTTATTAATGTACCTTTCTTTCATCTCACATTTATGACTTATAGGGTTTTCCTATGACCAACAGATGGAGGATAGAATAATTTGGGCTTGGTTCTCAGATAGGTTAGTACAACAAATGGGTAAAAGTCCCTTTGGAGCTATTGTTACATTCCACTCTCTCTGCAATGGACTGAGAGGACAGTGGTAAAGTGAAATACCCTTCTGGGGTAGAGTTGAAAACAGTTGTTTTGGTGAACAACTGGTTATAGAAGGAGAAAACACCTTTAAAAGGATGCATTACTGGGCAGTGACAATTGTCCTAGCATGTTGTCATAGAATGATTCATACCTATTTCTTCAAATTCATAGATTCAAGCTTTAAGCTTTAGTACTTCAGAACATGACCTTATTTGGAAATGAGGTCACTGTTCATGTAATTAGTTAGGATAAGCTCATTCAGGAGTAAGGTGGGTCCTAACTCAACATAAGCAATGCTAGTGTAAACAGAAAATTGGGCACAGAGACACATTCAGAAGGAAGACAATATGAAGATATACAAGGATAAGATGGTCACCTATGAGCCATTGAGAGTAAGAACAAACATTTCCCATATAGTCTTCTGAATCAACCAACATCCCTAATGCCTTGCTATCAGACTTCTGACCTCCAGATACTATAAACCAATACATGTATAAGCTATGCAGTCTTTAGAACTTTGTTACAGGAGTCAAAACAAACAAAAATAATACTTAACTAGGGGCCTACAAGAAACATGCTTATAAAGTGAGGTTCGAATGTCTGGAGAAGAATGCCTTGATGAGCCTATGAGAGTGGGCACCATCTTGGGGTTCTTTGTGCCTCAGCACACACAGCCACACTTACTAGGCAGGACAATTTTGTCATTGATGAGTTTCTTTATCAAAACAGACTGTCAGAGTAAATGTCTCCTCAGGGTTGGTGTACTAGATCCATTGTTCCGTGACTCTTTTAGGGGAGATGTGAACAAATATATTCACTACAGATAGAGCACCAACAGACCAAAGAAAAGATTTCATCTAATTCTAGATTGCTGAACCAATGAATTTGCTGCTTAAATTATGGGAGCATGGATGAGAAGCTACTTAGAGGAGTTCAATTGACTCAAAGGCAGCCATATTATTGAGAAGCCTAAGGTAGCATAGGGAAAGGAAGCTGCATCCCTGTGGCTCTTTGCACAACTTGAAGACAACTCATTCTATGTTCATTCCCAGAATTGTTACATTGTTTCTGCTTGAGCGGGGACATGTGAGTTTTTTAAATTACATTAATTAATTAATTAGTGATGTGTGTGTGTGTGTGTGTGTGTGTGTGTGTGTGTTAATATGTGGAAGTTGAATGATAATTTGTGGCGCTCAATTGACTCATTATATCATATGGATTCAGAGGATAAAACTCAGCTTGCCAGGCTTGGCAGTAAACACCATTATTTTGGAAGCCATCTCCTAAGTTTGCCTTGGGAATCATCCAACTTTCTTAGAGAGCCTTGTAAGCTGTGGGAGTTCCTGAAGTCTTGTATGTTGTGTGTTCTACTTTCTTCCCTCCAGAAAAGGATATTTCAGCTATAAGGAAGTGCCTAAACATGAATAAAGTATTCATGTGGCAGTGATAGATACTAGGGTGAAGCCAACAGCATCATGTTTCTTCTTTCTCATCAAGACTGATCTTGTAGTACTAGCATTGCGTGTCTACCTGCCAGCAGGTAGAGGACAAACTAGGCACTTGGTGGTTGTATGTATTGGGCCTCTTTCATGTTAGAAAGGACAAAAATCAGTCTTTAATGTAATTTATGCCTACTACACATATTAATTCACCCTTCATATCCATCGTAGCTTCATCATCACCATTGTGCCAGCACCTACAGAATGACAATCTACACACAGTATTGTGCTGTTCTCCACACAGTGTTGCATCAGATCAAGTGGCACACTTTATGGCAAAGGAAGTATAATAATAGAAACAAGAGTCACTAATATTACCCTCTTCCCAATCACTCAGTATTCGTATGCCTAATAGAATAGTTTATTAAAGGCTTATCTAAGATGTCATCATGGATGGCATTGCACTGTGAGTTTGTATTGCTGTCTCATGTAAGTTAGCCAACTCATGGATCAAATAACTCATTGTGGTGGTTTGAATAAGACTGACCCCCATAGGCTCATATATTTGAATGCTTAGTCACCAGGGAGTTGCATTATTTGAAAGGATTAGAAAATTAGGAGGTATGGTCTTGTTGGAGTAGGTATGGCCTTGTTGAAGGAAGTGTGTCACTGGGAGTGGGCTTTGAGGTTTCAAAATTGTTCCAGGTCCTGGAGCTCTCTCTCTCTCTCTCTCTCTCTCTCTCTCTCTCTCTCTCTCTCTCTCTCTCTCTCTCTCTCTCTCAATGTAGCTCTCAGGTACTGCTTCAATGCCTTCCATGCTCTCTACCATGATAATAATGAACTAAACCTCTGAAACTGTAAACAAGCCCCCAATTAAATGCTTTATTTCATGAGAGTTGCCTTGGTCATAGGTCTCTTCACAGCAATAGAGCAGTGACTAAGGCACTCATATATGCTGTTGTGTTTCTAAGAGCTAGATCTCACAGATCAAGGGTTGAATATATGAGTGGATTTTCTCATTAACCCCCAGTGGCCTGCTTAGGAATGTTTAGTTTCTATCTATCTTACTTCCTTTCCCTCTTGCTATGATAAGATACTCTGACAAAAGTAATATAAGGGAGAAAGGATTTATTTTGGCTCACAATTCAATATCATAGTCAATCATGGCAGGGATGTCAAGGAAGGCAGGAACTTGAAGAAACTGTTCACATCACATCCAAAATCAAGTAGAAAAGAGCAATGAATGCTGCTGCTCGGTTAGCTTTCCCCTTTTAAGAAGTTCAGAAAGCAAGCCTAGGAAATGGTGTCACACGCAGTGGGCAGATCTTCCCACCTAAATTAACCTAATCAAGATAATCTCCCCCTCCCACAGGCATAACCAGAGGCTAGTCCCCCAGGTGATTTTAAACCTTATAAGATGACAATTGAGATTAATTGTCATACTGTCCCTGAAAGCTTAGTCTCTGGAAGATGAGAAATTCTTGTTCGTTGGTTGGAAAAACTTATACTGGGGTAAAGATTCCATTGAATTTGAAGTTAAAGTAACCATTTAGTGAGTTTTGTTTTCTCATGCTCTTAAACTAGAAGGGGAAGAAAGGAGAAATTAAGGTTAGTTACATCCAGTGGGGGCAGGGAGAAATATATTTAGAGCTCATGGAATTCAGTAGGAGAATATTCTTAGTTCTGTGTACAAGAGGAGTGGATGTATAATTGCACAAGCCATAACCCAACAAATGCAATGTTATTAAGGACTCTGTTTCCTTGAGGAGTATATAAGTCTGAATATGTAAGCAACACAGAGCAGTCACAGTACTAGACAAGGGAAGAATACTTTTAAAGTTGAAGGTGAAGGTGAACATAAATTTTGGCTCAGATATAGGTAGTAGTATCAGAGATCATCACTTTTTCATAAACTCTCTAGCATTAATTGTCTGTAGAGACTTCGGTTGGCTATCATTTCAAACTGGCCTTAGGGGTAAATTAGCTTTGAGCCTCACATGTCTTAAGGAAGATGTGAGGACATTTTGGTTTTCAACTATGGAGACACCATATTGTATGAAGGGGGCTAAGAATAAAAAAGGAGACCCCCCCAAAAAAACAAAACAAAACTGAGTGGTAGAAGGAATGAGCCATCAGATATATTTTGTGCCTCACCTCAGAACCTTATAGACTAATATGTCCCTAGTGTAGGCCCTGCTATTCTGATAAGTTCTATAAAGATTCCCACTACTTCCTCAAAGGCTTGCTTTTCACCTCCTGACCTTGAGTTTCTTGGATGTCAAGATAGCTCATTGGGGGACCTCTTTCAGCACTCGAATTGTGCACATTGGTACCTGGGAGTATTAAAATCTCATAGACAATCTTGAAATGCATTGTAAGTGGCTTTGTAGACAGTCTTGAATGTTTAAGCAGTCTTCCACGACAGCCCACTAGGTAAAAGCATTCTTTTTCCTTTCACATTGAACATAGTACTGAGTGTCATAGGGCCATTTTCATCCAAATATATATTGTATTTTAACCATATTCCTCTGTATTCCTAGCTTTTACTCCCTACATCTCCAATCACTTCATCACTTCTATTTTTGTATCATATGTACATAAACGATTTTAAGTATCTATAAAAACTAGGATATACATGATAGACAAAGTGATATTTGTCTCTGACTCTGACTTAATTAACTTAGATATGATAATTTCTAGTTATATTCACTTCCTTACAAAAAATATCATTGTTTGCACCAAATATCATTGTGAATATATTACATTTTCTTTATCCATTTCTCTGTTGATGGACACTTAGGTTAGTTTCATAACTTAGCTATTATAAATAGCTCTGCAATAAATATTGATGTGCAGCTGTCTCTGTGATATGTTGATTTAGGATCCTTTGGGCAAATACACAGGCATGATATAGCTGATCTAATATAGTAGATCTATTTTAATTTTTTTAAGAAACTTCATACTGGCTTACATAGGGGTTCATGTTTACATACCCACTAGACGTGAACATGGATTTCTCTTTCATCCACATCCTTACTAGTACTTTTTATTAGTTTTCGTAATGATTACCATTCTGACTATGGTGAGATGGAATATAAATGTAGTTTTAATTTATTTTTATTGGCAAGTGAGGTTGAACTTTTTTTTCTGTTTCATGACCATTTATATTTCGTTTTCTGAGAATTGTATGTTCATTTCACTAGCCCATTTATTGACTGGGTTGTTTTATTTCTTGGTAGTTTTTTTTTAATTTAGGATAAATTTCATTTTAAAATTTATTATAAAATATGTATCTAATATTTTTATTTTATGTGTATGAGTTTTATGTCTGCATGTATGTCTATATAACATATGTGTATGTTGCCTGTGGAGGCCAGAAGAATGAATTGGTTGGTTCCCTTGGAACTAGAGTTACAAACAGTTATGAGCTGCCACGTGCGTACTGGGAATTGAACCTATGTCCTCTGAGAGAGCAGCTAGTGTTCTTAACCACTGAGTCATCTCTTTAGCCAAAGATTTAGTTCTTTGTATAGTTTAGATATTAGTCCTCTGCCAGTTGTATAGTTAGGAAAAATTTCTCCTATTTTTTATGTTGTCTCTTCACTTTACTGTTTCCTTTGCCTCACAAAAGCATTTTAATTTCATAAAATCTCATTTATCAATTGTTCGCATTATTTGTTGAGCAATTGGATCCTTTTCAGAAAGTCCTTGCATGTGCCTATAGTTTGAAATGTTTTTCCTATTTTTTTCTCCAAGAGTTTCAGAGTTTCAGTTTTAAGTCTTATCAATTTGGAGTTGATTTTTTTGTGCAGGGTGAAATAGGGATCTAGTTCATTTTTTTGTGTATGCAGATATCAAGTTTCCCCAGCACCATTTGTTGAAGAGGCTGTATCTTTTCTCCAATGTATATTTTTGGCATCTTTGTCAAAAATTATATGGTTGGGGCTGCATGGCTTTATATTCTATTCCATTGATCTCTTTCTGGCTTTGTGTTAGTACCATGCTGGTTTTGTTTTCTATAAACATAGAGCCCTTCATAAATTCATATGTTACTTTAATGTGTGTGTGCATGTGTATAGGGACAGAAGTCAACCTTCGGTGTTAGTGCTCAGAAGTCATCTACCTTGTTCTCATTGTCACTTTTTCTTTTTTGGGGGGCAGGTTTTCTCATTGGCATGGAGCTTACAAAATCACATATATTTGCCTCTCTTTGCCTCCACAGTTCTGGAATTTTACACACACACACACACACACACACACACACACACACACACACCACTACCACCACAACGCCTATTTTTTCTTTTTTCACTTGAGTACTTGGGATCAAATTCAAGGTCTAATGCTTGTGTGGCAAATGATTTATCAGCTGAGATATTTTCCAGTCCCATATGTTACATTCTTATATTGACTTCACTACATTGCTCCATGCAGGCTTGCTCCCATGGCAACAGGAATGTTAAAGATTAGAGTAACCCTCAGGAGTCTAGGGGGAGAGCTTTACTGAGCAAGGATGGTTTGTGTGATGTAGGGACCATGAGTAGAAAAAGGTAGGTAGGGGCTAGTATGTGGGGAAATGTTTCTGTAGGTATGGGGAAAAGGGTGTTTGAAAGGTCACTGGATGTTTCAGCTTCAGAAGCTGAGACTGGAATGGCTTGAGGTGTGGAGAAAGTAGAGATGGCCAGACTAGAACACTCTTACAGGAAAAAATTGAGTATAAGATCCAGGGAATATACTGGCTATCTGCTGGGGAGAGAGAAACTCTACTTTCCCTGAAACTGGAGAAAAAGAAAGGAAAGAGAGCAAGAAAGTGTTTGGA
This sequence comes from Peromyscus leucopus, assembly GCF_004664715.2. Classification (NCBI taxonomy): domain Eukaryota; kingdom Metazoa; phylum Chordata; class Mammalia; order Rodentia; family Cricetidae; genus Peromyscus; species Peromyscus leucopus. The sequence continues at coordinate 132,987,211 of NC_051083.1, read as the reverse complement.
AACGTGGGGGGTGATGTGAGGATAGAAACCTCCAGGGGAAGTTTCAGTCTCCTTCCCAAACTCTGAGCTGAGGCTGCTGCTGGGATAGTAGGGGTGGGTGGGGAAGGCTGGGGCTAGAGAAGGCTCACAGGGAAAGCTCAGGGCAGCTGCTGTGGGGAATTCCAGAGAGATTGAGATGGAAGCTCCACCTGCCCTACCTGCCTGTAGTGGTAGACATCTGCAGCCTTTGCACAGTCTATGGATGTTTTTTGAATGCAGAGTTGGTGTCACAATTGCAGGCAGCAAGTGTACATGTACCCTCCATTTGACCTGCATTTGGCTTCTTTTCCTACTGTACCTTCCTTAAATGTACCCCCTTTCCGTCTTCAAACTTCTGACTAAACTGCTCCTCATGCAAGCAACAACTGGTCTTAGATCCCCCAAGCCACAACCCACATTCTTCAAATCGCAGCCTGAAGCCCCACCTCTAAGAAGCTATCTTTGTGATTAATACCGACCATTCTCCAACCTCTCAGTAAGCAGCCTGAGACTGCCCCTCTTAACCAATGTACTCCTGTAACTTTTGCTGCTTTCCAAATTTAGCCATGGCCAGAAGACAGTAAGTGCTTGTCCTAGGGCCCTGTTAGAATGGCATTTCTAAAGGGCAGAAATGACCCTACTTTCTCCTTCTGACCCTTTTTACTTCACACTAGGCAAGTAAAACATCTCAACTTTCTTGGAGATCAATGGTGTCAGAGAGCCCCAGGCCATTCCAGGGCTTCTTAAGATTAGTCATCTTTAGGAAGTCAAGGAAGGGCTTCAACTTACCTGAGAGACCCCTGGATTTCAGTGCAGAACATTGTGCATATGGGTACACGTGTGTTTCCACACATTTTTCTAGACAGAAATCCCATAGCTTTTTTGGGGGGAGGGGATGGGTCTTCAGAAAAGTTCTATAATCCCCAACCTTTCTTGTTGCAACTTATCTTCAGTCAGAAGCAAGTCTAGACCTTCAAATGGTTATTACTTCCATGTCTCTAGGCCACTGTCAAGGAGGTTTTGGTCATAGCTATGTACACTTAAGCAGAATTCAATTTATAATCCATAGTATCCCAACAAAAGGGTGAAATTAATAGAAACCCTACAGGTTTGTGACTCTTGTGGAAAATAATAAACCTGTTGAATTTGAAAGGACTTTAAAAATCTGTCAAGAGCAATATTTCTAGAAATGTGTTCTACAGTGCATGGCTTTCACAGATGTGGATAGCTATTCAGAGAAACAAGGATTCTGACATCAAAAATAATTTGGAGGTGTAGATTAGTGGGGGATTGCTTGCCCAGCATGTGTTAGGTCGTAAGTTCAATCTGCCAAAATAAGAACAACAATAATTTGGGAGCTAGGAGGCTAAGTAGTGTTCCACAGTTCTGTTTTCAGCAGACTTCTTAGGACCTTTACTTTCAATGTATGCTTTGAATTTTCTGGAGGGAGATGTGTTAAATGATTTTTCCCACCTATAATTACAAAAAAATCCCTTTGCAGAGTGTCAGAGAGAAGTAGAATTTCAAAGAATTGTCTTGTCCACAGGTCTAATTCAACCCCCTACTTTACAAATGTTGAGATCCAAGAAGTGACAAGATCACTTTTACCAAAGGTCATCTTGCCTACTCAGGTTATTAAGAGTGAAAGGGGTAGTTCCAGAGATTCTCAGCATGGTGTTGTCCAGTGCAAGGTTGATTAGAGTGCAATTCCAGGCTCTGTCCCCTGGATATTCCCTGGGAGCTTGTTAGAAACTCTATGTTAACCTCCTTCCCCACTCTGCCAATCTAGAATCTTCATTTGAACCAGCTTACTGGGAAATTGGATGGTACATTCAAGGAAGACAAGAGGTGGCAACAGTTCTTTATTTCCAGTGTTCTGCTCTCTAGGCTTAGATTGGAAACCATTTTTTGAGATTTGGGAATGTTCTATTTAGTAACCAGCTAAGCAAGGAACCCATCTGGATTCAGAAGCTTTAGGGATGAGTAAATAGTGAGGCATTGCTGTCTCCTAACTTGGTCCTGCCTAAGATGCTAGGCATGGACTTTATGGACAGACACATCTGTGTCCCACTGATGTCCCACATACTATTGGAAGCACCTTATACTTGCTCAATGTATCAGGTGGGTTCTCCAGAGAAACATACAGATATATTTAAAGGAATTAGATTGTACAATTGTGTGGCTGGCAAGTTTGAAATTTGTAGAGCAGGAGGTTAGATGGGAACTCAGACTTAACTAGATTCTTCAGTTCTAAGGCAAACTTCTTCCTACTGGAGACCTCAGGGTTTACACTTAAAGCCTTAAGTGAATCACTTGAGGATAACCAAACTGCTAAAGGTACTATCCATTTTGTAATGTCAACCAGTTGCAGGTGCTAACAAAAGCAAAATTATACTTTCATAACCATTTCTAGACTAGTGTTTGATGGGTTTATTGGGCACCAGGACATAACTAAGTTGAGACATAGACATGACCATCACACTGATGTCAACTTTACAGTAACCCTACAACTAGCTCCTTTTCACTGTTGCACAAAGAGGGTAAGAAACCCACCAAAAGACAGAGGCTAGCCAGTGACAAAGGCAGAACAGATATAGGCAGCAGAGCTTCAGGTAGCTTTTGCTACTTGACCAGACTATATATCCATGTGACCTGGCCACTGACAGACTAAGGTCCATCTGTGGTAGCAGCCTGGAATGTAGTTTTGGATTTAGGGACTAGTATATTCCCCTATGCCAAGGTCTTATTACACTGACAGAAGATACTCCCTAAAGTCATAACAGATTTGGCATCTACATGGACAGGGATCTTTCCTGCCTAAGAAAGCTTATTGTATGTTCCCCAGGCATGTGTGCTCAATCCTGTTGGATGGATGAGGTAGTCCCACCTGTTTGTACACTCTAACACTTTCCATGCACCATCCCAGCATCTTTAGCACTAGACTCATTCCCAAATGCAAACCTAGGTATACACTAATCCAGGATTGTGGGGTACTGACTTCCTAAGCACCTTCCATACTGACAGCCAGGTTGACCTATAGGAGCTATGCTTTGATGGGGGTCTAAACTTAGATGAAGTTAGGTTGAGAAGTGATAAGTTGGCTGACCCTTTGGGCCTGACATGACAATTTCAATAGTTAATGTAGTATGTTGAAAGGGGAAAACACCCTGGAAGACAGCCATAACCAACATCAAATTTAGAAAAAAAAAAAAGAAGTTGGCCTAGCCAAATAAATCTGGGTAGACTAACACTGGAAGTCTCAGGAAACTAAGGTTAGAAGCCTTGGTTCTTGTTCTTGCACTTGGTCCACTGGGCTTCCATAAGAGGGCACCTTATAGTGCATGCAGGTCTCTACAGAGTAGCAAATATGTTTTTTTTTCATTCCATAAATCTAGTCATGCCTCAATTCTTATAATGATTGTTGGCTGTATGTTAGATGTTCGAGGTGGAATGGTGACCAAGATCAAATTCACTGCTGCTTTCCTGATGTTTGCTATATAGCAGGGAACGGAGACTAGAAACAAAACCTCCAAGAATAGGGTAGGGAGGGAGGACTGCTTCCGAGTCTAGGGATTCTACTGCAGCTCTGAAAGGGAGGGGCACCCCATACAAAACTGTAGGTTAAACAAGATGTGGTAGGGACATTTGAGCACAGATGTCATACTTCTCAACTATGAACTTTCCATCTCTCCAATGTCCTCCCATCATGTCATCCTCTACTCTTAGCTATCCCCAATTGGGTTGATGTTCTCTGTCATTCACCCAGAGAACGTAACCTATGACAGAATCCTATACTGGCTTCCTTTAGTGAAGTTCGGCAACAAAATTGAGGCCATTGGCAATTTGGAGAGAAAGCCAAGCCATGGACAACTAGGGAAGATCATTAAAGATGCTTGGATTTCTTGCCACCCTGCCAGAGTCATGCTGCTCATGGGGATTCCCAATATATGGGAATGGGGCTAGATCAGGGGAACTCAAAAAGGGAGATGCTGCAGGTGTGGCTGTATTTAGTTTTGAAATTCTCCAGCATAAAGGAATCTGGAGGACATCAAGGAATGTCATACAGAAAGAAGCAGGTAGGTCTCCTAACCCCGATTTTTAGGTAGTCTATACTAAGATGATCCCTGAAAGGCAGTCCTGGTATGAACAGTAATGCTGCTCCTGACTGTTGAATTCAGAGTCAAAATGCCACATCTGTGTCTTCTTCTTTCTGGCCTTCTGAAAATACACTTTACATATTTGATAGCCTTAACCCCTGTCTATCACTGTACTAAACACTTGCTGGACTGTCCCTGGCCATCTCTGTGACTCCCTTGTGTGAGATGTCTGGTTGGCAGCCCTATGTTCTAATAGAAAACTAGGAATCCCTAGATGGATATGCCTGAGGACACTTAGGCCCTGGGATAAATTCTTATGTCTGGTATTCAGTGCTTTGTGTCTTTCTATGAAGTAGGGCTCAGGCTCTACTTCATTACCATAATAATGCTCAGCAGAGTTCACTACTTTTTCTAGCTCTCTCATGCTGCAACCTATTCACTCTTCTGAAGCATAGATTCTATTCTCCCATCAGCTCACCATGATCTTCATTCTACACCAGTAGCAAGATGCTGGGATTAACTCTGTAACTGGGCCCATGGGTATATGGAATAGGAAGACTACAGATTCCTGACACTTACTCTAACTTCTCTGTGGCCAGCCTGGTAATTTTGAACCAGGAGGCCAGCAATTGCAAGAATTGATGGCCTATTGTCATTACCCAGAAATCCTCATCAGTCCATCATAAGTTGTCTGGACCATTCCAGTGCTAAATTTGGCAATGGAGGAATCCTAGGAATTCTTTAGGCTCTCATATTTCACCTTGTTATTTTAGGGTCCAGGGAAGAAGGCAGAATCTGTGAAATTTTATCCCCAGTCCCTATACAGAGGCTCAAGGAGAGGCAGCCTCCTCCCCCAGCCTAACCCCAGCCCTCTCCTTCACCACCATGGCCACTAGGACCACATTGTAGGTTCTGACTTCACAGAATACCAGGAGCCCTGTGCCAGGGCTTCTGGCCCCTCTGCTGCCATGGGGGCTTCTTTAAGGCTGTCAGCTCCCACCTTTTTATAGAACATAGGGTGATTTTCCAGGAAAATCTTTGTCTGTTTCTGTTCTGCTCAGATAGACATCTATTCTATAGCCTGTCCTCTGACCCTATCCAGCCTCACCTTGTCCTTCTTCCTGGGCTGTGGCTCCCTTGGGCCCTCAGTCACACTCAATAGCAAGCTAGGCAGTAGGAGTAGTGGATGGATTACACACTGAGTCCCTGCAATATGTTTCACCATGCTAGGGACACAGATATTTTAATGCTATGTCAAGGCTAGGCTCTCCAATAGAGACATGATGCATTCCATCAAAATCCCTGTGCATATCTGAGCCAGGCCAGAGGCCTGCCTATGCCCAGTGATCCATCTCTCACCTGTTCCTTTGCACAGTGACCCAGCATTACAAGTGGCTGAGAGAGTCACAGGTCTATTTCTAACTAGAAGTGGCCTCCCTAGGTTGACTCAGAATGGAGCCCAGTTCTTGAGGCTTCTGAGAGTCTACAGGGAATGGATTGCCTGCCATGGCTCTTGGATACCCAGTGGGAAAATTCTGGCAGCTTCCATCCAAGCTAGTGTGGGACCAAGGCAGTTGCTTCTGAGATGTGTGGTGATATATTGTGTACCCTAATAAATTTTCCTGATGATCAGAGAATATAACAAGCCACTAGATTGAACATAGAAGCCAGCCAGTGGCTGGCATTCCATTCCACACACCTTTAATCCTAACACTTGGAAGGCAGAGATTTGTCTGATCTCTATGAGTTCAAAGCCACTCTGGACTATATGAGATTGACTCAGTCTAGGAGCGATACAGTGCCGGGCAATGGTGGCAAACACCTTTAATCCCAATGCTTGGGAGTCACATGCCTTTAATCCCAGCACTAGGAAAGTTAAGAGAGGAAATGATATGGGTGGGCAGAGAAATGTATATAAGGCATGAGGAGACAGGGACTAAAGTCTTTCTGCTGAGGAAAGCTTTTCAGGCTGAGGAGTCCTAGATGTAAGAGGTGGCTTGTTCCTTTGTCTCTCTGATCTTTCAGCATTCACCCCAATATCAGGCTCCAGGGTTTCTTTTTTATGAAAAGACCATTTAGCAATTTGTGTTACATTGACGAATCCTGTACCCTTGGGAACCATGCACTAGATAGACAGCATATTCACCAGGTAAACTTTGGAGAAGGATTCTGAGTGACCCAGGGCAAGCCTACACAGTCACCTAGAGGAAATCTCCACCTGGCTTGGCACTGAGCATGCTACTTCTGAAGATCTTGGAAAAGCTGCTGGATCCTCCATGGCCCACTGGCATCTTGGAAAACTCTGTCAAGAGGATGGAGGTCCTCTGTGACTTGGGCTGAGGCTGACTTGGTTCATCATTGTGGGAATTCTCCCCACAGCTCTTTGAGGCAAGTGTCTCCATTATGTAGATGAGGAAACCATGGACAAAAGCCACACAATCCAACAACCCAACCTCAGACCTCCCCCCTGCAAACTGCTCTCTGACTGAATTCTAAGATCCCAGGGTGCTGAGATCCTCTGTTCATACCCCCATCCCACCTAATACTCAGCACTGTGCCAGGCACAAAGGTAACATGCTGCTGGTATCTCATAAAAGTTTGGTTAAAGGCCCTCATTCCCAGCTAGACAGGGGCTAATACCTTACCAGATCCTGTTCTAATCACAGGACCTGAAATGTGGGAGATCTGTTTCTGCAAAGAGGTTGTTTCTTGTCACCCCATCATACCTCCAAGCCTGTTGCACAGGCCACCGAGCTGTTTGGGGAAAATACTTGGTATCCTCTCTATTCAAACTCAGGATGAAGACTACTGAGTTGCTGGATTCTAATCTTGTGAATGAAAAAACAGGCTCAAATGGGTAGTCAGCACCAGCTTCACATAAATTAGGTCCTGGGGTTGGGGTCCCTCCACAGGTCAACCCTGGTTGCTCAATGAAGCACTGCAGAAATCTGAACATTGCTGACTAAATAGTAGCAGGGAAGGCAAAAAAACATAGGATTGAGCTGAGAAGGGCCAGCAGAGAAGGGAGGGCAGGTATGGCAAGGCACATAGAAGAGTGCCTTTGATGTTTTCCAAAGAATTATAATTCTAGAAATAAGCATAAATTACAGTGAATTTCCAGATAAGGCATACCTTTAAAGACAGATTAGTGGCTTGCATGTTCGTCACACCCAAACTTTTAATTAAATCCTTTAAAATGAAAACTTGCCCTGCATTCTACTAATTGACCCAGTCTGGTAAAAGAAAGCCCCAGTCTAGGACTGCAGTATTTGTATGTTAGGATTTATTTCTGTACTCCCATCCAACTCTTTATTATGCATTCAAGAAATGTTTTGCACAGAGCTAGTCACCATAAAGTGCAAAAGGAATTAAACGTCCATAGACTGTCCCTGTCCCTATCTTGGCCAGTTGTCTGTGCCCTGAGTTCACTTAGGACCATATGAGGTTGTTCTCATTTCTAGAAGTGAAGATTTGGAAGTTCTTGTGTTTGTTGTAGTGAGCACATTGAAGGTTCTCCAAGTTCATAAGGAACATGGTTGGTGATGATATGTTACTTCCCACTGCTGGCAACACAACATGTGGTTTGTGAAGAGAGAGCTAGGAAGCACAAGTATGGTATCATCCATTATGTTCCATTCAGAGAAGTCAGGGCTTGTGGCAAGTCAGCCCATGAGCCCCATCTCCTTGGCAGGCTAAAGTTCCTGGAATAGCTAAGAGGTTTCCTAGAGTCTCCTCTGCTTAGAGACCCTGACCAGCTTCTGTCATTTTGGTCCTCATGTGTCCCCATTGGCCCAGAGTAAAGGCATCCAGTCTTTGGGCCTATCACAATGCCTGTACTTAGAGAGAATTCCCAGAACCATAATCTGCAGAGGAAGACAAGAGAAGGCCTCTGTGGGATGGGATACTGGCTGGAGCCTTGTTCCTACTCTCAACTCCAGCTTGGCTACCTCTATGAACTATGTTGCTAACCAGGGGTATTGGTGAGGGACTGACTTGGATGGAGTGAGGAACTAAACCACAGCACAGCTTTCTGTCCTTATTGCTCAATCTTACCAGGAAGTTTTCATGGGTGAAAGAAACTGGCCAGTGAACTGTGTCTCCAAGCACATAGTGTCTGAGTCTTCATGGGACAATAGTAGACATTCTTTTAATTATTCAACAAATGTGCAGTGGGTATTATAAGTGGAACCAGTAGGACAGTCTGATGCTGTAGCTATGGAGAAAGAAGTCCCTGAAGTATCATTTGCTGAGTTCTGTGAGAGCATTGAGTGCAAAGCACTGAGGAGCTAAGACAAGAGGGTGACTAAGTTTTCTAGGGTGCAAGCTGCTACACAAGTCATACATGTCAGGGAGGAGGTGCTGGAACTGAGCTTTAAAGGAGCAGAAGGATTGTCTGGAAGGAGAAGCAGAGAGCATAACTGATAGGAATACTTTCAATGGGCTGTGGAATCAGGATCTCCCTGACAGGGGAAACAGACTGAGACCTCTGTTTTTTCCCTGTTAATCAATTTGACACCCACATAGAGGCTATGGTCAGGACTGGACAATCTTGAACTTCAAATGTGTATCTAGAGAAGGAAAGAGGCAGGAAAATTCAGGAAATCTAGAAGCCTGACAGGAGATTACCAGCTTGCATGCATACACACACATAGGTACACATGCACACACAGAAACACACACATACTTGAGCACAGGTTTGTGTCTGCCTCAGAATTTATAATCCAAAGGTCCTGACACATAAAATGATGATTTTAGAAGTGAGGATTTATGGAGGTTTAGATGAGGCCATGAGTGTGGGGATCCATGATGAGACTTGTGGACCTAAGAGGGATCAGCACTTACTATTTCTGCCTTGTGAAGACACAGTGATAAGACAGCCATCTGCAGAACAGAAAGACAATTATCACCATGTATTCATTACTATTCTGTTGCCACCAAAAGTGACTTATGAAAGAAGGAGTTTATTTTGGTTCACAGTTACAAGGAGAGAAGAGTCCATCATGGCAGGAAAGTACGGCGGCGGCAGCAACATGGTGGCAGGAGCAGAAAGTTGAAAATAAAAGTGAGGTGAAGCTTCCAACTCTCAAAGCCCACCCCAGTGATGTACTTCCTACCAGCAAGGCCATACCTCCTAAACCTCCCCAAACAGCACCACCAACAGGGGACCAAGTGTTCAAATGCCTGAGCCTATAGGGGGACATTTCTCATGAATACCACCATAAACCAGGAAGCAAATTTGCTGGCACCTTGCTCTTTGGCCTCTTAACCTACAGAACTGTGGGGAACAAACATTTGTTGTTCAGCCATCCAGTCTGAATGTAAAATGTGAAATTTTTACATTTATTTATTCATTCATTTCTCTCTCTCTCTCTCTCTCTCTCTCTCTCTCTCTTACTCTCTGTGGCTTGTGAGCACATATAGATATATAGGGGCATGTATAGCACACACATATATACTTAAATATACATGCACAAATGTTCACATATGTACATGTGTGAATATATGAATAGGCCAGCACACCCATAGATGTATGGCTGTACCCAGAAGCACACTCAGATGCATACGCATGCACAAATGCCTATGCACACAGATGTGCACACACAGCATATGCGCAGTGTTGTATGAATTTATCTTGAGAAGACATGATAAAATGTCAATTCACCCCAGAAAGAACATCAACAACAGAGCAGGCCAAAGATTCCATCAAAGTCCAACTTGACAAACCAATGAATTTATTGAGATTACTTACAAAGTATGGGCAAAGAGTTATGTGGTTAGCTGCATTACGAAAAGTCTCACCCAACCAAATAACTTGCTCATAGCTGCATAGATGGAGAGTACCCTTTAGTTAACCTTCCACACTATATGTACTCTAGCACCTCCTAGGATCATATGTTGCTTGATCAGAACTACATGGAACTTGGCAGAAGGTGCAGGAACGTGTGACTAGAAACTCAGGTGAGGTACTAATGACCCTTCCCAACCCCTCCTTCTATAAGGCAACATCAACAAGCTCATACTTGACTGTCTCTTTCAGGTAGTCACAACTGCTCTTATTAATATGGTAATGGCTGCTATGCTTGGAGGATAGTGTTCTGCAACTCATGGTGACCCCCTCCTTTTCCCTGACGCCACAAATCTCTATGCTCCTGAGAAATTAGTCTAAAAGCTACACTCCATGAACAGAAGTAAAGTTTAGAACAGACTTTCAGTGTCCTAGTCACCACATAACCTGAGACTCCAAATAACCTGACATTTTCACAAGGGCATGGGAAATCTTGTTCTGGGACTCCTAGATGCAACAGTCATTGTCTATGAAGATAGATTAAAGTCTATTCTTTCATTTCTGTTCTTCCCAATCCCCACTGGCCCTGCTCTGGACTGACAGGAAAAGGACACATGATGAAGGCAGGGGAGACAGTAATGGAAATCCTAGAGTAAAAGGGAGGACAGACAACCTTGAATCTTGTCTGTCGGGAAGGTTCCTGGGCTCTGCATATATAAGTGTATGAGATTATGACTGAGATTATGAGTGTACATATGCAAGTAGGTGAGAGCATATGCACATGTTTATGTGCATGAGTGTGAACTGCAGGTGGCAATGCTTGTGGTCTCTTTAGGGGTGCAGAGCCACTGCCCCTGCTGCCTAGGTCCATGCTATTTTGGAGATGACAGGATGAGTGCTGAGCATTTCAGCAGGAACAGTCAGGATGTGCTGAGACTTTAGAGTCCATATGTGGGGCAGAGATCTGGCCATAGTTGGGGATCCTATGTAGCTGGCAAGGAAATATGTCCTTCATTGTTTTCCTTCAGAAATAAAAGGTATCATAGTGTCTTTTCCTATTACTCTAAGAAAAGCAACTCAAGGGAGAAAAGATGTATTTTGGCTCATAGTTCAAGTATACAGTCCATCATGGTAGGGGAGTCTTGGTGGTAGGAGTTTGAGGCACTCAGGAAGCAGAGAACAGTGGATGCCCATGCTCAGCAAATTCTCTTCCTTTAGTATAGTTCAGGATACAAAGCCAGGGAATGGGGTTGCTCACCTATAATGTGGGTCTTCCACCTCAATTAGCATAATCAACATAATCCTTCACAGGCTTGCCCAAAAGATAAATAGTTTCCCAATAGTTTTGCCTGGAGGCTTATCTCTTGGGTGATTCCAAGTGCTGTCAAATTGACAATTGAAACTAACCCTCACAAAGGCCTATGATATATTGGGTGGTAAGGGTAATCCTTGGTAGGGATCCCTTGGCCTCTTTTCTTAAGGGACAGGGCCACTTGAGGGTAGTCTCCAGACCTGTGGCTCAGAGGAGATGGCTGGAACACTTGCCCCACCACTGAATATTTCTGGGACACACTTGGCAGCCAACAAGTGTGCTGATCTGTTCTGGAGACTCCTGGGAGGTTTACTCTCATCCATTTTCTCACCTATACCTAGCACTCCACCTATGAACTCTGCCTGCAGTTTTTGTTCCTGGCAATTTGCCTATCCTCTAGGAATCTCCATGATCTGTCTCCTGCCTCCTTTCTTTGATGTACTGACCTCCCCATTATTTCTATCCTGCCTGCCCAAAAAATGTCTGCCTGCTTGGTTTAACCCACTATACATCATGCAAACCCTTGTTTCTCTGAAGTGTTCACCCAAGAAAACTAAGCATTACAGAGAAGGAAAATGGTTGCTTCAAAGGCATTCAATGATGCAACAGTAGAACTGAGTCCTTAAGACAGGATCTCATGTAAACTGGCCTCAAACTAATTTGGTAGCTGAGGCTAACCTTGAAGTTCTGATTCTCTTGCCTTTATTCCAAAAGAGCTAGGATTATAGGTGTGCACTTAAAAACTGCCCAGTTTTTATGGTGTTCATGGTAGAAATCATGATTTTGTGTATGCTAAGCAAGCATTATAACAATCGACTTACATTCCCAGTCCCTGGGATCCTGGCCTTTATGAACCCTTGGACTTTGAACCTCAAGAAGCCCATACAGAACACAGCTTAGAGGTGGTGTTTAGGTTGCATTCTAGATGGTAGATGCTAGAATTCGAGAAAGAAAATAACATAATAGATGGGAAAGTGTTCAGCAGATGTTCAAACAGTTGTGGCTATGGCATGCCCATAGCTCATCAGCAAAGCCATAGTTTCCAAGTTCTTAAGCTCTGGGCTCCTGTTGCCATATACATATCATTTGCACATAGGGCCTAACTTGAACATCATCCTAGCCAGATGAACTGAATCCTGATGAGTTGAAACTAATGTGAACTCAGGAATGAAGACAGATACAGGCCCACAGGGAAGAGACCTAAGGAGGCAGCATGTCATGAAGAGGCAGTACCTGAACCTTGAACTGGGAGACAGTATTCCCTGGCACATGCCCAGACCCTGCTGCCTGCTAGCTGTATCACTTTCTGGGCCTCCCATGCTTTATTTTAAAATGGCATTAGTGGGAAGTCCAGATTGTTTTAGCAGACTGGGATCCTGCCAGGCATACCATCTCCATCCCTATGAAGTTGGGAAAGTCTTTTCTTTCCTCTGTCATAGTCTCCTCATCCCTGGAATCTGTGAAAAAGAAACAGATAAAATAATACTACCCCGGTGAACGGAGGTATCTGAAGTGTCATCAAATGCATTCCATCTCATACAACTGGCACAGATATACAAAACACCAACTCTGGCCTCATGCTCTGGGTAGAGTATGGACATTTGGGTACTGGACATACCAGATTGTGTCTTTGTTTGGGGGAATGACATTATAGTCAGAGACCTGGATTAGATAGATAGACCTGACTCAATAAATATGTAGTCTCTAGGGCCCTCTGGTTCTGAGGCTTCCAAGGTGGGCCCCAACTATCAGTTACCGTAGGCCCACTCATAAAATCCAGGATGTCACCCTCCTACCATGTCCAGAATGGTGATTTATCCCATTTGCAATGTCCTTTTTGCCATTAAAGTCATCTGTTCTCACATCTGATACTAAAGGCACTGACCTTCTTGTAATAGGGATACAGGATGGTGAGCTTCAATAGTAGATGCCAGAATGGAAACAAGAGGCTGGAGTGATTCAAGGAAGGACCATGAGCCAAGGAACACAGGTGGCCTCTAAACGCTAGAAAAGGCAAGGAAACAGATTCTGCCTTCTAGCCTCCAGAAGGAATGCAGCCTGCTAGTGGCCTGAATTTAGCTCAGTGTGACCCACTTCAGACTTCTGATATGCAGAACAGCAAGAGCATAAATGTGTGCCACTTTAAGCTACCAAGTTGGTGGTTATTTGTTGTGGCATCCTTAACAATGACACAAAGGAACTGCCAGTTAAGCTCTTGCCATGTGCCAGGCACTTCAGTCACAGGTGTCTACAAATTGTCTCATTTGATTCACAGAATGATTCTTGTGGCTTTCAGGAGCTCTTCTTGTACAGACGAGACTCATTGAGGTACAGCCTCTGTTTACCAAGTAGAGGTATGCTAGCATGAGGATCATATCTAATAGCCTTCTGGACTCTGTGCCCTCTGTTGCCTGACAGCCACTGAAAGGAACAAACTGCCAGGGTTGGAGGGCAGAAGATTCCTTCCCACCACTGACTCTATAGGAAGGCTGAGGCTGGGCTGCCATCACAGTTCTCCTATGGCCACTGGTTCTAGCAATGATCCAATTTATAATATCCCTGCCTGGACACTAATCCCAAGCTTGGCCAGGATGCCCCTGGATATAGTACAGTCATAGAGCCCACAGAACCCCTCAGGCTGAGAGACAGCTCTGTCTCATTGTATTCCTCAAAACCTAGAAATTCTTGAGCATCTGTGGTCTAAGGACCCAAAAGGCCTGAAAATTGAGGTTCAAAGAAAGCCAGTGCTTTTGCTAAAAGTCATATGACTGGGTCACTGTCATATTGGTAAATCCTAGGAATCCTAATTGCCAGTAGCTGCTGTTGACTAAGATCACTGCCCCTGATTTAAGAGGCAAAAATCCAGAGACCTGACTCAACAGCAGGTGCAAGTAACACCCAATTAGCATGGTAGCCAGCATGGCAAAGTGAATTTAACTGGCTCTTGAGCAACCACGCTAGCATTGATCTGAGAGGTCTAACTCCACAGCTATTTGGATTAGCACTAATGATTTTCCATCTTGTAACAAGGGTGGTGGCTATGTATATCATCTTTACCTTCATCGGCTGTCTTGGTGGTTTACCTAGAGAGGTGCCGGCCAGGGGAGAGAACAGGCCCTTATGCATCTGTGCACTGTCCTTTCCTCTTGCTGCCTTTTGAGCAATGCAAGTGACTTCTTATAACACCATTTAGAGCAATGACTTTGTAAATGTGAAATGACTATTGTTTCAGGCTGTAGCTTTTTGGAAATCTGACTGACATTCCCAGGGTGGCTGGGACTTTCCTGGACTCTTCGAGTAGAGAGCCTTAGTGCTGTGGGAGCAAGTTTCACCATCTCTGTCTTCCCTTCATAGACTTAGCTCCACCCTTAGGAGCTTCTGAGCAACCTGAACTTAAACAGACTCCACTGATAATCAGAATGAAGGTGAGTCATGTTCCAGGACAAGCTCACAATCTGGAGAAGAGGAGATGGAGAGAGACAAGGATTTCCAAGAGACATGTATTAGCAAAAATTGTGAATTATGGCTGCAAAGGCTTCAGTTGCCATTAAGAACTCTGTGAGTCAGGTTGTACCAACCCATTTCATAAGTAATGAAAGCTAGACTGAGAACAGGTTGGCCAGTGTTGTTCAAATAGAAAGGAACTGACCAGGAATGAGAGTCCCAAAGAGCTGTATCAAGCCCAGTGCTAATTCATACTATACTGGTCATGACCTTCTTGGGGAAATTCATTATACCCCAACTGCTTGAGATTTCTTGTCTTGCATTATCATTTGGGAGATAGAATATCTTCATTTCTGATTGACCTACAATATGTGTTCTCTCCTTTCAACTAGTTAATGGTCTGCAAACCCTTCTTTTGTTTGTTTTGCTGAGAGGGATCTCATTATGCAGCCCAGGTTGAACAGCAACTCATGGTGGTCCTCTGTTGTTCAAAAACTAAACAGTCTTTTAATTAAAAAAAAAACAGTACCAGATATTGGGGTTGTTGTGCCCAGATCGTGACCCCCAGAGAGACCACCAAAGACGAGCATGCCGGAGTGCAAAAGCAAGGTTTAATTCTGGATATACAAGCCTAGGCAGGGACTTCGTCCAATACATCCAACGCAGTGGAGGCTGGAGGAAGCGCCCACCTGTCTGCAAGCTCAGTTTTTAAAGGGAAAAGTCACAAGGTTACACCATTTAAGGGTGCTAGTACAGGTACAATTCTGATTGGCTCGCTTCTAGGAATTCCAGAAATCACAATTCAGTTTTCCTTCTAAGGAAGTAGTTGCCCACCACCATTTTTCATTGGCTGCCCCCAGATGGGGGCATCTGGTGATTACACAGTCACTATGGAAACTAGGGTTGGGACATTCTATGGTCAAGCAGTTGCCTAGGGGGCCAGGGAGAGGACATTCCATAGTCCGGCAGCCATTACCTCCTGACTACCTTGTGACTCTGTACTTTTACACTTCCTGGTTTCTGGAATCTGAACTGACTGGTCTCAGTAACTTCTGGCCTGTTCTCAAAAGGAGAAATCTTAGGCCTTAATTTTAGGGTGAAAGCATTTTGGTCTTATTTCTAAGATGGCTCATTTTGGTCTCACAGGGTAAATGCTGAAAGATCAGAGAGACAAAGGAACAAGACACAGCCATCACCTCTTACCTCACCAACTTCTCAGCCTGAAAAACCTTTCTAGCTGAAAGGTCTCTAGCTGAAAGGGATTCCTCAGCTGAAAAGCCTTTAGTTCCTGTCTCCTCATGCCTTACATTCCTTTCTCCACCCAGCCATCACTTCCTGGGATTAAAGGCGTGTGTGACTTCCAAGTACTGGGATTAAAGGTATGTGCCACCACTGCCTGGCTTCTATGTTTAATTTAGTGGCTTGTTATGTTCTCTGATCTTCAGGCAAATTTTATTAAGGTACACAATATATCAGCACATTTCCTCTTTTTTGTCTAAAATAATAAAAGAAGGTTATAACTAATATAAAAACTATATTTAATAATTGCAATAAGTATATACAATATGTACAGTCAAGAATTACATTAACAATGTCCAGTCAATTAACATTTGAAATATTCAGAGAAAATACTCCATTATCTCCCATGTTTAAGTGAGTCCAAAACATATCTAATTCACTTTCTATCCTAACTTGTTTACCAATTGAATATTACCTTTTGATGTCTTTCAAACTTACACACTTTATAGCTCTTTAGTGAGTTTCTTTTCTGAATTTGTTAGCAAGGAAAACTATAACTATGTAGTCTTCAACTCCCTCAGAGACCCAAGAAATAATATTAACTGAGTAAGGAGGAAGTGCATACAGGTGGCTTCCAAAAGTTGTGATAAATGACAGAAACAGCTGGCTTCCTGGACAGTCACACAAGATTCCTCTGTAACTTTGGGGCATCAATTTTCTGCCAACAGGCCTAGTATATCTGACAGAGTCATCTGTGAAGCAGGATCTTTTAGAGGGCCTTCCTACCTTGTCTTGGCAAGGTTTGGCAGTCCTTTTCTTTTGTGTCCTGCTTGTCTGTTTGGACAGCATACTGTCAGCAGTTGAGGCAAGGGCAGTTTCTTGCCCAGTGGCTAACTTGCCATAAGGAAAGTAAACTCCATATGGAGTTTCTTTAATGCCCATCATCTTCTCTGAAGTAGATTGGTGCTGCCAGGAGCAGACATGTCTCATTGTCATAAAAAAAAAAAAAGTTCTTATGTTCTTAGAACATCTTAAATGCCATATTCTATAGATCTCTGAAGTATTTGAAGATGACCTGTGTATCGAAAATACGTCTGTTTAACCTTGAAAACATACCTAACCTGACAAGTTCCATTGTAATAGATGACTATCAACTAACCTGCATTTCTATATTATCCGAATAACTTTCAAGGACTAGCAATTTGTATTACATTGTTAAATGAACTGTATAGGTACAATACCTTGAAAAAGAGTAGAAATATGTGTACAGTATATGTTCCAACAAAAATAATCTCAACTTTGTATCAACATAAAAATTTGTATACAATATACAAAAATCCAATCCAATGTAAAATATTTACAACTAGTTGTTTTTTAAAAGTAGATTCAATAATCTACCTTTTTATCTTATCATATCCATATTCTGCCTTTTTTCTTTCTAGAGTAGATTCAATATTCTACCCTATTATCCTATTTTTTCTATATTTTCTTCAAAGTAGATTCAATAATCTACCCTTTAATCCTATCATTTCTATATCTTTTTTCCTGAGTAGATTCAATAAACTACCTCTTATCTATTGCCTCTTTTTTTAAAAAAAGATATTGACTATGATCAATAACAATTTTAAACAAACCCCTAAACAAAGACAAACATCCATAATCCATTTTGGGGGAACATGGGCGTAGTTTTCTAGGCTACTTCTTGCTGATTGGGGGCACTGATAGTCTTATGGGGACACAAAGAAAATTTAGGATTCTAGTCAAGTCCTGACTGGAGTAGTATGTGAGGTTGTATCATCTCAGCTAGCTATCTAGATATTGTCCTGAGCAGTTTGTAGTCCAAAACTGTTCTTTGATCAGTGTTTGTCAGCTTAATAGTGTTATCATCATCTTGATAGAATTGTCATTGTGGGACCCTTGATTCTTTTGGAGACTTCAAAGGTCACCACTGTTAGGCATGGTCATGCTTCACTGCAGAAAATCTTTTTTTGTGGGACATTTTTTACTGGATGATTTGTTCTTTTTCTTCAGATGTCTCATTTGTTCAGTATTCTTCAGATTCCTTAGCCTTCATTCTCCTGAAAGACAAAAACAAAACCCTTCCCCAACCCTAACTTTGGGGGTTTCCAAATCTAATCTTTATCAATTTTGATTTATAATTTTTCATTAAAGTTTTCTTTTTTTATATCTTGCTTTACATGGAAATATTTTTTCTTTTTTTTAATTATTAAGAAATTTTCTATTCATTTTACATACCAACCACAAATCACCCTCTCCTTCTTCCTCCCATTCCCAGTCTTCCCTCTCAATCCCCCCTCATACCCACTTCCTCCAAGGCAAGGCCTCCCATGGGGAGTCAGCAGAGTCTGATACATTCATTTGAGGAGGTCCGAGCCCCTCCTCCATGCACCAAGGCTGCACAAGGTGTCCCACCATAGGTACTGGGCTCCAAAAAAACTGCTCATGCACCAGGGATGGATCCCAATCCCACTGCCTGGGGGACCCCTAAACAGTTCAAGCTAAACAACTGTCTCACCTATCCAGAGGGCCTAGTCCAGTCTCATGGGGGCTCCACAGCTATTGGTCCACAGTTCATGAGTTTCCACTAGTTTGATTGGCTGTCGCTGTATGTTTTCCCACCATGATCTCAATGTCCCTTGCTCACAGAATCCCTCCTCTCATTGATTACACTCCTGAAGCTTGGCCTAGTACCCAGCTGTGGATCTCTGCATCTGCTCCCATCAATTACTGGATGAAGGCTCTATGATGACAGGGTATTCACTAATATGATTACTGGAGTAGGTGAGTTCACGTACACTCTCAACTATTGCCAGTAGTCTAAGGTGGGGTCATCCTTGTGGATTCCTGGGAAATTACCTAGCACTCTGTTTCTCCCTTTTCCCATGAAATCTTCATTTAGCACGGTATCTTTTTCCTTGCTCTCTCACTCTGTCCCTGTTCTAGCTCAAACCTCCTGTTCCCCAATGTTGTCATCCCCCATTCCTTGCCCTCCATTTCCCCCCTACACCCCCAGTTTGCTCATGTAGATCTCATCTACTTCTCCTTTGCTGGGTGATCTATGCATCCCTCTTAGGGTCTTTCGTGTTAGCTGGCTTCTCTGGAGTTGTGGGTTGTAGTCTGGTTATCCTTTGATTTACATCTAGTATATACTTCATGTTTGTCCTGAGTCTTAGTTACCTCACTCAGGATGATATTTTCTAGTTCCATTCATTTCCTTTCAAATTTCATGATTTAATTGTTTTTCATTGCTGAGTATTACTCCATTGTGTATATGTGCCACATTTTCTTCATCCATTCTTCAGTTGAGGGGTATCTAGGTTGGTTCCAGGTTCTTGCTATTACAAATAATGCTGCTATGAACATAGTTGAGCATGTGTCCTTGTGGTATTCCTTGGGTATATGGCCAAGAGTGGTATAGCTGGGTCTTGAGGTAGATTGATTCCTGAGAAACTGCCATACTGATTTCCAAAGTGGCTGTACAAGTTTGACTCCCACCAATAGTGGAGGAGTGTTCCCCTTGCTCTGCATCCTCTCCAACATAGCTGTCATCCGTGTTTTTGATCATAGCCATTCTGACAGGTGTAAGATGGTATCTCAGAGTCATTTTGATTTGCATTTCCCTGATGACTAAGGATGTTGAGCAATTCCTTAAAAGTATTTTGGCCATTTGAGCTTCTGCTGTTGAGAATTCTGTTTAGCTCTGTAGCCCATTTGTTAAATGGATTGTTTGGTATTTTGATGTCTAGTTTCTTGAATTATTTAGATATTTTGGAGATCAGCCCTCTGTCAGATGTAGGGCTGGTGAAGACCTTTTCCCATTCTGTAGGCTGTCATTTTGTCTTATTGACTGTGTCCTTTGCCCTATAAAAGCTTCTCAATTTCAGGAGGTCCCATTTATTAATTGTTGCTCTCAGTGTCTGTGCTACTGGTGTTATATTTAGGAAGTGATCACTTGTGCCAATCCATTTAAGACTACTTCCTACTTTCTCTTCTATCAAGTTCAGTGTAACTGGATGTTTGTTGAGGTCTTAGATCCACTTGGACTTGAGTTTTCTGCATGGTGACAGATATGGATCTGTTTGCAATCCTCTACATGTTGATATCCAGTTATGCCAGCACCATTTGTTGAAGATGCTTTCTTTTTTCCATAGTACAGTTTTGGCTTCTTTGTCAAAAGTCAGGTATTAATAGGTATGTCGATTAATGCCAGGGTCTTCAATTTGATTCCATTTTTCCACATGTCAGTTTTTATGCCAGTACCAAGCTGCTTTTATTACTATAGCTCTATAGTAGAGCTTGCACTCAGGGATCATGAAGCCTCCAGAGGTTTTGTTATTGTACAGGATTCTTTCACCTATCCTGGGTGTTTTGTTTTTCCATATGAAGTTGAGTATTGTTCTTCTTGGCTGTGTATATATGGCTTCATCTCAGCATCCTGTTCTTCTCCACATCCCTCTATTAAATGCCAGTCTACTATTGAGAGGAATGAGCTTAGTTACTCTTCAAGAATAACTGTTTCAGCTGCTGTTCCATTGCACATCAGAAGTCATAGACCGACTGCCTGTTCAGCTGCCTTTGAAGAAAAGGGCACTGTACCTTTTCCAGATTGTGAAGGCCACTTCGGGGATGGTGCCATATTGTCCTGGCCTCAGAAGATGCCTTTTGATAAAGCCATATCCACACTTGTTTTGGCAAGAATCAGTAGTCCTTTGTTGTGTGTTCTGTCTGTCAATTTTGTCCTGTTGATTCGAGGACACTTTGTTGTCCAGTGGCTAACTTTTGCCACAATGAAAGTTGACTCCATATGCAGTTTCTTCAATGCCCATATTTTCTCTGAAGTAGATTGGTACTGCCAGGAGCCGAAAATATCTCAAAAAAGAAAAATTTCTAAGTTATTAAAACATTTTAAATGCCATATTCTGTAGATCTCTGAAGGGTTTGAAGATGACCTGTCTAAAATAATCTGCTCAATTTTTAAAACATATCTAATATGACTACAAGTTCTATTGTAATGTCTAACTACTAACTTTCATTTCTTTATATCCTAATAGTTAGTAATAATAAGTTCAAAGATCAGAAAAATTGCATTACATTGTTAATGAATGGTATAAATACAATTAGAAATATACATATAGCATTTTCTAACAATATCTATTTCAAATTTGTATACAATATAAAACAATCCAATCCAATGTAAAGTATTTAAAACTAGTAATTGTCTTTTTCTTTTCTTTTTTTAAAACAAGAACCTTAAATCTAATCTCCTTTGCTTAGCCTTTTTCCTAACCCTTGACTTCAACTTGTAACCAACCCCTCTAAACAATGAAAATTATCCCAGACCCAAAACCCATTACCAAAAAACCACCTGCCCCACACCACCTCTTTGGGAATGTGGGTGTTGTATTCTTAAAATTACTTCCTGCTGGGTATGGGCGAAGTTATCTTTATCCTGAAAGAAAAATTTTAGGTTAACTGTCAAATTCTAGGAAAGGTAACTATATCCTTCAGGGTGTCAGGGTAACTGTAGCCTCATAGATAGTTTGGTAATGGTCCTTCTGTTTTTATTGTGTGGAATAATTTGAAGAGTACTGGTATTAGCTCTTCTTTGAAAATCTGGTAGAATTCTGTACTGAAACCATCTTGTCCTGGGCTTTTTTTGTTGAGAGATTTTTAAAGACTGTTTCTATTTCCTTAGGGGTTATTGCTCTACTTAAATAATTTATCTTGTCTTGATTTAACTTTGGTATGTGGTACCTATCCAGAAAATTGCCCATTTCTTTCAGATTTTCCAAGTTTGTGGAGTACAGGATTTTGAAGTATGACTTAATGATTCTCTGGATTTCTTCATTGTCTGTTGTTATGTCTCTTTTTTCATTTCTGGTTTTTCTTAATTTGGATGTTCTCTCTTTCTCTCTGCCTTTTGGTTAATTTGGATAAGGGCTTTTCTATCTTGTTGATTTTCTCAGAGAACCAACTCTTTGTTTCATTGATTCATTGTTTTGTTCTCCTTGTTTCTATTTTATTGATTTCAGCTCTCAATTTAATTATTTTCTGATGTCTATTCCTCCTGAATGACTTTGCTTCTTTTTGTTCTGGAGCTTTCAGGGGTGCTGTTAAGTCACTAGTGTGAGATTTCTTCATCTTCTTTATGTGGTCATTTGGTGCTATGAATTTTCCTCTTAGCACTGCTTTCATAGTTTCCCATAAGTTTGGGTATGTTGTACATTCATTTTCATTGAATTCTAGGAAACCTTCAATTTTTTTTAAATTTCTTCTTTGAATCATTGGTGATTCAGTTGGGCATTATTGGGTTTGCAAGTGATTGTGGGCTTTCTGTAATTTTTGTTGTTGTTGAAATCTAACTTTACACCATGGTGGTCCAATAAGATACAGGAGGTTATTCCATTTTTTTTTGTATTTGTTGAGATTTGCTTTGTAACTGAGCATGTGTTCAATTATAGAGAAGGTTCCATGGGGTGCTGAGAAGATGGTATATTCTTTTTTGTTAGGGTAGAATGTTCTGTAGATATCTATTAAGTCCATTTGAGTCATAATGTCTGTTAGTTCCCTTATTTCTCTGTTAAGATTTTGTCTGGCAGACCTGTCCATTTGTGAGAGTGGGGTGTTGAAGTCTTCCACTACTATTGTGTGCGGTTCAATGTGTGATTCAAGCTTTAGTAATGTTTCTTTTACAAATGTGGGTATCCTTGTATTTGGGGCATAAATGTTCAAAATTGAGACTTCATCTTGGTGGGTTTTCCTTGTGATAAATAGGTAATGTCCTTTCTGATCTCTTTGAACTATTTTTGTTTGAAGTCTATTTTATTAGATATTAGGATAGCTACATCAGCTTACTTTTTTTGTTTGTTTTTTTTTTCGAGACAGGATTTCTCTGTGTAGTTTTGGTGCCTGTCCTGGATTTCATTCTATAGACCAGGCTGGCCTTGAACTCACAGAGATCCACCTGGCTTTGCCTCCTGAGTGCTGGAATTAAAGGTGTGTGCCACCACTGCCCTTCCACCAGCTTACTTCTTAAGTTCATTTGATTGGAAAGTCTTTTCCCAGCCTTTTGCTCTGAGGTAGTATCTGTCTTTAAAGATGAAGTGTGTTTTTTATATGCAGCAGAAGGATGGATCCTGTTTTTGTATCCATTCTGTTAGCCTGTGTCTTTTTATAGGCAAATTGAGACCATTGATATTAATGGATATTAATGACCAGTGATTTTTAATTCCTGTTAATTTTCTGGTGGTAGTGTTGTGTGTTTCCCTTCTTTGGGATTTGTTAGTGTGGGATTATCTATTGCCTGTGTTTTCATGGGTGTATCTAACTTCCTTAGGTTGGATTTTTCCTTCTAGTGCTTTCTGTCAGATTGCATTTGTGGATAGACATTGTTTAAATCTGTTTTTATCATGGAATAGTGTAGCAGTAACGCCCGCATTACCGATATCAGTTTACCATGTCTGAGCGAAGGGCTGCGGATTAAAAATAGAGACAAGAGACAGCGAGTCATTCGCCATGGCTGAATGCCAAATGCCTTTATTGAAAGAGGGAAGAAACCTTAAATACAGGCTTACAACACAAATGGAGGAACCCCCCAAGGGCAGAAGTTCCCTACCAATGGTCTACATTCCAGACCCAATGTTCTACATTCTTGCATCTAAGTTGTTAACGCCCAATATGCAGGATACACAAACAAGGAACTTCCCTTAAGCATTCAGAAGGGTGGATTCCGGCAGGGAATCTGAATAGGAAGGACATCTGATCAAGGTCAGCAAGCAAGGCCGCAGCCACTCACAGTCGGGGGCCAGGGCCCATGGTGCCCACAGGTCCCCCCTTTTTATTAAATGAGCTTCTGACTTAGGTTGCGTGGGATGTCAGCAGACCACCTTACCTGTCATAGAGACACCTGCCCAGGCCACACAAGTGCTCTGTCTTAGGTTGATGGCCATCCCCCCAAGCATTACCCATCTCTGAATACTCATTATCATACAGACTCAACCACGTGAGCTGTAGAGTGACTGCTGCCAAAGATCTCAAAGTGGCACTGGGCTTGCAATCTGTGTGACACAGAAAAGACCAACAGAAGTCCTAACCCATCCATAGCCAGGAGGCTAAAGGCAATTGAATCATTCCCTTCTTAAACAAGCCTTACTGAAAATTGGAGTCCTGTAAGGTGGTATCCCATAAGCAAATGGAACTTGAGTTTTAATAATTTACAACTTTCAAACTTATCATGCCCAATAAGAAGAAAGATTACTACTTTTGCTGCCAGGGTCTCCATTGTGCTAGCTGTAGTAACCAATTATGAAATAGCAATCCCAGAAACAATAGCAGCAGTGGCCACCACTGCTATAACAGCAACAATGGCAACAGCGATGTCAGAGTCTCTTCTGGAGCATGTGAGCATCATCTGTGTCTAGCTGCCACGGTCCACTGGCATGGACACGGCTCCAGGAACACGAACCACCAAGGCCCATTTTTCTTGATCCCAGCACTACTTAGGCTGGCAGGTCTGCAAGAGAACAACTGAGAAACATAAAGAAAACAAAAAACAAAAACAGCAAACAAGGAGCAGGACTAATGGTCTCAATAATGGCTACATTCAGGCTCACAAATTTTGAGGTATCTTCAAAAAGGCTAGATGAATTTCAGGAGGCCAATAAATGTTGCACAGAGCCATTCCTGAAAAGTAGGTACTACACCAGCTTGAGGGGGGTTGCAAAATGCAAAAAAGGCTAAGCTGGCATGCTACTGTTAGCAAATGAAGTTCATTGACCTTCAGAGTTATCCTTAATCTTCAAGGTGTGGCACATTCTCAACATTTTTGAAAAAAGTTACCATACATTACCTTCTGAAGAATCCAGCCACATGGCTACAGTTCCTAGGCTTACAATAATGTTTGTCAAGGCTGGCCGTATTGGGCTCTCAATCCCCATTGGCATCAGAAGGGGAGAGTTTTTTACGAAGGCCCAATAGGTCTCTGCCATGTTGGGATTCAGCAGCAGCCACAGGGCGCACACAGCATTCAGGAACCCAAAGAGGAACTTCATTGTCCTGCGGAAAGACACAAACAGATCCCCGGGCCCACACCAACACCGGATCGGGTCCCCTCCAAGTGCCAGTAGAAAGATCTTTCCATCACACCAGAGGATGATTTGCAACAGGAGCCCTCCAGTGCTTATCTGCAGCAGATACTCCAGCAGAATCCACTGATAAAAAATTTAAAATATATAAAACAAGGGAAAGAATAGAATGTGGAGAGGAGAGATGAGCCCCTAGCTCCCTCCTTTTTACTTTAGCAATAAAAGTTTTTAAGGTATGATGGCAGCGTTCTACTATAGCCTGCCCTTGAGGATTATAAGGAATACCAGTCTTATTAACAATAGAAAAATCTTGGCAGAATTTTGAAAATCCCGTACTACTGTAGGAGGGACCATTATCAGTCTTTATGCATTTTGGCACTCCCATGTAAGCAAAAGCATAAAGACAATGATTCTTTACATCCTTAACCTTTTCCCCTGAATGGACAGAAGCAAAAATTAGAGAAGAATATGTATCAATAGACACATGGACATATTGTAATTTTCCAAAGTAAGGCATGCGTGTGACGTCCATCTGCCACACATGATTAGGTAAAAGTCCTTGAGGATTAACTCTCAAATGAGGAACAGGTAAAAATTCCACACAAATAGGGCATGATTTAACTATCTGGATGGCTTGTTCCCGGGTTATGCCTGTATGATAATGGAGAGATCCAGCATTAAGATGATAACGTTGATGCAACTGAGTAGCCTTATCAAAGGCAGAACAGACTAATGTGACAGCCATACAAATAATGGCGTCAGCCCTCTGATTACCTTCACTCAGAGGTCCAGGCAATTGAGTATGAGCTCTAATATGGCCCACATAAAGGTTATGTGAGTGGGACCATATAAGTCCTTGCACTTGCAATAAATATTTATGAATGGAAGAAATGGATGGTATGTAGGCTGTTGTTTCCAAAGGCATAATGGCATGTGTCACATATTGACTATCGGTATAAATATTTACACTCTCATCAGAAAACATCTGTAAAAGCAAGCAACAGCTCCTGTACCTCTGCCACCTGGGCAGAAGTGCCCTGGACTTTTATTCTCTTTACTATGTTACCAGAAACCACCACAGCAAAACCACGTGAAGTGCCATCAGTAAATACCACGCGGGCCTGAGGAATAGGAGTCATTTGTACTATCTTGGGAAATATAACAGGATGCAATTTAAAAAAAATTGACACACATCATTGGAGGGGTAGTGAGTATCAAACCGACCCTGCATGGAGCATGTCAGTATGGTCCAATGATTATCATTAGTTTGTAACCATGTTAATTGAGACTGGGTGTATGGGGTTACCACAATATCTGGCTCCTTACCAAAAGTTTGAACACTGATCTTGATTCCCTTAAATATAATCTGAGCGACAGCCTGTGGATAAGGAGTGATGATTTTTGCTGGAGAAGCTGGGCAATGTACCCAAGAAATAGGACCTGTTTGCCAAAACACTCCAGTAGGTGAATGAGTAAAACAAAATATCAAATACAATAAGGGAGAATTAAGATCTATATACTGCACATGAGCCTGTTCTAGGGCCTCTTGCATACGTTGTAGGGCTACACGTCCTTCAGCTGTTAATTTACGGGGAGATGAAGGGTTAGGGTCGCCCTTTAATACATCATACAAAGGGCGAAGCTGACCTGTTGAAATTTTTAAAGTGGACCGAAGCCATTGAATATCTCCCAGAAAGGTTTGGAAATCATTAAGTGTGCGTAGCTGATCCGTTCGCAGAGTAATCTTTTGTGGGCATATGCCCGTGCGTAACAATTCATGACCTAAATAATGATAGGGAAAAGATAACTGTACCTTTTCTGGGGCTATCTGTAAATTAGCCAGGCTAAGAACCTCTTGTAAATTAGAAAAGGCATCAAAAACAAGTTTTATCTTTAGCAGCCATTAATATATCATCCATGTAGTGAATTATATAAACACCTGGAAAAGCTTTTCGAACTGGAGCTAAGGCCAAAGACACATAAATTTGACATATAGTAGGACTATTGGCCATTCCTCGAGGCAATATCACCCACTGATATCTCTGATAAGGTTCCTTAAGATTTTTTGAAGGAACACTGAAAGCAAAGCGAGGACTGTCCTCGGGATGCAAAGGAATGGTGAAGAAACAATCCCTCAAGTCAACCACAATTAAGTGCCAATGTTTAGGAATTGTCACAGGGGCAGGCAAGCCAGGCTGTGTTGCTCCCATGAGAAGCATGGTTTTATTTACAGCTCTAAGATCCTGTAATAGCCTCCATTTTCCTGATTTCTTTTTAATAACAAATATAGGTGTTTCCAAGGTAAAGTGGAAGGAATGATATGTCCAGCATCTAACTGCTCCTTAACTAATGTATTCGCAGCCTCCAATTTTTCCTTAGTAAGGGGCCACTGCTCCACCCATACAGGGTCATCACTTTTCCAAGTGATTTTTATTGGTTGCATAATCGAAGGCTGCTGTGTAGTGACCTCCATGGAAAAGACCCTAATCCTCTAGTATCCCCGGGACCCCTAGTGACACAGTTTTTGTCTGCCACAGGTTGTGGGCCTCCTTGAAACATTTTTCCTAAGCCTTTGCCTGGGCAGTAGCCCTGACTCTTCAGCATCTGTTGTACAGGCTGTGTAGTAAGTACAGCTCCAATACCGTCTAACACATCCCGTCCCCACAAGTTCACTGGAATGTCAGGCAGCACAAATGGTTGAAAAGTTCCTGCATGAACTTCCTCATCCTTCCAATTTAAAAGTAGCTTGCTCTGTAATGGCGTCTGAGCTGTGCCGATACCTTGTAGGTGAGAGGTAGAATCTTTAAGGGGCCAATTGGGATCTCAGGATTCTTGTGAAATTATAGAGTTTATCATTGATAACTGTTTGTTGAAACACCTTTTTTTTTCCTGTACTTCTAAAGCCTCCAGTTCTATATATCGGCACCATTTTGAATTTAAAAGATGAAAGCAATAATAATTGAGCAATTCTATCACCAGCTTCTGTTTTCATGGTCCTTTTTACATATGCCAATTATAAAAGCATTAAATACAATCTCTATAGGATTTGAAAAGGTAAACTTTAGGTAATACTCTTGAGTATTTTTATAAAATCTTAAAAAGAGGATCCTTTCTTATAAATTTCAAGTAACACATTAGCACAAATAACCAATTATTAACAATGTGGACCAAACAATTTACCTGTATTTTATTTACTGGAAAAATATTTTTGTAACCTCTTTATCAGTAAGAGATTATCATTTATGGGTTTATCTTAGCAACATTATTTAATAAGCTGATAACCCAATTAATTTCAGGTATTATATTTTTATAGAATTAAACCAAGAATTTCTAGAAAGCAACTTAAATTGCAGAGCCAAATATTCAGTAATGATCAACATACAAGACCATACCTAATATATAGTTCAAAATTATTTCCATCCTTTAGTTTATCTACCATGAAAATCCAAACATTTATCAAGACAATCAAAAGAACAGAACATCCTTTATTCAAAACAGCATTGACTTAGCATTCAATGTCCTGACCGAAACCATTTTTCACCAGAAGTTAGGCCCGGTTTAAATTTTTAGTGCTAGTCCCTTCCCGGCCCCAGCTCTCTGGCTCTGCCCAGTGCTTAGGCTCTATTGCCAGTGCCTGCCTGGGCCGAACTCTATCACGGCCCTGCCTCCCACCAGCGCGTACTTGTCCGCCCGCTGCTTCGGGCCATATTGCATGTGCTGCACACGCCTTTGTCCGCCACGCGTCCTGCACACACAAACTCACATTTAAACTTCCTACTCCCATGAAGGGACTACCTAATAATGAGTTATTCCCACCATAAGGGAAAACAGAAAAACATTTCCCACGAAGGGATCCTAAATATTGAATTATTTCCACTCTGAGGGAAAAATAAAAAACATTTGAACCAAAATTAAGCAGACAGCCAGCCAAACTTCTAACCCCTGGACTTGCTTGCTGTTCAGCCAGCCGCAATGAGGCCTACCTGCCGATTCTTTGTAATTCAGATGCTGCCACTCTACACTTGCAGGATGAAAAAACTCAAGAGTTTTCGGCTATCCTGAAAACTCTACAACTGGAAAAAGTCTTTACATCCTCCATTACCACTGGGAAGAGGCTTCTCTCTTTCCTTCATCCTTCCTCTACAAGACCCAAATCTTTAGGCCTAGTTTCAAATAATTTTCCCCTTTTTACCGGGAAAATTATTTTTATAAAAAAATTTTTTCTCCCTTTTCTAAAGGGAAATTTCCTTTCCTTCCCTCTTCTCTATTGGGAAGATTTCCTTTTTCATTTAAAATTTTTAGCTGTCTTGCCCTTACTTAACTTTGGTGCCTTCCTGCTTCAACAGTCCAATTAACTGACTGTGAGCTAGCTGCACCCATTTCAATTCACTCTTACCTTTTTCTTTTTTCTTTAAAATGCCGGCCGGCCTTCCAAGAGTGTCCGTCAGCTCGGTCCTTCTTTCTCAGATCTCGGTAGGAACCTCCATTTG
Organism: Peromyscus leucopus; assembly: GCF_004664715.2. Lineage (NCBI taxonomy): Eukaryota > Metazoa > Chordata > Mammalia > Rodentia > Cricetidae > Peromyscus > Peromyscus leucopus. The sequence goes on along the minus strand of NC_051083.1, from coordinate 132,957,722 downwards.
TAGTGGTAATGCCCACATTACCGATACCAGTTTACCATGTCTGAGAGAAGGGCTGCGGATTAAAAATAGAAACAAGAGACAGCGAGTCATTCGCCATGGCTGAATGCCGAATGCCTTTATTGAAAGTGGGAAGAAACCTTAAACACAGGCTTACAACACAAATGGAGGAACCCCCCGAGGACAGAAGTTCGCTACCAATGGTCTACATTCCAGACCCAATGTTCTACATTCTTGCATCTAAGTTGTTAACGCCCAATATGCAGGATACACAAACAAGGAACTTCCCTTAAGCATTCAGAAGGGTGGATACCGGCAGGGAATCTGAATAGGGAGGACATCTGATCAAGGTCAGCAAGCAAAGCCGCAGCCACTCACAGTCGGGGGCCAGGGCCCATGGCGCCCACAGAATAGTTTGTTTACTCCATCTACGGTGATTGAGAGTTTTGTTGGACATAATAGTCCAGGTTGGCATCCATGGTCTCTTAGTGTCTGTATAACATCTGTCCAGGGCCTTCTGGTGTTCAGAGTCTCCATTGAGAAGTCAGGTATTATTCTGATGGGTCTGTGCTGTGGATATCACCCTATATAAATAAAACACTGATGGCCAGTGACCAGACAGGAAGTATAGGCGGGACAAGGAGAGAGGAGAACTGGGGAAACAGGAAGAAGGAGGGGGAGACACTGCAGCCACCGCCAGGACAAGCAGCATGTAAAGACTCTGGTAAGCCACCAGCCACATGGCAAGGTATAGATTTATAAAAATGGGTTAATTTAAGATAAAAGAACAGTTAGCAAGAAGCCTGCCACGGCCATAAAGTTTATAAGTGATGTAAGCGTCTGAGTGATTATTTTATACGTGGATTGTGGGACTGCGGGGCTTGGGGAACCTGGAGAGAAGCCCTCCAGCAACAAATGGTGCCCCCACATTGGGCGCCAGATTTTGGAGAAATTATTTTGGCCACTCCATGTAGTTAAAAGGATATTTATTTAATGGCGTAACTCACAAATTAAGTGAAAAGTAGGTCGCAGGGTCTGGGGAAGGTGTATCGCAGTCCAGCAGTGTTCTCTGGAACTCTGCACAGTCCACCTTCACCGTTCAGCATCCCGGCACAGAGAGAGCGCACAGAGAGAGCGCTGGCCCATCCAGCTCTTGGGTCTCCAGGCGCCTCCCCTTGCCCCACCTCGTAGGCGTGACAGTTGTCAGAGTCTCAGTGGGGGTTGGAACTTCCAGATCCAAGCTGGAATGGCTACCCACTATAGAAATCAATAAATCCCTTAAAGAAAGAAAAGAAAAAGCAATTAAACAGATGAAGGAAACAGTTCAAGATTTGAAAACTGAAATAAAGACAATAAAGAAGACGCAAACTGAGGGAATGCTAGAATTGGGAAATCTGAGTAAAAAACAGGAACTACAGGTGCAAGCATAGCCAACAGAATGCAAGAGAAGAAAGAGAGAATCTCTGGCATTGAAGATACAATAAAAGAAATAGATTAAACAGTCAAAGAAAACAATAAAGCAATAAAGTCATAAGACAAAACAGCCAGGAAATTTGGAACACCATGAAAAGACCAAACCTAAGAATAAGAAGGAGAGAAGAAGGGAATAATACCAACTCAAAGGCACAGAAAATATATTCAACAAAATCATAGAATAAAACTTTCTCAACCTAAAGAAGGATATGCTTATGAAGATACAAGAAGCTTACAGAACACCAAATAGACTGGATTCAAAAGAAGTGTCCCCTTGCCACATAATAATCAAACCACTAAACATACAGAAAAAAAGAAAAAAAATATTAAGAGCTGCAAAGGAAAATGGTCAAGTAACATATAAAGGCAGACCTGTTGCTGGAGGGCTTCTCTCCAGGTTCCCCAAGCCCCGAAGTCCCACAATCCACGTATACAATAATCACTCAGATGCTTATATCACTTATAAACTGTATGGCCGTGGCAGGCTTCTTGCTAACTGTTCTTTTATCTTAAATTAACCCATTTTTATAAATCTATACCTTGCCACGTGGCTGGTGGCTTACCAGAGTCTTTACATGCTGCTTGTCCTGGCGGTGGCTGCAGTGTCTCCCCCTCCTTCTTCCTGTTTCCCCAGTTCTCCTCTCTCCTTGTCCCGCCTATACTTCCTGTCTGGTCACTGGCCATCAGTGTTTTATTTATATAGGGTGATATCCATAGCACTTCCCCTTTTCTTCTTTTTTTTAAAAAGGAAGGTTTTAACTTTAACATGGTAAAATTACATATAACAAAACAATTATCGAGCAAGAATTACAGTTACAATATTAAAGAAGATGTCCTATCTATCTTATATTTGTGAGTTTAAGGTTTTATATCTAACTTATCTTTCATCATAACTGAGGAAATTACAACTATCTAGTTTTAACCACATCAAAGACCTGAGAAGGAACATAATGGTACCTGAGAAATGGTAGATGGATGCAAGCAACTTTCGGGAGTCTTGCAAGAGTAGACAGAGACATTTGGCAGCCTGGACAGTCACCTAATATTTCTCAGCATTGTTGGTGCATTCAAATTGGCTACAGGCCTAGAGTATCTGACAGACCACTTTTAGAAGCAGGAATTCTGAGAGACCATCCTACCCTGTCTTGGCAGAGTACGGTGGTCGCTTTCCTTGTGTCCCGCTTGTCCAGAAAGGACAGCATTATATTTGTACTGTCAGCTATCAAGGCAAGGGCAGTTCTTTGCCCAGTAGGCCATTTTGTGCCAAAAAGACAAACTTCCAATTGGAAATGTCTTAGAAGCCCAACATCCTCTCGGGATCAATTGGTGCAGTCAGGAGCAATTGTGTCTCACGTCAACAGAATTCTAAGTTATTTAAATGCCATATTCTCTATGTCTATGAAGTGTTTGAAGATTACCTGTCCATATGACCTATGTATCTGTAAATATGGATAACCTAACTAATGTAGCTATAGAGATGACAGGCATAGGCGACTATAAATCTATAAGTCTTATCTACCGAAATAACCTAAGGACTAAGGATTCACGTAAACAAGGTAAACACTCTATAAGCAAATGTATGGTGAAGAACGATGACTTCAAAATTGTGACAATACATAAGATATTTATAACAGAGGTAGGAATATATAGTGCGATATGCAATATGACAATAATCTTAAATATATATCAATATACCAAATATCCTAAACAGAAGTAGAACATATATAAAGTATTACAGATATAAATTTATATTTGTATCAATATAAAAATGTTTCAAATAAGAGTAGAAATATATGTACATTATAACAAATATAGTTCTGTATTTGTATCAATATACAAATTATCTTAAACAGGAGTATAAAAATACTCCATTGAGAAGTCAGGTGTTATTCTGATGGGTCTGCCTTTATATGTTACTTGACCATTTTCCTTTGCAGCTCTTAATATTTTTTTCTTTTTTTCTGTATGTTTAGTCGTTTGATTATTATGTGGCAAGGGGACACTTTTTTTGAATCCAGTCTATTTGGTGTTCTGTAAGCTTCTTGTATCTTCATAAGCATATCCTTCTTTAGGTTGAGAAAGTTTTATTCTATGATTTTGTTGAATATATTTTCTGTGCCTTTGAGTTGGTATTATTCCCTTCTTCTCTCCTTCTTATTCTTAGGTTTGGTCTTTTCATGGTGTTCCAAATTTCCTGGCTGTTTTGTCTTATGACTTTATTGCTTTATTGTTTTCTTTGACTGTTTAATCTATTTCTTTTATTGTATCTTCAATGCCAGAGATTCTCTCTTTCTTCTCTTGCATTCTGTTGGCTATGCTTGCACCTGTAGTTCCTGTTTTTTACTCAGATTTCCCAATTCTAGCATTCCCTCAGTTTGCGTCTTCTTTATTGTATTTATTTCAGTTTTCAAATCTTGAACTGTTTCCTTCATCTGTTTAATTGCTTTTTCTTTTCTTTCTTTAAGGGATTTATTGATTTCTTCCAATTTTTGTTTGTCTTGTCCTAGATTTCTTTAGGGGAATTTTTCATTTCCTCTTTAAAGTCCTCTATCTTCTTCTTAAGGTCATTTTTAAAGTCAATTTCTTCTGCTTCTTCTTCGTTGGGATGTTCAGGTCTTGCTGGTGTAGAACCACTAGTTTCCAATGGTCGGCCATATTGGTCTTTATGTTCTTGACTGTATTTTTGCACTAGCATCTGCCCATCTCTTCCTCCACTTGGTGCAAGCAGTGTCTGTGTCTGAGGGAGCCTTTCTTGGTCCAACTGATACTCTTGGTTCAATGGGAACTCTTGGTCTAATCGGGACCCTTGGTCCAATCAGTGCTGATGGACTCTGTGTCTCAGGGAGCAGCTTTTAGTCCAATCAGTGCTGGTGGACTCTGTCTCAAAGAGCAACTACAGTCTCCGATGATGGTTGGTTTTTGGGAGGTGTGAGGCTTATAGCTCACAGGATCTGGTGGGCAATGGTAGTAGTCTGACCTACCTACAGGAGACCTGCCTGCTGGCCTGAAACTGGGACTGCAAAGGGTGGTGGTATTGGTGCACAGGGTTGTGTCCTTGGGCCCAAACATTAGAAGCTGGGGTGTTTGGCTATGAGAAAAAAGACTCACCTCTTAGTCTAATTGGTGCTGGAAGACTCTGTCTTAGGGAGCAGCTGCAGTCTTGGAGGGTGGGTGGGTTTGGGGGAGGTGGGGCTTGTGGATTACAGGGTCTGGTGGGTGATTGTGGTAGTATTCTGACCTGTGTGTAGGAAACCTGTCTGCTGGCCTGAAGCTGGGACTGCAATGGGTGGTGGTGTGGGGTAGCAAGACTGTGCCCCTGGGCCCAAAGCCTAGAGTGTGGGATGTTCAGCTATGAGAACAAAGACTCACCCCTTAGCCCAGTAGGTGTGGGCAGGCTCTGTCTCAGGGAGCAGCTACAGTCTGGAGCTTGTTTTATTTTCTAAATCTGTTCTATCATCCAGAGCAATATGGTTTCTTACAATATACATTAGGTTCTTTAATTGCTCTGAAAAGGAGTTTCTTCCATGATGGCAGGAAAGGACTGAATAGAATTTGACATGGGGACCTGTGAGAGGTCACTCAGTGCATTTCCCAATGGCAAAGGCAAAGGATTACCTTGTCTGTCCCTTGCTGAGGTACATTCCTTTGCCAAACCTTCTGCATAATCCAGAAGGGAGGGTCCTTCTGTTGGAATTATTTCTTGAGTAGATGTTTTTTCTAGGCATGTACTATTTACAGTCCCTTCTTAGGTGAACTTGTTACTGCAATTAAAACATTTGACATTTTGATTTTTCTTTAAACCTCTGGAAATCACCTCTCCTATCCAAGCATCATCATGATCATGAGCTTCAATATTGATTGTATCTCGGGTCCATTCCTCCAAGGGTGCTGATCTTGCCTTTAATGGCCTAATTACTAATTACCTTTTTGCACTGTGCACTAGCATTTTCAAAAGCCAGAAATTAGATTATTATCTGTCTAGCTTCTGAATTTTGTCTCATTCTCTTTACTGTTGAAGTCAATCTTTGCAAGAAATCAGTGAAAGTTTCTTTTGGGCCCTGTATAACTTGTAAATGACTAATTTTTTCCCTGCTTCTTCAATTCTGTCCCATGAATTCAAAGCTGCCAAGTGGCATAAAGTTAGGGTGTGGTCATCATATGAAGATTGTCTTTGTATATCAGTATAATTGCCTTCTCCAAGAAGTTGATCTTGGGAAATTTCTGTATCTCTAGCTCTACTTCGTTGTTCAATGGTCTTAGCCTCATTCTTCCACCACGTCCTCCATTGTAATTGGGGACCAGTCTCTAAGACTGCTGTAACCAAATCTTTCCAGTCTTGAGGGATAGTTCTATTACAAGTTGACTATGAGTTTTACATCTGATTCACAAAAGATGAGTGGATGCCATATGACACTATAGCTTCTTTGAATCTCCTCAAATCTAACATTTGCACAGGAGTCCAGTCAGCTGTTACACCGCCTTGAGGATATCTATCACTGCATAGTTCTTGTAAGGTTACTGTATAGATTAAAGTTGACTATTTGAAAGCCTTAGGCTGTTTCTTTATAACCATATAATGCAATGTTGAGATTGTTTCTCCTTTAAATTCCTCTGTCTGGGTCTGAGTATCTCTATGATCTGTTTTAACAAGTTTTTCTAAAACTTTTATCTTGGCACTCATATTAACCAACTTTTTAAATGATAAAACAAAAAATGATTGAACAAATAATATTTTTAATTGACATTACATCTATCCCATCTACATTAATTGTACTCTCATTTAATTGTTCCATTTTTGGTCTGTCAATTGTATTATCAAACAGAGCAAATTTCCTCCATCATAAAAGTGTTTCCCATTTTTAATGTAGGAAAAAACTCTCTCTTTACTAATTTCTCCCTAAGAAATCACAATTGACTCACCCAATCTGCTGACAATGATGATTCAGATGACGGTGTGGCAGCAGCCCTAGGAGGGGGCCCAGAGAAAGGGAAGAAACTAGAGAGCCAGCAGTTTGTGAGGGGGAAGGGGGTATGTGAAAGCAGGTAATTCCGGGTGTTTGGAGCCTGGTCCTGGGGAGTTTGCTACAGAGAGGTTGCTACTGGAAGGGTGAAGATTCCAGCCACATGTATCTCAGACCTGAGCCTATGGCTTTTTTTGTGAATTAGTGTCCCACAAATTGGAGGTCAGATGTAGCACGCATTCCTAAATGGTCTTATCAACTCCTCAGGCTGAAAAGGCTTTCTAGACAAAAGGCCTCTAGCCAAAAGGGGTTCCTCAGCCAAAAAGTCTTTAGTTCCCATCTCCTCATGCCTTATATACTTTTCTCTGTCCAGCCATCACTTCCTGGGATTAAAGGCATGTATGCCTCCTAAGCAAAGGCATGAGATCTGAAAGACTGGGATTAAAGGTCTGTACCACCACTGTCTTGCATCTACATCTCAGGAGCTGGAATTTTTGGTTTGAGCCACCATTCCCAGTTCTAAACTCATGCTTTCTTTTTTGAAACTTTTTTAAAGGTTTTATTTTATGTGTTTGAATATTTTGCCTATATGTATGTCTGTTCATCACATTCATGCCTGGTGCCCTTGAAGGCTAGAAGATGGCTTCAGGTCCCCTGGAACTGAAGTTACAGATGGTTGAGAGCCACCATGTAGGTGTCGGGAATCTAACCTGGGTCCTCTGTAAGAGGAACAAGTGCTCTTAACTGCTGATCCATGTCTCCAGCAGGTATAAACTCCTTCTTAAATGAAGTTGGAAAATACTTCATAGAACAATCTTTAAACAAAACATTGGGATATTACAATTTTCTGAGTATGGTCCATAAAGAAGCAGGGTCATCTGGAGCATCTCAGAAATTCACATGTTCAGGCCCTTCCCTTCAAGGGCTGAAGCAGAGATTCTGGGAATAGGACCAGCCAAGACTAGAAACATAATCTGTGGGCCTGGTGTAAAATTAAATGTTGACTTCCATTTTTGAAAAACAGAAAAACCCAAAACATTGGGAATGTCAAGATGGCAACAACAGAGCAATAAGCCAAGTGTGGAGTCTGCCTAAGAACAAGGCCCCATGAGATTACCCAGGTGACAGACCCATGATGTTAGTCTTCTGCCTGCCAACCGTGTTTCTACAAACACTTCAAGTGGTTCTGATGCCTGCTGAGGTGTGAAAACTGCTGCACTAATGCTTTTTCAATTTTAAAGTAATGCTTGTTTGCTAAAGAAAATCTCAGAGATAGAGACATTGACATTAGCAACGGAGAAAATTAATTTATGAGTACCACAAGCAACCTTGCTACCCCGCACTCTTCCTTATAACACCTTTTATAAATTTCCATTATTTTATTAATATTATTTTATGGTACTGGGGATCAAACTCAGGGCCTTCTGCTTGCTCTGCAATTGCTCTATCAGATAAGCTTTATTGGGGTGCACAAATAAAATATCACCACAGCTCTGTCTATGAGCTTACCTCCAGCTCCTACAGTTATCATTCACACAGCTACAATTATCATTGCACAGCTACATCAGCCACCTTTGGTCCTCATATCCCATGCTCCCACTTTCTACTGTATTATAATTGCAAGCTGTTTGCCACATCAGTTACCTCAGCTTTCTGGCCTAGAGCTGCTTAACTGGAAGCATGAGTGCCCACTGGAACATCTCTTGAACTGATAATAATACTTTTTCCATATCCTGGGTGGAAAGAATTCAAGGCATTCAACTGTGTCCTTAAAATGCCCCCAAGGCATCTGATCTCCAGTTTCCCACAGCAGTAACTAACTCAGTAACACACACTGAATTGTCTTTTCCTATATTTTCCTGTCCAGTGTTTTTCCTTCATCTCTCCTTCCTTTTTCCTGTGACTACTTCCCTAAAGGAACCTGTCTTGGACTCCTTTTGGAGACAATTATCTCCCAATCAAGTAGATAGAGCATTACCATTTGACCACTCCCATTTGGCACACACTGAGTTGAATCCTGCTTTTTCTATTTTGCATGGAGGTGCATTTTTCCTGTCATAAAAGTTTTTTGTATGTAGGCAAATTTTCCAGCATGGAATTTCAAGGGTAGAACATACATGTCAAAACGTTGAACATTTTAAGCCAGGCATGATGGCACACACCTGTAATACAAGCACTGGGGAGGGTGAGTTCTAGGCCAACCTGGGCTACAGAGTGAACTTAATGTATCTTGACTCTTCTCTGTGCTTGTTATTGCATGTCCTGTGTCTCACCCAGCATTCCTTGGACCTTGTGTTGATCGGGCTACCTCACCAAAATGTTGTTGTTCAGACTTCAGAAATATTAAATTCAGCAAAATTATACTGTAGAAGCTCTCAGGACCTATTGTGTGACATACATGGTTGAAGGTGTGTGTGTCTCCAAATCAGGGCTTCCCCACCTAACTTGACCTCAGAGAACATTTATTTTCAAACCCTGGTTAGCTATTCTTAAGGTCCCTGGAGTGAGCCTCTAAAAGTCATGGAAGCCTGGAAGCCTCTAAAGGGAGTCCAGCAAGCAAAGCAGTGCCAGGCTGGAGAGCAGCCTGATCAAGTCAGTGATAATGGAGAAGGAACTAGAGGGAGGGTCATGGTCTTCAGATCCAAGCCTGCTTTCTGCAGCCTCCATAGCATTTAACCAAGCCTTCTCTCCACAACACCCCCTTTAAAAGCCTCTCATTTCTTCTGTGCTGAGACTTGTCATATTTACCAGTCCACAGAAACAGCTGGCCCTCTTTTCTGTTCTCACCCACACCTACCCTAGTGATTAACAGAACTTGCACCATTTAGCCAACAGCCAAGAAAAATATGGGCCACTCCTTAAGCCAATCTCTCTCCTTACAAGCTTAGTGTTTCCATTTGAGCCCAACACTTTCTACCAGCAAGAGAAGAGCAGTGGCATTGCCTTGTTGTTGGGCTTAGGTGGAGCATAGCTTTGTTTTACCCTGTACCTGCAGCCTGTGTGCAATCCCTGGTTCTGGAGGCTTTTCCAAGAGGGCTCATATTCAAGGGGACTTTTTCAGCAGTTCCTGAAAGTGCTTCACTGAGTGGGCTGACATGGAGGAATTCAGTGTCAAGAAGGCAAACATATAGAGATGACATGTTCCTTCTGACATAACTTGTTTCCCCAGCTGAGGGAAAGTGTGTTTGGAAAATAAAATAACCCCTTAGCTGTAGCCTGAGATTTGCAAACACAGATGAATGTGAGTGATGACTCCTAGCCTCCCAAGGAAGAAAAAAATAAAGGAAGGAATCCCAAAGATGGGCTGGCTTTTGCATACACAAGTTTGATGGCATCCCATGTAAGATCTTCTCTGACACAGCTGCTCATATCTCAGTTCTCAGTGTAGCCCAAGTATGTGGTTGTAGTGGATTTAAGTAGGTGCTATGAAAACTATTCATCAGGTTATCAGAAACATTGCTTGGGTTAGAATAAGAGGAGGCTCAGATTTGCCCCACACACCCATGTTGGCTGGGAAAGAGAGGGGAACTAAGCCAGACAGGGGCTGTGGGCACCAATCAGTATCCAGATTTTTGCTTTTCACCAATTGCTCAAGGACAAGGCTAGAAGCTAAGCAGGCAGCAGGAAGGCCCTTCCAAGCTCAGAACACTTGCAATTGGAGGAAATGTGTTCTCTACCCTTGTTTCAGGAAAATGTGGGTGCTATGCAGCAGGCCAGTTATCTCAGTGACTTCTTGCTCCCAACTGGGTTGGAACTGGTATACTGCTTCTTGGAGGGTGGGGGCTGGGAGAGGATGTGCAAGTCTAGCTGGCCTTAAAGTGCATGATAAAAGGTGTGTTCTGAAATTGGCAGAATATCCTGTTTTATTCATGAGGTACCTGGCTCAAAATAGAGTGAGAGCACTTATATGTGGATGGCCAGGCAAGCTTGTAAGTGAGAAATAAAAACACTTCAGCCACAGCATTTCCTAGCCCAACATCAAAGGGGGGACTTATGTAATTGCCATTGAGTCATAGTAATAAGTATACGAATTGCCAGGCTGATAACCAAGCAGAGGAAGGGGGAGTAGGATTGGCTGAATCTGAGCCCCATCTCCCACTTCTTGTGAATCCAGGGGCTGGCAGCATCTGCCATTGCTCAGGAGTGGAAGAGTTGGGGTTAAGGAGACAAAAGGAGCCAGCTCCTCATTCTATCCAGGCTTAAGTGCCCTTGACAGCTGCTGTCAACAGGAAGCCCCACCTAGATCCCCAAGATAAACTCTTTAGTTTAAAGTGAGAAAAGAGGATCTTCCTGATGCCCAAGTGAGAGCCAGCTTCAGGGCTTCTCTAAAAGGTGGATTTGCCTAGGAACAAATCCAGTGAAAATCTCTCATTGCCCTGGAAGCTAGATTCAGGCTCCTCCCCTGGAGTTTTACCTAATTGTACAACAACCCGTAGACACAATCTACCTTCCAAGCCAGAATCTTACTTGTAGTGAAGAGATACTCAGGAATGAAAACACTACAGATCCCAGAACCAGAAGAAAATGGCATTAATTATACTGTATGCTCCTGAACTTGATTCATTTGTTGATTTAAAATTGAGAGAATCAGGAGAGGGAGAGGGAAAAAGGAAAGAGAGAGAGAAAAGGAGGAGGAGGAGGAGGAGGAGAAGGAGAAGGAGAAGAACAAGAAGAAGAAGAACAAGAAGAAGAAGAACAAGAAGAAGAACAAGAAGAAGAACAAGAAGAAGAACAAGAACAACAAGAAGAAGAACAAGAACAAGAAGAACAAGAAGAAGAACAAGAATAAGAAGAGGAAGTGGCATAAGGAGAAGGGAAAATGGAGATTCAAAACTGTGTGTGGCCAAAACTCTATAATAGCCAGCAGGCAACTCAGTGTCCAGAAGAGGATGTCAAACTAGCATTAGCAGCTTTAGCCTAGTGCCAGACCTTGCTTCACTGCTGTAGCTGTATAAATACAGGCAAATTGGTAACCCTCTCTGACTCTCAGTGGCCTCAACCCCAAAATGAAGAGACCATTTTCATTCCACAGCACCACCACACCATTCAAATTAGCTAGTGATGGTGAAAGTGCTCCGAAAGCTTCATATTGAGGAGGAGAGTACTTCATGGAGAAACAGACAGCCACTGATACACCACTTTATGCTTCCCCCCCTACAGATTTAACTGTTTCCTTTACTAGGAATGTCCCCTCCTTCAGACCTCAGCTTAAGCATCAGGTCCTCAGGGAAGCTTTCTCTGGTCCCAGGTCAGATGGCTTATATAGATTTTCAGCTTGACGGAATATAGAATCACATTGAACACAAATTTCTGAGTATCTATGTGAAGAAATGTGTGGACTGTGTTAATTTAGATGGGAATACCCTCTCTAAATGTGGGTGGTATCCATGGAGTGGAGGTCATAGACTGAATGAAAAGGAGATAATGAGGTGGGCAGTTGCCCTCCTCACTTGCTCTCTACTTCCTGATTACTAATGCAATGTCATTAGCTGAGTCATGCTCCTACCAGCATGCCTTCCCTGCCTTGATAGACTGTATCTTTTAGCTTCTACTCCAAAAGAAACCTTCCTTTCTTAGGTTGCTATTGTCAGCTATTTTTGAAACAGCAATGTGAAAAGTAACTACAATACCAGGTAAGCCAATTCCTTTTTGGTCCCTTTGCTTCTGAAGAGCACTGACTTCTGTGTGGTTTCTCTCACTCTTTGCTGCTTTCCTCCTAGAATTTAAAGCCTGTGTTGTTAAGGGCTCTTCCTTCTTTACTTTTGAGTGCCCTGCATCAAAGTCTAGGTCCTGGTGCTGAGTTGCTGCTCAATGAATGGCTGAATGAATGAATGGCTCTGCTACTCTCCATGTGGCTCTACTTTCTCAATTTCTACATCTGTTAAATGAGAATGACAATTTTGATGATTCTAGCAGTATCAAAATAGTTTATTTGGAGTCACATATATTAGATGATTTCATGTCATCTTTCCAACAACATTTATATAATATCCTGTTATAATCCCCAATTAACCAATTGGGAAACTAATGCTTAGTATACAGGCCACTTAGTTCACACAGTTTATATGGGTAGATCCAATAACTGAACCCAGATTAGCATTATAGTGGAACTAAGGCTCCACTATGCCATCATATTACCAACTGGGATGCAAAAAAGTAGGAATATTAGGATCCTATAGATAGTGACAGAAGAAATTGTAGGGTACTGTGGAGGTGGAAGAATAAGAGGTAGTAATGGTGATAGAGGTGTAGGTAAAGGAGCTGAATGTGATGGTAAAGATGGAAATGATAGTGGTGGTGGAAACAGAGATGGTGTCCATTTTGGAGGTGATAGTGGTGAAGGTGGTGATGGTGGTAAAGGAAGTGCTTTCTAGTCTTAGCATAGTCATTTCTATATATTTAGAGCCTTTGGCAAAGAGATGAAGTAATTTGAGAGAGAAAGAAAGTTTAGCAGGAAGAAGTAGAAAGGAAGACTGAGTCTACTCACTGGACTCTGCTGTGTGTGTCTTGAATAGAATGGTGATAGCATATAGCATTTGGCATTGGTAGTCTTTTGTGCTGGAGAGAGAACACATGCTAGCTTGAAGGTTCTGGCTCCATTATGGCTCTCTACCAATGGCCCATTTCTCTTGTAAATATACTTTGAGCATTCAGACTGGCTGGGGTTGTGGAGGGTTACCGCTTGGGGTGCTCCTGCCAATAGAAATGTCATTATGTGAGGTTCTCATCCTGTGTTATCCACACTCTTTCAAGAAGAAGCTAAGATAGAGAAACATCCAATGATTTTATTTAATGAAATATCTGAATGAAAATGGGGAAGGTGTTGAAGAGGTATGAAGAGCCCTCAGAATATGGCAAAAGGGAAAGAGAGAGGAAAAATGTTATAAGGACATGTCTAGATTACTGTGAAGCCCATAGCTAGTTTGTCAGCATCTTCATGGTTCTTTAGGAAAGAGATTGTTAGGAGAGAAAGGTCCTGTTGTCCAAGAATGACCCAATGTAATGATTTACCAAACAAACATGAGTGCATATTTTACAGTATAAAAGGTGGGGCCCAAGGCAAGGGCCATCACATCGGCTGTCATTGAGGTCTGTGAAGTATATTCTCCTGAACACCCCACATTCCCTTCCTACCTTTCTCTCTTAACCAGCTCTCAGATGGAATTGGACTGGCAAAAGACCTGGATGCGACAGCTCACTCACTCTATACTGACTTGGAGAACTAGAGCTCCTACCCTGGCCTCTGATCTAGTATTTGGGCCTCCTAGGTGGAGGCTGCACTGTACTCCTCACAAAGCAGGTTCTGGTCCAGGAGCTCTCTTAAGACTTCGCTTTTCACTCCAGAGCACAGCAGAGTAGCCTTTTCCATAGCAAGCAACTAACCCACTCACACAACAACCTTTCTTAAATGCACTGGGAGGGATCCTATCACAGAACAAACTTCTAGAAAAGCAACCTCCTGCTTCCTTACAAGGGCTGTGACTCCTCTACTTTTACTGGGATTTCAGTTTTAAAATTCCAACTCTTTTTACTTTGCTACTAGCCGAGTGGCTAATTCAGCTTGGAAGCTTTTTCTCTAATTTAACTCTGCATGTTTTTTGACTCATTTTGATACTTCACTATCTTGAACCATCTCCAAAGGACACACAAACATACACACTGATGGAGAGAAATAGAAACATATGGGGTGAGGAGAGCAGTTACAAGAAAGAAAGACCATAGTTTCTGAGGAGGTGAGCCTGATGTGAACTAATAAGAGCTTTTCTTTGTGTAAAAGAGAATGTGGTGTCTGAGCAAGCAATGGGAAAGAAAAATGTTATTAGTTGTGGTGGGGGTGAGCAGGTGGGGACAACAATGGAGTTGTTTTCCACATGCCTCTGAGGGAAGTTACACTCTCAGAAGAGGAAGGAAGGAAGAAGGAACTGCAAACAGACAAAAGAGGGCCCTGGCTCAGGCAGAACCTAAGACTCTGCTCCTTTGAAAACTAAAGTCCAGGTTAGGCTAGTGCATTTGCAGTTGGGATTCCAACTTTGGACTTCAGCAGAGGTGCCCATGCTTTGCCTCTTACTCTGGGGTCTTTTTTTGACTCTTCTGGTAAATGTGGAGATTCAACCACCTCTTTTATCAGCTCTGTAGGCTGGCTCCACTGGACAACTCCATTCTTTTTGGACTCATCCTCCACTTGGAATTTCTGAGGAAGGGACTCGTGCATCCCAGGCTGACATTAAACTAGCTAAATAGACAAGGATGACCTTGACCTTTTGATCTTCTTACTTCTGTCTCTCAAGTGCTGAAATCAAAGGCATTCACTACAGTGCTTTGTTATTTTTTCACACTGCTTCTACAGCATAGAATATCCTCCTTGGTTCTCTAGGTCCATGCACCCTTCTGATTAGTAAATAAAATGCTAACTCCTTCATGAAACCCTGTTAAATTTCTCCAATGGTAATGAATCACATTCCCTTTTATTTCTCAGAGAAATTTACCTTTATTCTATGTAGCCGTTCATTTTTCTGTGTACATTCATTTTATTTTTTAATTACAGAAGCATGCTTAGGGAGGTAATTCATACAAAATCAGAAAAACAAAGAGAAAATACATTCATAATTCTCTCTTCAAAAAATGCCTGTTAACACCGGGTCATGGTGGCACATGCCTTTAATACCAGCATTTGGGAGGCAAAGCTAGGCAGATCTCTGTGAGTTCAAAGCTAGCCTGGGCTGCAGAGAGAGTTCCAGGAAAGACATAAAGCTACACAGAGAAACCGTGCCTTAAAAAAAAAAAAAAAAAAAAGAGTGAAAGAAATGACTGTTAACAATTGTCATATTTGAACACATGAATCAATTGCTGATTATAAGTGTACTTATCCTGGTTTATTTTTCCCTATGCACCATTTGTTTGAGTGTCTGGGAAGAAAGGTCTGTTGATGACAAATTTTCTTGGTTTTCCTTCAGAAGGGTATTTTGTTGATATAGAGTCTGGGAGAACAATTCTTTTTAAAATATGCTATTCCTTTTGGCTTCCATGATTTCCCATGAGAAATATACTGTCATTTCTCTTTTCACCTATGCGGAGGGTGACATTGTCCTTTATTTCATTTTTTCCCCTTTGTCTTTAGTTTTGAGAAGTTTGGATTATTTTGAAACATAGTTTAAAAAGATTGTCTTCTTTGGGGTTCATCCAGTTTTGTAAAAATGTGGGTTTCTTCCTGTTAACAGGCCAAAAATTCTTAGTCATTACTTCCTCGAATACTTTACTAGATCCACATTTTTCACTTTCTCTTCCTAGGATTTGATGATATGCATATTGATTTTTCTCACTGTTTTTGAGGCTCTGTTTATTTTTTCCAGTAAAAATTCGCCCCCCTTTTTCAGACTGAGCATATTTGACTGTGTTATAGTCAAGTTCACTGATTCTTCTGTTCTTTCAAACATACACTGGAGCATGTCAAGAGGAATGCTTGCTTCTATGATTGTATTATTCAGATCTAAAATGCAGCTCGTTTTATAGCTCCCATTTCTTCAATAAGATTGTCTATATTATCATTTGCTTAAGTGTGCTTGTAATTGATTACTAAATTATTTTCATAATCGATGCTTTGAAATCTTGTTAGATATTTTCAACATTTGATTTGCTTCAATGTTTGTGGATTACCATGACAAGTAATTTGGTTATATCTTGGATACTTTTGGTGTTGTATTCTGTTGTAAACTTATTTTATTTAAATGTGCTGTAATAGGCCTTATCTGACACCTTTTGTTGGGCCAAGGGGAATGCTGCCTTGTATACATCTTGGGACATAAGATGCAATGTGAAAACCCAGGAACCCCATCACTATTCCTTGGGTGCCATGATCTCTAGCTAGTCTACTTTCTCCTCTTAACCATTCAGAGTCTTCCAATATTTGCCTTACATATGAGGTTATTTGAGATGAACTTGGAAAAATATAGAGAATCTGTCTTATGTCTTGTCCCAGCTGGACTTTATCTCTTTTAATCCTCATTACAACATTGTGAGGGAGGTACTAATATCATGCCCATATTTTCAGATTTATAATAGAGGCCTGGGGAAGTCACATAAATACTAAATGCTAAAGCCTAAGCTAGAACTGAGAGCTATGGACTCTAGGTATAGAGTTCATTTAGTCTGTGACACAAAACATATCTCCATACTTCCCATACTTTCTTGATGAAGGATAAAGTGTGAGTAGACCAACATGTCATCAGACAGCCAAAAAGGGGGTTCTAAAAAAAGCCAAGTGGATTTAGTATCACTAAAGATGCCCATGGTGGGCAGCAGATAGAATATATCAAACTGAGGAATGTTTAACATGGTGGTTTTGTGGTGGACAATGGTTTTTGTTACCCATGCCATCTCAGGGCAGGGAATGGGAGTCCTCTCCTGTTCATGTTCATGTTTGTGGCCAGAATATCTCCAATATGGGCATCTTAGTAGGTGGTCTTGGTTAATAAGCTGGACAGATATGGGTAGGCAGATACTAATAAGAATCATGAATGATGGTATGCTTTGTCCTTCTTTTTATCTTTCTATAGCAATGAACAGATTTTTTGTGTGTGGTGAGGATACAAGGTTGATTTCTGATGTTCACTATCTCTTTGAGTTCTTGCATGTGCATTTGCTCATTTCTCATCTCTTTAAAAACTTGATTTCTCTCACTATTGTTATCTCTAATATATAGGTGAGGCCACTGAGCCCCACAGAAGTGAAGTGGCTTGCTAAAAGCTCTACAGCTCCTAAAGGTGCTCTGAACATTCCCATGATTAAGAAGCCCCTTAAGGCTTCAGTTCTGAATTATCAACAGCCAGCCTGAGTGTCTGCTACAGAGGTAAGGCAGAACAATCTGTTTTCTTCAGAGCCTTGGGTCAATTGTGCATGGGATCCAGGAAATATCTGGAACCACTAAGGACTCTCAGCATTTGTTTGTAGGTAGAATGCCTAGGATATAAGATGATGATGAAAAGGGATACCAGCTAACCTTATTTGGAAGCTTGGTGATACCTGCACCCCTGCTTTTATATAGATCAAGGGATAGATAGACATAGGCCTGGCATTAGTCAGAAGGAACACATCTGGTATAACAGTGGGGTCTGTGATCTACAGATGGGAATCTCAGGCCATCTTCTCTCTGATGCTTAGAATATGTTTCCTGTAGATAGGCCTTCAGAAATTGTCTCTTTCTACCTTGCTTGATACCCTTTGAGTAGAACTAAGCTTCTAATATCATGCTAATTATAAGACTTCAATTATAGAACCTCAGACAGTAGCAGAGCAGACATATCTCATGTCACATCTTTTTAGAGTCAACCAAGCTTATATATGTGCTGCTAAATAGAAATATTGCTGTTGGATAAGGTTCTTAATAAACTGTTCAGTAGTCTGAGCAGGGCGCTGCCCAGGAAACTCAAGGATGATGATTCATCTGGCTCTTTCACAATGAGGCTCTGGGTAGCATCCAATAGCGCGCGCGCGCGCGCGCGCGCACACACACACACACACACACACACACACACAAACAGAGTGTGTGTAGGGGTGTGTGTGTGTAAATCTTTGATGTGTTTCTCCAAGATAGGAATAGAGTTATTTTGTATCACTATAGAATGACATGGGGTTATCGGACTCATCCAATCTGTATGGTCATTTTCCACTAAAGAAACTCCAATCACAAACAGAGCTCAGGCAGGCTTGTTGGTATGGAGAATGATGAGCAGAGAGATGGGCAAACAGAAAACTGATGGCATTCAAGAACATACCATGAACTCCTGAACTCATCTATATGCATTTCCTCAGACTCAAGAGGACCAAATTCCTGTCTGGTTTCTTTGGCCCTCCATACAGTGCTCTCATTTATTCTGCTGTCAATTCTGAGATGCAATATGTTTGAAGGCAATCACTAATCTCCAGAGCTCTACTGATCAGGCCAGCTTGGTGAGGTGGAGTCAGATGCCAGCTGAGTGATTGCACTGCCCTGTCCCCAAGGCCAGCTGCAGGGCCAGGTTCCTAGGCTTTCTTCATCCTTTATTGGGAATAGCGCCTGTGTCTCATCCCACAGGGAATGCTGGCATCCTGAAGGAGAGACTACTCTGAGTTGCTTGCATTACACTCCAGCATGGCTGCTGTCTTTACTGGAGCTGATTAGGCTTTTTTTTAACCTAAAGTTCTTACCCTAACTTTATGTCCTGGTCTCCCCAGTTCTCTTCCCATCACTATTGAAATCCAAGCTCAATAGCAACACTGTCACTGTAAGAAAGTCACTGTCATTCCATATTCTCAGTTCTATTCAGACTCGACCACTTGGTCAGATGCACTTGGTAGTCTGTTACTGCTGCTGGCAGACTCTTCTTTTGAAGGGCATTCTGTGTATTGTGAGCCTCATACTCCCAGTAGCCCCATGCTTCAGTTGCACAAACACTAACTATTGCTGACTACATCCTGGGTATGGGGCTAAACCTTAGGTTAGGAGGCACAGGATGTTTTCAAACCATATGTCAACACTTAATGACTCAGTGTGTGTATCCCCCTCTCTGTCTCTCTCCCCACTTCCTTCTCTCCTCTGTAGCCCCATGCTGGCCTGGAACTCACTCTTGGGCTGACCTTGAATTTGTGGCAATCTTCAACCTCCCAAGGGCTCAGATTTTGGGTATGGGCCACCACACCTGGCTTTCTATGATTTAGCCTTAATAGACTCCTTAGGAAACATATGTAGAGGAAAGAACCCTGGGTCTATAGCCACAGAGAGAGATGGTTGGGTCTAAGCTATCCTCATACTTGTAGCAAGCTTTCTTTTGGGCCACCAACCAGCTCCAAAATCATGACACAGAGACTCATTATTAGTTATGAGTGTTTGGCCTTATCTTATGCTTGTCCCACTAGCTCTTATAACTTAATTTAATCTGTTTCTCTTCACCTATGTTTTGCTTCAGGGATTTTTACATTTCTTTCATTCTGTATGTCTTACTCCATGACTGACTGTCTGTCTGGCAGCTGCCTGTCTGGCCCCAGGTGCCTCCCTCTCTTTTTCCCTCATTCTCTCTCTGTTTTCTCCTCTCAAGCCTAGAATCCTCCTATTTAGTCTCTCTGCCTGCCAGCCCCGCCTATCCCTCCTGGGCTGAGCTGTTGGCTGTTTGGTTTTTTATTAGACCTTAGGCAGGCAAGATAAAACAGCAACACAGCTTCACATTGTTAAACAAATTCAGTGTAAACAAATGTAACATCTTTTCATAGTTAAAGTAATAGTCCTCAACATAAACAAATGCAACACATCTTTACATAGTTAAAGTAATATTCCACAACACATACTAGGCTTGTGAATTCAAGCAAAGCACAAACACTCTTTGAGCCCTATATTCTTCACTTAAAATGGCGGTGTGATGGTCCCTACTTTATAGAGTTAATATGAGAACTAAGGCAATGACTGTCGGTGAGCTCAGTTCCTTCCTGTACCCACCTTTTGAACTTCAGTTCTTGGTAATGAGCCCTCAAGAGAGTGAGTGCCCCAGGGTAGACCTCCCAGGGAGTGCTTTAGAGCCAGCTATAGAGGCCTGTGCAGGAAAAGAGCAGAAGAGCCAAAGCAGGTAGGCTGCTTAGAGGAATGGTAGAGAAGAAAGATTAGAGGGTACATTTCTGTGACAATCTTGTTACCTCCTTTTCATTCAAAATGGACCAGCAGTTAAGTCCAAAACCTGTCAGCTCTTTTCTTAAAACTCAGAAACTCTATTGCTTGAAGTGTGCTCTCCCCAAGAGGTGGGCCAAGGGAGTTGGATTTTTAGGCCAAAATCCATGTTGGAACACACTTCTTGTCACTTAACCTGGTAAGTGTGTTCCAACGTGGATTTTGGCCTCCTGCCATTAAAACACATGCTGGGTTCATTTACTTCCTTTCAAGTAACTTATTGATATGCATGCTCAGTGTTTCAGCCATGTGAAATGGCATTGCTTGGCTTCATAATGTGTCTGGCTACAGACATTCCCAGACCTAGAATGTGAGGGGCTCCTTGCAGCTCAGGAGTCAGACTGACATTTAGTTATCGACAAAAACTGTTTCTGTGTGTCATTGTCCATTACCCTGACACAACAACAACAACAACAACAACAACACACACACACACACACACACACACACACACACACACACCATATATAAGAAGCTTACCAAATGCTATGAAGAATTTTTCAGGCTTTTAGGGTGTCTGGTTTTGGAATCTGTGGCAGGTGGAGGGAGTCGGAGTCGAGTTCCAGCTGGAGGGTACATTCCATTGGGTGATACTTCAAGTAGGCCACAGGGAGTTCTGGGTGTTTTTCTACTCACTCTGGCATTCAAGAACAAATAAATTCCATGAAAACATTCGAATCAACCTAAGAGGGCCATGGAAATACCACAAAATAGTAGTTTGGAAGTTCAAAAAATAGCCCCCACCCAAAGCATCTACATAGTGATCCATACAAACATGAATGTTACCTTATACAACAAAAAGGGGTGGTACTAGGTGTTATTAGATGTGAAAAGACCCAGGATTATCCAGGGCATTCCCAAATGTGATAACTGGCATCCTCATGAGAAAAAGAAAGAGGTTGAATGAGAGTTATTAGTGGGGATGGAGGCAGATGTATGAGTGTAAAGGCCATAATCCAAAGAATGCTGGCAGCCACCAAGGGCTGGAAGAGGCAGAGAACAGAATTCTGCACAATCCTCTACCCTCGGTGCATAGAGCTAAACTCAGGACTTCCAGTCACCACTCTATGGTGGAACCACATGTTCAGTCCTCCTGCCTTCTTATCTGAGCTCTCCTATCCAGTGAATGCCCCTCTTCTGTGGGTTGGAACTATGACTATTTCTTACCAGGGTAAAATGAATCCCTTTTCTTTTCTTTAAATTTTATAATTTAATTTAATTTTACATATCAGCCACGGATTCCCTTGTTCTCCCCCCCTCTTCCCCCCAGCCTACCCCCATTCCCATCTCCTGCAGGCCAAGGACTCCCTTGAGGATTGAGTTCAACCGGCTAGATTCAGTCCAGGCAGGTCCAGTCCCCTCCTCCCAGACTGAGCCATGCGTCACTGCATAAGCCCCAGGTTCCAAACAGCCAACTCATGCAATGAGCACAGGACTCGGTCCCACTGCTTAGATGCCTCCCAAACAGATCAAGCCAATCAACTGTCTCACTTATCCAGAGGGCCTGATCCAGTTGTGGGCTCCTCAGCTATTGGTTCATAGTTCATGTGTCTCCATTCGTTTGGCTATTTGTCCCTGTTCTTTTTCCAACCTTGGTCTCAACAATTCTCGCTCATACACACCCTCCTCTTTCTCGCCAATTGGACTCCTGCAACTCCACCTGGGGCTGAAATCCCTTTGTAATGCATGTCCTTTTCAGTCACAGGGCCTGGAGGCTCTACTGACCTTTGGTTCTGGCCTTTAGCTTCTTTGGACAGGATCATCAGGGTCCTTCACTCTTTGTCCTCATACTTCTGCCTGACTTCCCCTACCTTAGCTCCCCTGCTGAGCAATTTCTACCCTCCTCCCCCAGACACTTATCTTCCTGTTATCTGTTGCCTTCTCAACAATTCCTCACTTGCCACAAGGATATACTTCAGTATCATCAACACTAATATAAGAGTCAGTTTCTGTCTGCTTTTCCAAGGGCTGTAAGTTCTGTGGCCAGCCAAACCGAGGCCAGACCACTATTTTGTAAGCTGCTATTTTGTGGGCACTCTCGCTGCCCTTGAACTGTGTCACAACTTACCTAGGTAGCATCCAGAAGATGATATAGCAGAGCGTTGTCAACAGAGAGCTGGAGTACTGAGGAACCTAAGACTAACTCCATCCTTGTCATTGTTTCCAATGCTACTACCATACTACACCATGCCAGCCAGGCAGAACGATGAGAAAGGTTTCTCATGTTCATTTACAGATTGTCTGAGATGCCAACTGTCCTGTGAAAGATCAGTATCCTTCCATTCAGGATCTCTGTGAGTAAAGCTAAAGAAAGTCTGGGCTCTGGATAATAAAATTGACCTTCACCTTGTCCTTACACCCAAACTGACTTTCACTGACCCACTTTGAAAATTTCAGCTGAAATTCCTAAATGTTAAAAAGACATGCTGTCACCTGACATCCAGTCTCCTGCGCAAATACCAGCATCTGTCAGGAATATCCTCTAATTGCCTTCATTTTATGGAGGGGTTCTGAACCCCAGAGATGTGAGATGCCTCTGTATGAAAAGGCAGAACAGAGCTCTAAACTAGACTCAAATTCAAAGCTCTGGTAGAGGCTCCTTTGCTGTAATGGTGAATGCTATGCTTTCAACAACCACAGCCTACTTACTGTCTTGTGGAAGATCAACAGATTGGTGTGTGTGTGTGTGTGTGTGTGTGTGTGTGTGTGTGTGTGTGTGGTTTGTATGCAAGCGAAGACCAGAGATTAGGCTCTTGTGGCATTACTTAAGAGCCATCCAGAGGTATGTCCAACTCTGTCTCACCAGTCCTGGGATTACAAATTTATATACTTCATGCCCAGTTTTTTCATGTAGGTAGGTTCAGGTGATTACTCAGGTCCCCAGGTTTGTGTGACAAGTACTTTAGCAAACCAAGCTATTGCCCCAGCACAACATCCTTATCTTTTGGAGTTTCAACAATGAATGATCTCAGAAAAAGTTCATGGGTCTCACTTTTGTGGAACAGAAGTGGCTTGATTAGAATTAATTACCATTTATTCATTTTTTTCTCTTTTTAGTTTGAGTATTGGATTTTTGCACATATCTTTTGGTCAAATCTATCTCTTCAACCCCTTCTCTATCCTCCCTACTATTTTTTCCTCTTACTCATTTCATTAAAACCCAGAGTCTATTTACTGTTGTCCATATGTGCATGGATATAGGACCATCTTGTGGAGATTGGGTAGCCTCTCATGTTCCTGAAGAAAACTGCTTTTCCCTCCTTCAGCAGCCACCAATTTCTAGTAACTACCCAGATAAGGGCAGTACTTTCTGCCTACCTTCTCAGTTCATGATGAGATCTTGTCAGATTTGATCTTGCATAGATCTTGTAGATGTTGTCACAACCACTGTGAGTTCATATATGGAATTACCCTGTTGGGTCCAGAAAATGCTATTTCTTTATAGTCATCAACTATCTCTGCTCCTTGGCAGGAGGCTCATCTCTCACCCCTCATCAAAGAAGCTTCTTCTTATAATAGATCTTGATTAGCACAGAGATACACAAATAGTCAGTATGCAGAGAATAAGACACCGAGGAATGACCAGCCCTAAGTGGAACATCTATGTCACAGCTCTTTCTTATTTTTGAAGCCCTGAGTTATAATTAAAATCTATATTCAACTTGGCTTTGAAAGTGACCCACATGACAGCAGAGCCTTTCACCTTTTGATAGCACTATTGCCATTGATAGCTTCTCTGAGGGGAATGCTGCTCTGCTTCTGGGTGCTTGCATAGCTGGCTCAACAGGGCTCTTTTCTTCCAGGCCATTGCTCAAGATTATTATTTTTTCTTTTTTTTTTACTTAAATTTTGTATTCATTTTATATACCAACTGCAGATCCCCTCTTTTCCCTCCTCCTGCTCCCCCCAGCCTCCCCTCCAATCCAACCCCCATTCCCTTCTCAGACAAGGTAAGGCCTCCCATGAGGAGTCAGCAGAACCTGGTACATTCAGCAGAGACAGGTCCAAGGCCCTCCCCTGCATCAAGGCTGTGCAAGGTGTCCCATTATAGTTAGTTGGCTACAAAAGGCCAGCTCATGCACCAGGGATGGATTCTGATCCTACTGCCAGGGGACCCCTTAAGCAGATCAAGCTACACAACTGTTTTACTTATGCAGGGGGCCTAGTCCAGTCCCATGGAGACTCCACAGCTGTTGGTCTAAATTTTATGAGTTCCCACTAGTTTGGTTTTGTTGTCTCTGGAGTTTTCCCCATCATGGTCTTGATGCCCATTGCTCATAGAATCCCTCTTCTGTCTCTTCAACTGGACTCCTGGAGCTCAGCCTGGTGCTTGGTTGTGGATCTCTGTACCTGCTTCCATCAGTTACTGGAGAAAGGCTCTATGATGACAATCAGGGTATTCACCGATCTGATTACTCTTCACTATTGATGGGGTCATTCTTGTGGATTCCTGGAAACTTTCCTAGCACCTAGTTTCTCCCTTTCCCCATGGTGTCCCCCTTTATCACAATATCCCTTTCATTGATCTCCCACTCCATCCCTGTTCCAGCTCGACCATCCCATTTCCTTATGTTCTCATACCCCATCCTCTACCCTTTATTGAGACCCCCTTTATCCCCAGTTTACTCATGGAGATCTCATCTATTTCCCCTTCCTAGGGTGATCCATGTGTCCCTCTTAGGGTCTTCCTTGTTACCTAGCTTCTCTGGAGTTGTGGGTTGTGGTCTGGTTATCTTTTGCTTTATGTTGCTCAAGATTCTTATGGCCATATCTGTTGATGTGTATTTAGGATCCTTCCCCATCTGGGGTCCCACATGCTGTCCCTTGTCTTCAGGTCTCTTATAGCATGGGATTCAGAGAAAGTTGAACTATAATAGTGACAGCATATAGCAGGATTCTCTCCTCTTTCTTTCTGAGGATTCTACTTCTATTATTATTGACTCCTTGCAGCTAAGACCGCTAGTTCTATGAGACTTGGCTTAGGGTGTCCCAGTGGGGTTCTCACATTGCTCCCTTTGAATTTGCTCTGTTTGGCTCAGACTCCTTGGTGAGCATGAGGCTGCTCTGCATTACTCATATTTGACACTCCTATCTCCTTTCTTCTCCTCTAGAGCAAGATCACATTGCCTAGACAGTTATGTGTGTCCTGAACTCAAAATACACACCCACTAACAGAACATAAAGGGAGTTAGGGCCCCCGCCTCTTTAGGAATTGGTTATATTTTAGCAGCTAACTGAAGAATGATTCTAGAGCAGGGCTCCCTCTTTTTTGATAACCATCATGATTTTCTATAGCCATAAAAGCCTTTTAGTCAGCATGATGCTAGCTTTGAGGCTTGTTACAGGGCACCTTGGTCATACTTATGTCACCTTGGCGTGACAGTCCTATTTTTTTGTCTGTTCACCATAACTTTTATAATGCAGCTCAATGTACTGGGTGGATTAGAATGCCACAAACAATCTTTTCTGCTTCTGAAAGCCAAAAATCAAGATGTTGTGGAAGGGTGAGAATGAGGAAGGAAGGACAGTATGGGAGTAGATATGCACAATGTACAACATATACATGTATAAAAATGTCCTTATGTAACAGTACTGTGTACAACAAATATGCACAATGAAAATTTTAAACAAAGAAATGTTGGCAGGACTGTGCTCCTTTTGGAGGCCCTGGGGTTTTTGTGGTTTTTAAATATGGTTTGAGTGCTCCACTCAAAAGGTGAATGTAACTGATTAGAGGTTTGGCTCCTAATTTGATGATACTGAAAAGTGCTATAAAACTTTTAAGGGATTATAGGGCCTAGTGAGTATAAAGTGATCAGATAATCAGGGCCTCATCCTCAGAAGAGATTAATGTTGTTCAATGGAGACCCAAGTTAGCTCTAATAAAAAGAGCATATGCGACCTTTCTTCTTTTCTCTGATTCTGGCCTCAGTGCATGATCCATTCCCTGCATTCTCTATGGGCTTTCACCTGAGCTTGTGTTAAACTATTTGGTCATTCAGCCTCCAAATCCATGAGGCAAATAAACTCCTTTTCTTATGAGCTCAGCTACCTCCAATATTCTTTCATTGCAGTGACAAAGAAGTAGCTGATAAGAAGGAAGAATGCTTTTGCTTTCTTCAGCTTCTGATGGATCCAGGCATTCATTCCTTGACTTATGTCTGTATCATTTCATTTTCTGTCTTGTTGTCACATGGCCTCTGTGTGTCTGTCTCACATGGAACCATATTAAAATATTTAGAAACCACTTGATAATCCAGGATTGTATTTCCAATCCTAATTTAATTATACATTACCTTACAAGGTAATACTCATGGGTTCTAGGATTTAGTACATAGGCAGATTTTTGAGGCATTACAATTTAGTCTACTACATACTTCTAAGATCTGCCAGTAGGTCCAGCCACTGTCACACTTTACATGTTTACTATTGTGGGAGACATGACTTCCATAAGGACTTTACAAACCTAGGCTGTAGTATAACAGCCATGACTGGTTAGCAGTTGTTAGGCTGCCAGTTGAGTGGACCAGGAGGGAATGTGGTACAGTTAAAGACAGGAAAGGAGTATGAACTATCCACTTTTAAGTGACAGCATATCCAGCCTAGAATACAACCAAGAGTCATGCTTTGACCTTTAGGCTTTGAAAGCAAGAGACTACAATATGATTGATTCAGCAACAGGAGACAACAGAATCCAGAGTGTAATTCCAAAGTGCTATAGCTTAGGATATGAAGCAGTCAGTCTGCAGGGCAAGAGAGAAGCATGCAGCTATTTGCCTATGTAAATGACATTGCACTTTACCTGCATGGATAGGGCGGGGCCTGTCTCCAAGAAGGCTCTTCACTCCATTTTGTGGGCCCAGGAAGCAAGGCTCTTGTGGTCTTGTCTTTCTCTTTCTTTCCAATTCAGCCACTTTGGACCCTCCCTTATATTGTTCATCCTACATTAATAGAAAACCTTCCTGGTGTTGTTCGAATCTTAGATGGTATTTTAATAAAAAAAAAAAAACAGGAGTCAGAAATTGGGGTGAAAGCTGAAAGATCACAGAAGCAGAGCAAGCCACAGCCAACCTCATCCTGCCAATTCCATGAATCCCCTGACTGAAATCCTCTGAGTCCTCACCTGAAAGGGTCTCAGCTGAACTGCTTTAATTCCTGTTTCCTCATGCCTTATATACCTTTCTCTGTCCAACCATGTCCTGGGATTAAAGGCATGTGTGCTTCCCAGTACTGGGATTAAAGGTGTGTGCCACCACTGCCTTGCTGTGTTCCCAGTGTTGCCTTGAACTCACAGAGATCCAGACGGATCTCTGCCTCCCAAGTGATAGTATTAAGTGTGTGTGCCACCACTGTCTAGCCTCTATGTCTAATCTAGTGGCTGTCTCTGTCCTCTGATAGGCAAGTTTATTAGGGTAGACAATAATATCACTACATCCTAGTATGTTTTAGTTTTTAAAATTAAATTAATTTATTTGTTGTGTATGTGGGGGAGGGGGTTGTACGTGTCATGGCACACACGCAGAGGTCAGAGAACAACTTTGGGGATTAGTTCTCTCCTTCCACCATGTGGATTCTGGGGATCAAAATGCAGGTCTCCTGCTTGTGTGGCAAACACTCTGCAGACTGGATCATCTCCCTAGCCCTTGTCAGTGTTTCAATGCTTCTCCACTGCCTCCAGACTAGTACTTCACAGGGTTGAAAGAAACCTTATTGCTTTGCTCTAAAAGGCCTTGAATGCTATGGTTCTTGAATGCTAAAGTAGTCCTTTCTGCTCTTTTGTATATTGTGAATAACCTAAAAAGGGGTAGTGTCTGTCCACCTTTTGAGCCTACTTTGACTTGGAACAGCAGCCTAGGTATTGGCTCTTGATGTCCTGGGTTGAGTCAGCTGTCAACTCTACCTACAGCCACTAAAAGCTCCTAGAGCAGAGAGACTGCTTTGAAGGCTAAAGTCTGTAATCCTTGCAAGGAAACTGAGGGCCCATTGGGTACTAGCCCTGCATACTTCTCCTAGACATTTTCTTTAATGTATCCCCTCCCTATGCTCTTCCACATTGTTTCAGCTGTCTACAAAAGCCGTCTGAATGATGCTAGACTCATTCTACATCTAGCTATTTTGTGCACAGTCCTCTTCTGAACAAATGTTTCCCAATCAAGTTTGAGAAAGCCTGTCCAGATCGACTTAGAACTTTTAAAATATTATTACTAATTCTTAAGAATTTCAGAGAACTTTTTTTATCCTATTTATTCCCACTCCTTCAAGATCTACCCTATATCTCTATACCCCCAGGGTTGTGTCATTTTTATTTTTTATGTTCTTATTCTACACCCCATCAACTCCAATTTGTAGAGCATCCACCAGAAAGTGTTCAACCTACTAGGAAACCACACCTGTAAGGAAAACTGACTCTCCCTCCCCAAGAAGCCATCAACTGGCCATAGATCCTTAGTTAGGGGTGGGGGGCTCATGATCCCCTCCCCCCTCTGTGCTAGATTATTGACTAGTGTGGTGATATATTTTGTCTCCCAATATATCCTAATAAAGCTTACCTGAGGGGCAGAGGAAAAAGCCAGACACTATATTAAACATAGAAGTCAGGTAATGTGGTGGTATTGTGTTCCCCAAAATATTGTGTACTCTAATAAATTTATCTGGGGTCAGAGAACAGACAGCCACTAGATACAAAGGCTAGAAAATGGTGGCACTCACACCTTTAATCCTAGCATTCCAGAGATAGAAATCCCTCTGGATCTCTGTGAGTTCAAGGCCACATTGGAAATAGCCAAGCATAGTGACACACGCCTTTAATCCCAGAAAGCCAGCCTTTAATCCCAGGGAGTGGTGGTAGAAAGCAGAAAGATATATAAGGCGTGAGGACCAGAAACTAGAAGATTTTGGCTGGTGAAGATTTTGGCTGGTGAAGATTTTGGCTGGTGAAGATTTTGGCTGGTGAAGATTTTGGCTGGTTAAGCTTCAGGCTTTCGAGCAGCAGTTCATCTGAGACCCATTCTGGATGAGGACTCAGAGGCCTCCAGTCTGAGGAGACAAGACCAGCTGAGAATCGGACGAGGTGAGATAGCTGTGGCTTGTTCTGTCTCTCTGATCTACCAGCATGGTCCCCAATAACTGACCTCGGGTTTGATTTTATTAATAAGAACTTTTAAGATTCCTGCTACAAGGTAATGATAGCATATGCCTTTAATCCTAGCATTCAGGAGGCAGATATCATCCAGATCTCTGTGAGCTCAAGGCCACACTAAGAACAGAACCAGGCATGGTGGCAAATGCCTTAAATTCCAACACTAGTTAACCATAGAGGTCTGGAGGTATGTACAGACAGACAGGAAATGATATAGTTGGGTGGAGAGAGGAAGTGAGATGGCAGAACAGAAAGGCACGAGTATATAGGAAGTATCTCTCTTTGGAAGCTGAGGAGTTGGTAAGGTGAGGTTGGCTGTGGCTTGTTCTGTTCCTCTGATCTCTTGGCTTTCATCCCAATATCTGGTTCTGGGTTTTTATTAATAAGACTGTTTAGCAATTTGCCTTACAGACTGGCTTGTTTTGTGCAGGCAGTCATAATTGCTATGAGTTTTTGAATACAGCAGTCCTATCATATCCAGAAGATAATGTTTTGCTCTGTTCCTCCATAATCTCTGCCTCTTTCATCTTTCCATCCCCTCTTTTTGATCCCTAAGCCTGGATTGGGGGTAATATAGATGCCCCAATTGTAGCTGAGCACTCCACAGTCACTTATTTTTTGCACTTTGACCATTGTCTGTTTCTGCATTAACTACACAGACACACACACACACACACACACACACACACACACACACTACTACTACACATACACACATACACACACACACACTACTACTACTACACACACACACACACACACACACACACACACACACACACTACTACACACATACACACACAAATCCTCTGATGAGGAGGTCTATGAGCTGTGCTAATCTACAGGGAGGAAGATAAGAATTCCTAGAACAGTTTAATACTATGTTAATTCACCTCGGTACACTGGTCATTATTGCAGTTCACAGGGTTTTAACAATTGGATAAGACTGTTGGTGACTCTCCACTCTCAGAAGTCTGCTTATCACCTTCAAGCACTATGAGAGCAGCCGGCAGGAGGAAGCTTCCTGGTCAGTACTAGCTTGATTTCTCCATGTCTTGTGACCAATGTGTGTGTAATGTTTTCAGTAATAGGGTATTGTTATGAAGTTCTTGTGGGCAACTAAAAGAAATTACAGTAGCTTGTGTCATTTTCCTTGGGACACTTGTGAGCAATAACTCACCAGAGATATCCCACCCTGGTACTGGGCTGTTTATTTGACAGCCTATGGCTCTGGGAGGAGCATTTTCCTCTGTGTAGAATAACTTTAAATCAATACACACACACACACACACACACACACACACACACACACACACACAAATAGATTTCCATATGTCTTTTTCAAACACTTTTAGTGCTTGTTACTCCTCCCAATCCCTCCTTTATATCCCCATCTCCCATCTATATCCCCACTTAAACCTACTTCCCCATCATTCCATTTTCCTTTTGCAATGCCTGTGTAGAATTGGGCTTTATTGACTATGATTATCAAATTCACTCTTGTGGTTAGCCACTGAATATTTTTCTGTTTGTTTTGGTTCTTATAGCCTGGAAAGCAAAGACCAAGCCTTGCTCCTTCTGCACTATAATCAATCTCCTTCATGCTGTGCAGGTCCTGGAATACAGTAGATGCTAATACACCTTACTAAAGTGATCTTGGTTGAGAGATAAAATCACTCTTACTTCTACTTTAGATATGCATAAGGATGAGGCTTTGACTCATGTCTCATTTAGTTCCCATTCTCTGCTTTCCTCCACTCTTCATTCCCACTGCAAATAGTTCTTGGCCTACAGGGTCTACTCTAGGAACTTGTGAGCCTCAATGTGGCTAGAGCCTTCCTTAAAGCTCTATTTATATTAGTCCATTTCAAGCAGGATACTGGAGTCTTTCATCTGGTGACTGATCTCTAGAGCCATGTGTGCTGCCTCCTTCCAAGCAACTCATTGCCTCTATTTACATACCACATGTAGTGTGCCCCGCTCTTGTGTCCACTCTAGTGTGTCCAGCTCTTGCTCTTACTCTAGTGTACTCAGCTCCTGTGTCCACTCTAGTGTGCCCAGCTCTTGTGTCTATTCTAATGTACTCAGCTCTTATGTCCATTATAATGTGCTCAGCTCTTGTGTCTACTCTAGTTTGCCTTTTTGAGGGCTTATGGATACTTTGTTTGGAGGTTTCTGTGATTGAGTGGTGTCTCCTCAACACTTGAATATTGCTGGTCTTTTTAATCTCAGCTATTCAGGAGGTTGAGGCAGAAGGATTGGAAATTCAAGGCCTCCCTCAGCTAGAAAGTAAATTTAAAACAAAACTAGGAAATGTGGTGAGACTCAGTGTCAAAATAAAAATTAAAAATTAGGGCTGGGACTCCATCTCAATGGTAGAACACTTGCCTAGCATGCATAAGGTATTGATTTCCATCCTTAGCAACACACACACACACACACACACACACACACACACACAATTGTTTATATGTTGAAACCTTAATCCCAATATGATAATATTTAGAAGTGGTTTCTTTGGAAGGTAATTAAGTTTAGATGATGTTTTGATGGTAGAAACTTCATGTTCAGATTAGTGTCCTTAGATATCAGAGAGTAAGTCTCTCTCCTGTCTTCTCTCTCTTCTCTCTCCTCTTTCCCTCCATCCTTCTTTCTTTGACACAAAGACAATGCAGCCAAACAGGATCCTGAGCTCCCTTTGAACTCTGAATGCCAAAGCCAGGAGGCAGATTCCATCCCCAGTGCTATCTAAAAATCAAAGCCTTAGGAATAGAAATAGAACTCATGAGAGGAGCAGAAAGACTCAGAAGGATTTTGAGAGATTAAATGGGTACAGGTAAGGATCCATGGCAATAGTCCCCTTAGGGAAGAGGAGCCAACCAAGACCACTTTGAGGCAATCCAAAGAGGTGCTTTCCATACACGTGTGGGAAAGAGAGTGTGGGAAGCTAGTGGTTAGCCATTTTGTGGTTCTAAGAGCATATGTTTAGAACCTTGACTAGTAAGGAACCTACAGTCCTGGCAGAGTTCCATTTGTTGGGTGTTTGTGGGTGTGTGTGGGTATGTGTGTACATATGTCTCTGTATAAATTATTTGAATATGTGCACATGTGTATATGTGGAGGGCAAGTGTTGATGGTGGGTGTCATCTTCAATTTCTCCACCTTATTTTTTGAGGCAAGGTCTCTCATTAACCTTGGAAGTTACTGATTTGGTTAGACTGGATAACTAGTGAGCCCCAAGGACCCACTTGTCTCTACTCCATAGTATTGGTATTACAGATGTACAGTTTTGCACCCCAACTTTTATGGACATACTGGGGATCTGAACTCAGGTCTTCATGTTTACACAGAAAAACATTCACTGACTGAGCTATCTCTTCAACTCTTGTGGAGGCCATATTGATAGAACACCATGCCTTCCTGATAATGAGCACCTCCATGTGCCAGGCTTTGTGCAATATGCTAGGAAGCCTTAGTCTGAGTTTCACTGAAAGAGAAGTCTCACAGCAACCACAACTGCCTTTGGCAGTGAGTTCAGAAAGCAGTAGTGAAGGAAAAGTAAAATGAAGTTGAGACCAGGTTAAAATCAGGTGGGGGAACTGCCCAACTACTTCTATTCAAGACTGCCTACTTGATTATGCATAATAAACTGAGCCTCACTACTGGGTTACAAGAGGAGAAAGGGAAAAGAATGCATCCATGGATTTATATCTACCATTAGTGAGGACTTATTTCCCAGGGCCCTCTCTCCTAAAAAGGTGCCCATGAGTATGCACAAGGTGAAGTCCTGCCACACATCATACCCCTGGGCATACAAGGAACCTGTGGTAGGTGGTATGAAGCTAAGCTCACAGTAAGGGTGCAAGGTGAAAAGTCATACTTGCCATACAACTTTATCTGTTGAGCCTCTGTTTTTTCACCTATGACAAGTAGATAAGCAGTACTTTTTGTGCCTGTTCTAGAACATTCAGAATCCAGAGCAAACTGCCTCTCCATAGCTCTATCAACTTTAGTCCTGCTTGACTTCACTGCCCAAAAGTTAGAGACCCAGGCAGGATGCTGATTCTCCTCTTGTACAACCTTAGTCAAGGTCTTCCTATATATGACCATCCCATTCTTGGTGCTTTTCCTGAGGGTACCTACATCAGACATGGGCTTCCTGTTCCCAGATTCCTCTAGTGCCCAGGTCACCTTACAAAATAAAAAGCATTGAGCATTGATGAAATGTGTTGTCCATGATCATATTGGGTCATAGAACTTTCTTTCAATGGAGGCAAAGTAAGGATATTCCTGTGCTGGAAACAGACTCTCACTACAGGGAGATGGGCTGACCTACAGTTCCACCAATGTTCTCTTCACAGCTGCACTCTTAAGTAAGCAGTAGATGCTTATGAGAATCTGCAGAACAGATCCCAACAGAAGTGCTATTGTGAGTTATGCTGCCACCAAAGCCACCAGGGCCTGGGCTAGACCTTGAGTTCCCTCTTGCCCATGGGTCTCTATTTTACAGCTCTGTATTCTTTCAGACAGCAAACTTCTATCCTACATCAGAGAGAGTCTCAATCAACTGATGCTTCATACTATATAGTCTGTTCATGGAATTGCTGTTTTTTTTCTGGCATTCTTCTGGCAGCTGTGACATAGGCCAGACTTCCTAATTCTTAAGGTCTCTGCTTGCTGGGAGCTCACTGTGTCAGGGAAGGCATGTGCATACATAGTGCTGTGTAAATTTAATTAATGGACCAACCCAGTTGAATATCCTTAGTACTTATCAACACATTTACTTTCAGATTTATGTAGGAAGTGGAAACCTGAGAGCATTACAAAGGCAGAGATCTTTAAAATGGTCACCATGAGATGTCTGGTGCATCTTTTCTCCTCTTCTTCCTAACCTTTACTCTCCATTTAGGAGTCCCCTAGCATCTCTGTTAAGCATGCTAGTGCTTGTCTTTCAGAAGAGTATCTACAGGTTCCCAGCTAAATGGAAATGCCACCTGGGGCCCAGGAGTTCAGGTTTCACTTCAGGGAACTGAACACAGAAATCCAGGGAAGTCCCTGAACAACCTCCTAGGCTACAAACTGACACATATTGCCCTGGGCATGCTCTTAGTAATGACAGGTATCTGTAGATTGCTAAGCTTGGCCACAGAACAGATTGCTCTGTAGCTGGAGTTTTCTCCAGTCCCACTCGGGCCCATTGTCAGGACAAATCTCTCACACCCGCCAGTCCTGCAGCCACTTGGACCCAAGTAAACACACAGAGACTTATATTACTTATAAACTGTATGGCCATGACAGGCTTCTTGTTATCTAGTTCTTCTATCTTAAACAAACCCATTTCTATTAATCTATAAGTTGCCATGTGGCTTGTGGCTTACCAGTATCTTACATCTTGCTTCTCATGGTGGCAGCTGGCAGCATCTCCTGACTTAGCCTTCCACTTCCCAGAACACTCTTCTCTACTTGTCCCACCTATACTATACTTCCTGCCTGGCTACTGGCCAATCAGCATTTTATTTATCTATCAATCAATCAATCAGAGCAAGACATTCACAGCATACAGAAAGACATCTCCAGCATTGCTCTATTATTATTAGGAATAACTGGGCTCTTAAAGCCATCTGAGAGTTGAAATTTTCATCTAGGAATCCAGGGCTTCTATGTAAAATATGTTATCTTGGTGTTTTATCTCTTGGCTCCTTGAGCACATAGAATACATTAGATTCCTAGCTGAGGTGTCACAGAGAGAAAGGTCATTTTACTTACTGTGTGACTCTTCCTTGGGATGCATCAATAAACATAGTCAACATTGACAGGGCATCAATGACAGATAGAAGAAATGATTCCACTCAAGTCTAGCTTGTTGAATGAATGAGTTGAATTGGGGTACTTATGTAACTTAAAAAAAAATTGTGTCACTGAAAAGCCCACCTCAAAATGGGTGATGACTCCAGAAAGCTGTGTCCCTGGAGCTTCCTACACATGTTGCAGACATCTCCGAGGAGTCATTCTCTCTATTGTTTACTGTGTTTTAAACCTTGGCTAGATGCCTTGTGACTCCTGTAACTTTCATGATCTTTCTGAGCCTTATACATTTCATTAACTGTCTGAGTCTTCAAAAAATATATTTCATGGGACAGAGACACATGCCACTCTGTACATATGGGTGACAGAGGACAACTTTCCAGAGTTCATTTTCTACTTCTATCATGTAGTTCTGGGGACTCAAACTCAGGCCATCTGAGTTGGCAATTGGATGATGGGCACTTTTACCTGCTGAGAGTTTTTCTTGGCTCCTAGATTCCTGAGTCTTAATGAGCCCCCCCTACTCCCCCAGGAGAGAATGTTTTAATATAAAGGAAATAGCTATACAATATCACTTTACCCAGCTTACAGGTTTGGAAGCCTGTGCTGCCTGGAAGGCTGAGCAGGTGTAGGACTGAGAGCTTGCCTTATTCTATTACCTTCGACCTTGCCAGTGATCTGACTTCAGTGAGGCTTGTCCTTGAAGGTGTATGCAAAGACAGATCAGATGCCTATAGTCCCTGCACAGTTAGTGGCAATTTTGCTGCTAGAGAAGGTCCTTTCTATGATTGAAACTTTTACCCTCCATGGAAAGAAGGGACACACATTTTTTATTTGTGTTCCAACATGGGCTAATTCAAAGTGGCTGAGTCCATCTTCAGTGGGACAAGCATTGTGATTCATTGGTAGTGTCTTACAGGCCAGAAGGAAGAAGGGATGAAGGCATGTGTTTAAGGGTCTTGATACCGTCTATGGTCAGAGTGATACACAGAAAAATACTGGGAAGGAGGTGACACTTAAAAAATCTGAGTTCCAAGTCAATTTAATCCTCAATGGCCCAAGGCATGTTCATTTTTTTTTGGTGGTAAAGTGGGTAAAAGTAATGGGCATATACTAGCAATCCTGTTCTTCCAAAAATGTCAATTTGGTATGTGTTTTCATTGCCATGGTAATAGTGGCTCTGGTCCCCAATAGCCCAGTAACATTCAATAAGAAATCTGGCATTTTTGTGTGGGAAAGAAAAGGGAGTTATCATAATAAAATATCTCTCAATATATCTTGCTGTGACTTTTGTGTTCTACAGCAACTAGGTTGAGATTATTCTTAAAGGTGAAATAGAATCACTATCCTTTGAAGGAAATCATTGGTGTTACGGATTGAAAGACTTTAAGTGGTTGCCACTACTGGTCCCCAGCTTGGTGTTCAGCAGCAGCAACACTTGTGCTCTAAAAGACACTAACTAAAAGGCTCTAGATTGCTTGAACTGAGCAGTTGTGCTTAGCTATAAAAGGAATCTGGAGCAGGGACCAATTTCAGCAAGAAAAGGTACTGAGACAATAAAAAGAAAACTTTTTTCTAGTCATTTTCTTTGTCTCAAGAATATAACTTAAGTGCTCATTAAATACAGTGGGCTGAACACTTAGGTTTATTATTGCCCCTTCTTCGAAGCCCACTCAATACCAAATAAAGTCTATGGCCATGGGAGCAATAAAGGGGGAGAAAGAAGCATCTACAAACAGAAGATGCAGCTGCAGAGGGAATAGATTAATGGTAGGAGAATTTTCAGATTGAAGAGCACAGAAAATGAAACCCATCTATACCAGGAAGAAGCAAAGCAAATTTTAAGGCAGAACCCAAGAAGACAGAAGAATTGGAGGTGTCACAACCTCCTGAAAAGCAGGACATGGGGTAGGGCTGAGGACAAGAGCACTAGTTGAGAATACTGCAGCAAGGGCAGTATTTATCTCCCTAGTGTCTTTCTTGAAACAGCACAAACATTGTAATGGAAGATAACAGCTTTGCTTACTGGAGAGATGCCCAGCTGAACATACTGCTGAAGCAGCTTAATGAAAACAAAAACAATAGAAAGCCCGATAATGGACAGTGAGAAGATCCCTCACCTTTCTCCCTTACTTGATTTCCAGAATGCCAATAGACAAAGTTATAGCTCCCTAAGCGAAGATGGGAGGACAATTTTGTTGGGGAACTGGCCAGTCCAAGAAGAAGACCAGCAGAATCTGGCATTTGCTAGCCCCTAACAAATTGAGTCCCTACAAGATCACCCTACACTGAAGCCTATTAAGCTATAAGGATTTCCACTGCACATTAAGCTTCTAATAACATCTTAATTCTCATTATGAATAGATAGGCAAGAGGCCCTGTTATTTAAGGAAAGCTTTTTAACTGGAGAGCAAAGACCAAAACCACCATCTGTGCTACCATCACCACCACAAATAACAATCAACAAGAAGCTCAAAGATAAGACAGGTATAGATGAATTGCTAAATGATCTTATTAATAAAAAACCCACAGCCAGATATTGGGGTAAAAACCTGAGAGATCAGAGGAATAGGAAAAGCCACAGACAACCTCATGTCACCAACATCTCAGTCTCCTATTTCCTCATGCCTTATATATCTTTCTGTATCCTGCCATATTACTTCCTGGGATTAAAGGCGTGTGTCTTTCCCAAGCAAAGATGTGAGATCTCAAATCCTGGGATTAAAGGCATAACTGGCTCTGTTTTCAGTGTGGCTTTGAACTCACAGAGATCCAGATGGATCTCTGCCTCCCAGCAATAGGGTTAAAGGTGTGTGTGCCACCATTTTCTGGCCTCTTTGTCGATCTAGTGGCTGTTCTGTTCTCTGACCCGAGATAAGTTTATCAGAGTGCACAATATTGTAGATGTAACCAACCGTCTTATTAAATAAGAAACACATAGCCAATACAGAGATAAAAGCCAAGAGGTCAGAGCAATAGCTAAGAGCTAAAAACCTTACCCTTCGCTGTCGCTGTACTTCTCCAAAAGAGACCTACTTCCTGTGTCTGTCTTTATATAGACTTTCTGTTCTGCCTTCTCATTGGTTGTAAACCCAACCACATGACCTCCTAGTCACTGCCTGTCTGTACAAACCTCCAGGTCTTCTACGATTGGTATTGAAATTAAAGATGTGTGTCTCCAATGCTGTCTGTATCCTTGAACACACAGAGATCTACCTAGCTCTGCCTACCAAGGGCTTAGATTAAAGGTGTGCACCACCACCACCACCCAGCTTTTGCTATGGCTTGACCGGCTCTGACCCCCGGGCAACTTTATTTATTAACATACAAATAAAATCACATTTAAGTACAAATAAAATATCACCATATTTCCCCTTTTCTATTTTAATAAAAAGAAAAATTTAAAAAGGTTATGACTAACACAAGAAAATATATATATATATATATATAAAAGTAAAATAACTATATACAATATATACAAGTAATAAATACCTAAACAATGTCTAGTCCATTGTATTCGACAAATTCAGAGAAAATAATTCCATTATCTATCCTATTTTGGTAAGTCCAAAATGTATCTAATTCACTTTCTATCCTAATTAATCTTCAACTATAACTAACTAATCATCAACTCCCTCAGAAATCCAAGAAGGAAAATAATATTACCTAATAAAAAATAAAAACAGGAAGTACATGCAAGCAACTTACAAAAAAAGTGAGTTGACAGAAACAGCCAGATGCGTGGATAGTCACCTGAGGTTTCTCTGCAGTGTTGGGGCTTAGTGTATCTGACAGACTCATTTGTGAAGTAAGATGTACACAAGGTCAATAGTTTGAGCAGTCCATGTACCAGAAACATCTGAATTCCACTAGTGTCCTGTCATGATTCAGGATTTTAAATTCTGAAAATTGTTGATGTTTTTTTTTAATTCAGCTGTCTATTCTTCTTGGCTGTGTGTGTGTGTTGTGTGTGTGTGTGTGTGTGTGTGTGTCTTCATCTCAGCATCCTGTTCTTCTCCATATCCTTCTATTAAATGCCAATCTACTATTGAGAGGTGTGAGTTTAGTTACTCTTCAAGAATAACTGTTTCAGCTGTCGTTCCACTGTAAATTGAGAAGCCATCGGCCCACTGCCTGTTCAGCTGCCTTCGAAGAAAAGGTCACTGTACCTTCCAGATTGCAAAGGCCACTTCAGAGATGGTGCCATATTGTGCTGGCCTCAGAAAATGTCTTTTGATAAAGCCATAACCACACTTGTTTTGGCAAGAATCAGTGGTCCTTTGTTTCATGTCCTGTCTGTCCTGTTTGTCAGCAGTTGATCCGAGGATACTTTGTTGTCCAGTGGCTAACTTTTGCCACAATGAAAGTTAACTCCATATGCAGGTTCTTCAATGCCCATATTTTCTCTGAAGTAGATTGGTACTGCCAGGAGCCGACATGTCTCATAGTCATAACAAAAAGAAAAATTTTCTAACTTATTAAAACATTTTAAATGCCATATTCTGTAGATCTCTGAAGGGTTTGAAGAAGACCTGTCTATCTAAAATATATCTGTTCAATCTTGAAAACATACCTAATATGACTACAAGTTCTATTATAATGTCTAACTACTAACTTTCATTTCTTTACATCCTAATAGTTGGTAATAATAACATTCAAGGATTAGAAAATTGCATTACATTATTAAATTAACGATATAAGTACAATTAGAAATATATATAGCATTTTCTAACAATATCAATTTCAATATATATAATTTGTATATAATAATAAACAATCCAATCCAATGTAACATATTTAAAACTAGTAATTTCCTTTTTCTTTTTCACTTTTTTTAAACAAGTACCTTAAATCTAATCTCCTTTGCTTAGCCCTTTTCCGAAACCTTGACAACAACTTGTAACCAACCCCCCTAAACAATGAAAATTATCCCAGACCCCAAACCCACTAAAATACCAAAAAAAAAAAAAAAAAAAAAAAACACCCCACACCACCTCTTTGGGAATGTGGGCGTCGTACTCTTAAAATTGCTTCCTGCTGGGTATGGGCGAAGGTATCTTTATCCTGAAAGAAAAATTTAAGGTTAATTGTCAAATTCTAGGAAAGGTAATTATAGCCTTTGTTATCCAGCCTGTGTATAATGCCAAAGTTGAGGGTTTATTGTAACTAGAGTTTTCCTGCCTTGCCCACAGTCAGGAGAAATCTTTGTCACCCACCAGTCCCACAGCCGCTCAGACCCAACCAAGTAAACACAGAGACTAATATTGCATACAAACTGTATGCCCATGACACGCTTCTTGCTATTTGTTCATATAGCTTAAATTAATCCATTTCCATAAATTTATACCTTGCCACATGGCTTGTGCTTTACCTGCATCTTCACATGCTGCTTGTCATTGTGGCAGCTGACAGTGACTCTTTCTGCCTTCCTGTTCTTTCTTTTCTCCTCTCTGTTAGTCCCGCCTGTAATTCCTGCCTAGCCACTGGTGAATCAGTGTTTTATTTATTGACAAATCAGAGTAATTTGACATACAGACCATCCCATAGCACTTAGCCTTCGTTATCCAGTCTGTGTATAATGCCAAAGTTC
Source organism: Peromyscus leucopus (assembly GCF_004664715.2). NCBI lineage: Eukaryota > Metazoa > Chordata > Mammalia > Rodentia > Cricetidae > Peromyscus > Peromyscus leucopus. The sequence goes on along the minus strand of NC_051083.1, from coordinate 132,917,067 downwards.
AGGGATTATCTCAAGTCCTTATTCAAGTAGTCTTTGAGACTGGATCATCTCAGGTGGCCCTCTCAAAATTGCTCTGAGCACTTTGTAGTCTAAAGCTGATCTGTAGATGATGTTTGTCAGCTTAGTGATATTATTATTGTCCATGTGGATTGCTATTGTGGGGTCCCATCTTCTTCCTGGAGACTTCAGTTGATGTTAGGCCTGACCATGATTTCCTGCAGAAAACTGATAAGAGACTTGAACACAAAGACATATATATGCAGCTAATTGAAGCCTTTTTTCTAGAATTAGTTAGTACTCTATATGACCATTCATATCTTAACAAAGTTTAAAATGTGTATATATATACATATATATACATATTAATCTTGTAAATTTTGATATAAAATTCATACTTTAAGAAAAGTTTAAAGAATCAGAATAGGGAGCTTGCAGACAGGTGGGCGCTTCCTCCAGCCTCCACTGCGTTGGATGTATTGGACGAAGTCCCTGCCTAGGCTTGTATTGCTTTTGGATATCCAGAATTAAACCTTGCTTTTGCATTCCGGCATGCTCGTCTTTTGCGGTCTCTCTGGGGGTCACGATCTGGGCACAACATTTGGGGGCACTCCAGGATCCCCAGAGACCCCCCGCCAGGACCCCTAAGAGCTCCGGAGGTTCATCTGCACCGATCGGTAAGAGCGCTCCATTTTCTTGTCTTTGCTTTCCTTTTTCTTTCATTTTCTTATCCGAAGCCGGCGGTTGAATCTGACAGGCTCACCTTGGCGGACGCGCCTGTAAGGTGACCTGGAAGAGTTGGAAGACGTTCCAACCCCTCATCAGGACGCGGGGGTCCGTGAGGGGTCCGTCTGTTTGGATCCGTCTGGGGATCGGGAGATGCCCGTGAGGGGTCCATCTGTTTGGATCCATCTGGGGATCAGGAGACTCTGTTGAATTGTCCCTGTCCCATCTGTAGGTCTTTGGCATTATCGAGGCTCCCTCTCCGGACTCTCGTCTGCCTGGACTATCTGTAGGGCCCTTGTTCTTCCTTTTTGTCTGCCTATCTTGTTCGTCAGTGTTATTTGTTATACCTTCATAAATGTATAAATGTGTGAGAACTGTGGCCACATGTGTGAGTGTTTTATGCCTGAGCTTGTGTGTGCATTGGGACTTGTGGGCCGGATTGCCAGCCGAAGGGATGGAGACCCCTTCGGTGGTTGAACTGGCACAGACTAACCTAACATTGCTTCCTTGCTCTCTCTGACCAGAGCACAGGCAGCAGGCAGCAGAAAACTTGCAATGAGTCCGGCAGGCAGCGGCTGCACAGCTGCTACTTGGGGGACCCAGGGCGCCGCTGAGAGGGCTAGGCGGCCCATGAGCATCATGGGGCCTAGATGTAGCGGGTTCAGGGTCCCAGCTCGCTCAAAAAGCTGTGGAGTAGAGGCTTGGCTGCATGGGAACTAGGCATGGCTTTGTGCTAGAGCAGGCTGTGAGCACTGTGGGGCCCAGATATGGCCAGGAGGTTCTGGCTGGGCTCCTGTGTGGACAGGTCTGTGGGCCCAGCCAGGGCATGGAGTCACTTTCAGTCTGGCGTTATCCTGTACTTGAGGGTCTGAGGTTAACAGCAATCTTTTGTCTCCATGGTGCACACTTTCCCCGTTCTCTTCCATGCTGTTGGGTGGGGCTCCCAAGACCTGCCCTGAGGCTAAAACCTGATCATGGTCTGGCTCCAAGAATGGAATGCCACCAACAGTTTCTTGTCTGTGGTACAGTGTGGATGCAAATTGAGAGTTATTCTTGTTATGGTATATGCATGTATTTCTGTTCTTGTTTAAAATATTGTAACTTTACAATATATTCTAGAGTACTGAGGGAAATCACAAGAAGACTTTGGTAAGAGTTTCTGTTTTAAAGGAAAAGAAAAAGTGAAATTTGTCTAGAGTAAATGTCTGAGGGATCAAAGGAACGGACTGAGGATACATGGAAGGTTGTAGAAGGTCAGAGGGGATGTGATGTAAACTGTTTGTTATGGTTTCTTATACCTGCAAATACTGAATTTGAAAGTTAACTCTTATTGGTTTTCATCTTAAGAATGGCTAATGATTCTGCAAACTGCTTGTGTGTATGTATACAGGCATGTGACTTGAAAATGTAAGCAAGCTTTAACTGTATGTATGTATGTGTGTAACTTGGATCCAACTGTGTGTATGTGTGCAAGTAATTATTGTTTAGAAAAACGAGCTTTAAACAGCAACCACGTGGCTCCCTCCATCTTGGCTAGTGACCTCATGGGCAGCCATGTGGCTGGCAGCCATCTTTTACTAAGGTTATAAAGATCTACTCGGGTTAACACCTAATACTTATGTCTTTACCAAGTGTTCAACAGCAAGTTTCTAGAGAATTTAAATAGATGGCAACATATGTTTAATAAATAAGGTATTTGATTAATATTAAAGCTGCACATCAATGCTTTTATATACAGGAATATACCTTGCTCTGGCAGCCAAACTTTGCAACATAAAGGAATCATAGGAAACAGCTGAGGTTTGCAAATGTATGGCAGGACTAGAGTTCCAAAAAGAGTCTAGTTGCAGTGGTGGAAGACATTTGAGAGATCTCAGTCTTTTGAGAACAGTTTTTATAGTTAAAAACCAATGGCTTAAAAAATGTTTCTTCTTACCCAAGGTACTTTCAGGCTTAAGAATGTTGTATAATGATATTTTGTTTTGGTTTCCTCACTGAACCTGTATTTGATGCTAGAAGAGCTTCAACTTAAAAGCATTGTTTTTAGGCTACTTATCGTAGGCTGTTAGAGAACATAAATAATCAGTCATAAGTAATCAAGTTTTTTTAATTGTAGTTAGAGAACATAAATAATCAGTCATAAGTAATCAAGTTTTTTAAATTGTAGTCAGGGTAAGTAAGTACTGATGTAAGTTTACTCATTTACTCAGTCTCTTGCATATGTTTTTAGGGTTGAGCTTGAAACAAGTAATTAGAAACAAAGTTTGTCTATTCAGATATACCTGGACAGCCCTCATACTTCAGAGATCTGCAGAATATGGCATTTAAATGTTGATCTAAAAGCTTACTGTATCAGACAGGCTTCCAGATCCTAGCAGTGACCCAAGGTCTCCAAAGAAGATTACGTACGAGGCACCACAACGTCTCTGCCTGAAATATGACAACGCTGACCCCTACAGGGCAAGATGCCCCAGTGAAACGCCTGCCGCCAGGACCCAGCTCAGATTGTGGATGAGCAGTAGGACACTGGAATTGATTGCACCCTTTTGCCTGATTAAGGTCAGTCTTCCATGTCCCTATTCCACAGGAAAAAATACTCTGCCTTATGGACCTGATGGCGGAAGAAGATTTATGCTGTCCTGACTGGTGCCTCCAATGCTATGGAGACCTGGGTAGGGATTGGTCCCTGTAATTTATAGGATTGGAAGCTTCTTGGTCTGCACTCAGATATAGTTTATCCTTCTCAGATCTCTGACAGTACTGATGGCCAGGCTCTAACTATGTCAGCATGGTAGCATCACACAACCAGATCCTTCTGCAAGGCTATAGCTAGCTTGTTAGCTCACTTTTAGGAAAATGTTCTAAGATATAAAAGTTTAAGTAAGTCATAAAGGTTCAGATATGAGTACTACTTACTGTTCAGTCACAAGCTCAATATTTTGGATTTGTTTTAGATGTCATATTTAAATGTAACTTGTTGGGACTCAAAGGTATGAGTCCACTTCTGATGTTTTACAAGATATCCATTACCTGCTTTGTCTACAATATGGATTTCAGTACAGACTGGTAATACTAATGTATCTAAAACTTTTATGTCATTTTGTAAGTAGGCCTCAAAGGATCAAAAGAGTCATAAAAACCTAGACCCATTTCACAGAGGTTGAAAGGACCCCAGATAAGTATTCCTAAAGATGGTATTTTTCCTCTCTTCTAGTCTTGGGACTTCTGATTTTCCCATTACTAAGGGTATGGACCTAAGGGTTCCAAATAAGTTCATAAATTTTAACTTCTGTTCCTAGTTTAAATTTGTCTCAACAGATTTCTACTCAGCTGGCAGTCACCTCCAGGTTTCAGTTGCTGACTCCACTGCTCCAGACAACTGTGAGCTCCATACTTGCTAAAAGCTGTCATGGACCAGCCCAGCTAACATGGTTCTTCCCTGTCCCTATGGGGTCAGGCAGCTACATGCTTCTGACAAATGCCCCTTGCCCAGACTCTGACTAGCTTTTCAGCCTTTTGGGGCCCCCTGATATCGGCGCCCCAATGCCAGCTCGAAGCAGTTCCAGAAGAGAAAGTCACCCATGTTCCCTGTTCAGAAAAGGCTGAAATGCTGGGTCAAAACAAAACTCCCTGGCATAGAGACAAGATGGCTAACTATACATGGCCATTATTAGAAAAGGATACTTAGGAACTAACTGTCCAAAACCCATGATTGAGTTCCATTAGGCACATGAGAAGGGGGAAATGTGAGACCAAAATGAGCCATCTTAGAAATAAGACCAAAATGCTTTCACCCTAAAACTAAGGCCTAAGATTTCTCCTTTTAGGAATAGGCCATTAGTTACTGAAACCAGTCAGTTCAGATTCCAGAAACCAGGAAGTGTAAAAGTACAGAGTCACAAGATAGTCACGAGGTAATGCCTGCCAGACTATGGAATGTCCTCTCCCTGGTTTCCAGGGTAACTGATCACAGAAATGCCCCCACCTGAGGGCAGCCAATGAGAAATGGTAGCGGGCAATCACTCCCTTAGAAGTAATTACTAGAAGTCCCTAGAAGCGAGCCAATCAGAATTGTACCCGTACTAGCACCCCTAAATGATGTAACCTTGTGACTTTTCCCTTTAAAAACTGAGCTTGCAGACAGGTGGGCACTTCCTCCAGCCTCCACTGCGTTGGATGTATTGGACAAAGTCCCTGCCTAGGCTTGTATTGCTTTTGGATATCCAGAATTAAACCTTGCTTTTGCATTCCGGGAAAAAAAAAAAAAGAATCAGAATAGAATCAAAGAGTTGAGATTAGTAATAAAACAGTCCCTTAATTAATTTGGTTTTTCTCCTTCCCATAGCAGAAGATGGCTCTTTTCTTCTGGCATGATACATGGAGTTTGCATTTTCCTTTTAACAACATGCTTGAGTTTAAAGCAGGAGAGAGCCATTCTCCAACTTCAAAGTAAGCTTTAAATTTTAATTGAACTGGGACTATTAGAAGACCAATAGTGTTAAATTTCTTTAGAGAACAGCAGAAACAAATATTTAGGAAGACATAAAATTTTTTAGACGATATACCCATATGGCATTTCACTCTGTTTCCTCGGATAGATGATTTGTCCCTTTTCTTCAGTTGTCTCATTTGTTCAGTGTTCTTCAGATTCCTTAACCTTCCTTAACCTAAAAGACAAAAACAAAACCCTTTCCCCAAGACTAATTTTGGGGATATTCCTATTTGGCAAGTTATTATCTGATTAAATGAAAAGGCATGTGTTACTGGTATAAGTTACTTTAAATTGGATGTTCATGCAGGTTGATGAACTATCACCTCCTCTAATTAAGAGGTCTCTCTTGTTCAAATAGAACCTTTATCAATTTTGATGGTACCCACAGCTTATATTCTCCTATAGAAACAAAAGCAAAACGTTGTCCCCAACGTAACATATATCCTGGTTTCCATTCTGAGGTCAGCGCATCCTTAAAGTATATAGATTGATTTAATTCTGTAGTTTTTTTCTATTATCCAATGTCTCTCTGCAGCTGTTGTGCCTTTCTCGTTAGCACTGAGAAAATTCAAAGTTAATAGAGCATTACACAGTCTATTTCTGGGGGTTTTTGTTACCCCTTTCTGTTTATTTAGCATATCCTTTAGAGTTCTGTTTGATCTTTCTATAACTGCTTGACCTGTAGGATTATGTGGTATACCTGTAATATGCTTTATATTGTAATAAGCAAAAAACTGTTTCATTTTAACAGAGACATATGATGGAGCATTTTCAGTTTTGATTTGTGCAAGTATACCCATGATGACCATAACTTCTAGCAAATGAGTGATTACAGAATTAGTTTTTCAGAACTCAAAGCAGTTGCCCATTGAAATCCTGAATAAGTATCGATGGTATGGTGTACATATTTCAATTTTCCAAATTCTGCAAAGTGAAACACATCCATCTGCCAGATTTCATTCCTCTGAGTACCCTTTGGGTTACATCCTGCTGGTAATGGCGTTTGATTGTAGAAGGAAAAAATAGGACATTTCGTTACTATTTCTTTGGCTTGTTGCCAGGTTATGGAAAATTCGTTTTTTAAACCTTTACTATTGACATGATGTTTTTTTTATGAAATTCTGAGGCCGCCAGCACACTTCCTATCAATAATTTATCAATCTCATCATTGCCTTGTGCTAGAGGGCCTGGCAGACCAGTATGGGATAGGAAGTGAGTTATAGATAAAGGATGACTCCTTTTCCTGATTGTATCTTGTAATTGAATAAAGAAGAAAGTTAATTCTGAAGCATCAGGGGTAAATTCTGCAGTCTCAATATGTAATACTACTCTTTCAGCATACTGAGAGTAAGTAACTATGTTGAGAGGTTCTGAAAAATCCATTAATACCAACAGAATAGCATACAGTTCTGATTTTTGAACTGAATTACAAGGACTTATTTAAATTTAAATTTAAATTATTTAAATTTTGGCCTTTCCTTGTTTGTTGGCATCTGTATAAAATGTGTGAACTCCAGATATGTATTGTATGGGTTTTTCCCATACAATTTGAGGCAAGATCCAATCAGTTCTCTTTATAAGATCAATTCTATCGCTTTTGGGATACTTGCTGTTAATTTCTCCCAAAAAATTACTGCATGCTCTTTGCCAAGTTTCACTTTCTGTCCATAATTTTTCAGTGTCCTCTTTAGTTAAAGGTATGACAGTTTATGCTGGGTCTATTCCTGCTAATTGACGAAGTCTCAATTTTCCTTTCCAAATCAAGTCAGAGATTTTTTCGACATGTTTTAAATTTTTTATTCGGTTTATTTGGTAAAAATATCCATTTGAATATAATATCATCCCTCTACATTAATATTCCTATAGGAGAATGACTAGAAGGTAAAATAACCAAATGCAATCCAGTTTTGGATCAATATGATCCATGTGCCCTTTATGTACTTTCTTTTCTACTAAGGCCAATTCTTTCTCAGCTTCAGGTGATAATTCTCTTGGACTATTTAAGTCCTTGTCACCTTCTAAGGTTTTGAACAAATTATTCAATTCATCATTTTTTACCCCAAGAATAGGTCATAGATGAGAAGTGTCTCAAAATAATCTTTGAAAGTCAATAAGAGCCTGTAGTCTATCTCTCCTAATTTGCACTTTTTGGGGTCTAAATTTTTGTAGCTCCATTTTATATCCTAAATAATTAATAGAATCTCATCTTTGTATCTTTTCAGGAGCAATTTGTAATCCCCAGCAAGGCAAAATTTTCTTTATTTCTTCAAAATTCTTTCTAAAGTATCTGCATTTGAGTCAGCTAGTAAAATATCATCCATATAATTATAAATTATAGGTTTACTAAATTATTTATTTATTTATTTATTTATTTATTTATTTATTTATTTTACAATATTATTCAGTTCTACATAAGTGCTTGTTCTCCCCCTTCCTACCCCCTCCCCTTCCCCCCAGCCCACCACCCATTCCCACCACCTCCAGATCAAGGCCACCCCCGAGGACTGAGATCGACCTGATAGACTCAGTCCAGGCAGGTCCAGTCCCCTCCTCCCATATTGAGCCAAGCGTCCATGTATAAGTCCCTGGTTTCAAACAGCTATCTCATGCAGCGAGCCCAGGACCTGGTACCACTGCCTAGATGCCTCCCAAACAGATCAAGCCAATCAACTGTCTCACCTATTCAGAGGGCCTGATCCAGTTGGGGGCCCCTCAACCTTTGGTTCATAGTTCATGTGTTTCCATTCGTTTGGCTATTTGTCCCTGTGTTTTATCCAACCTTGGTTTCAACAATTCTCGATAATATAAACCCTCCTCTTTCTCACTAATTAGACTCCCAGCGCTCTACCTGGGGCCTAGCCGTGGATGTCTGCATCCAGATTCCTCAGTACTTGGATGGGGTTTCTGGCACAACTATTAGGGCGTTTGGCCATCCCATCACCAGAGTAGCAATAAACGGCAAGGGTCGAGGGATAGAGAGCGGGAGATCCCACCTGGATCAAGAACAGAAAGGGAGAACAAGGAATAGGAGACCATGGTAAATGAAGACCACATGAGAAAAGGAAGACACAAAGTGCTGAAGAGGCCCACAGAAATCCACAAAGATACGCCCACAAAAGACTGCTGGCAATGGCCAAGAGACAGCTGGGACTGACCTACTCAGGTTTAGGAAATTTTTTACGTATCACTTCCAATGGCTGTTGTACAAAATATTGGCACAGAGTTGGGCTATTCAACATTCCCTGTGGGAGGACACTCCATTGAAATCTTTTAACTGGTTGAGAATTATTATAAGTAGGCACTGTGAAAGCAAATCTTCCTCTGTCTTTTTCTTGTAAGGATATTGAAAAGAAACAGTCTTTTAAATCAATAACTATGAGAGGCCATCCTTTTGGTAACTGAGTAGGCAAAGGAATTCCAGATTGTAGAGAGCCCATTGGCTGAATTGCTTTGTTAATTGCTCTAAGGTCTGTTACCATTCTCCATTTACCAGATTTCTTTTTAATAACAAATACAGGAGAATTCCAAGGCCTGGTTGATTTTCAATATGCTGAGCATTTAACTGTTCTTCTACCAGCTCTTCAAATGCCTGGAGTTTCTCTGTTGTTAAAGGCCATTGCTGGACCCATACAGGCTTGTCTGTTAACCATTTTAAAGGTAGGGTTGTTGGTGTCTTTTGGAGATCATCAGTTGTTGTGCCCTGTTCTTGTATAATATGGATGGCTGGTGACCATTCATTAGAATAATGCCTTCTAATATTTCTCTCAGAAACATGTGCTAGTTTAAAATTTTTTTTTGAGATTGGAGGGATGTTCATCTGAGTATTCCATTGTTGCAACAAGTCTCGACTCCACAGGTTCATAGTTATGTTAGCCACATATGGTTTATTTTCCTCTCTGTCCTTCTGGACCTATACATTTGAACCATCTTGCACTCTGTTTCACCTGAGATAATGTCTCAATTCCTAAGAGTTGAACATTTACCTCCTGAAGAAGCCAAGTTGGATGTGAAAATTCTGGTGCAATTATGGTAATGTCCGCACCTGTGTCTACCAGACCAGACAACAAAACACCATTTATTTTTATTGTTAATTTTGGTCTTTGTTCATTAATAGAAGTTTGCCAAAAAATTTTCTTTGTATTTTCCTGAATTTTCTATTCTCTGTTTCATCATCCCAACCAGCATGATTTATTCCAATAGGCATTTGGTTATTTAATTGCTCTGAGTAGGGGTTTCCTCTACAACTGCAGAAAAGATTTGAACTCGATTTGCTGTGGGGGCCTGCATGATGCCCCTCTGGCAGATTCCCGAAGACCAAGGCAAAGGATTACCTTGTCTGTCCTTTGTTGATCTACATTCGTTGGTCCAGTGTTTTCCCTTACCACACCTTCTGCATACTCCAGAAGGAAGGGGCATCCTGTTGCCATTGTTCCTTGAAGAAACATTGTTTCTAGGAATGACCTGTTTACAGTCCCTTTTCAAATGTCCTTGCTTTCCACATCCAAAACATTGAGCATTTCTCAAACCATTTGAAATTTCTTCTCCTACCCACATATCATCATGGTCATGAGCCTCAACATTAACTGTGTCTCAATCCAATCTTCCAAAGGTGCGTATCTTGTCTTTAACGGCCTGATCATTCCTTGCTGCATTTGCATTCTCAAAGACCAAAGATTCAGTTGTTATCTGACTACGTTCTGAATTCGGGACCATTCTCTTACTGCTGAAGCCAGTCTTTGTAAAAAATTTGTGAAAGATTTTTTTGGGCCTTGTATATCCTTTGTAAATGACTCAGTTTTTTTTCCTGGTTCCTCAACTTTGTCCCATGCATTCAAGGCTGACTTTCAACATAGAATTAGGGTTTAGACATCATATACACATTGTGTTTTAGTGAAGCATATTGGCCTTCTCCAATAAGTTGATCCTGGAAGACTTGTATTCCTTTTTCCTCCATTGTTTTTCTGTTTTTACCATCTTCTTTAAACCACATTTGCCACGGGAGCCTTTGCCCAGATTCCAGAACAGCATGTGCCAGCTCCCGCCAGTCCTGTGGTATAATTCTATTATAAGTTGACCAGGTGTTTAACATTTGCTTTACATATGGGGAATGCATGCCATAAGCTACTATTGCTTCCTTAAACCTTCGTAAATCTATCATTTCAATTGGAGTCCAAATATTTTGTGTATTCACTTGATTAGGTAACTGCTGTATGGTTACAGGATAAATTAAGTGTGACTGTGTGAAAACAGGCTTTCTTTCTGTTATCTTATGATCCAATCTTGAAACAACTTCACTGTTAATTTTTTCTGTCTGAATCTGAATTTCTCTATAATTCATTTTAACAGGTTTAACAAGTTTTTCTAAAACTTTTATCCTGGCGCTTAAATTGACTATCTTTTTTAATAGTCAAATGAGGATAAGAAAAGTAATAAAGTGCATAATTTGATCGACATTAATCTTCTCATATAGTTGTTCCATTGTCAGACTGCTGAAAATTTCAAACAAAGCCCATTTTTTCCCTAATGTACACATAAAACCCATTTTTTTAATGTGGAAAAAATTCTTTTTTAAATAGTTTCCTTTAAAATATCTGATATCTTAATTGACTTTCCAAGTCTGCCTAGTAGAAATCCGAGAGAATTTCAAAAATAGCCACCTAGTTACCGAGGTGTGAATCCAAAGATCGAGAGAGAGAGAGAGAGAGAGAGAGAGAGAGAGAGAGAGAGAGAGAGAGAGAGAGAGAAAGCATAGCCACAAATTCTGGCTAAGAGCTTAAATGCAGCCACATGTTCCCACTTGAGCCGAGTCAAGCCTGAGCTCTGGCTTCCTTAAGCTCTGACCACGTGCATTGGCTTTACAGGCAGGCTTGAGTTGTTTGTAGCACAGGCTTTAAGCAAGTAGCTCCAGCTGCAGCTATGTTCAGTCCGGCCTGAGACCAAACCAACCTGGGCTGGCCTGAGCTAGGGAACTGGGCCGCCCAGGCGGGAAACCGGACCTGCTGCCAAGCCAAGCCAAATGGTTTTTAATGGATTCTTGTCTTGTTGGGCACCAAATGTAGTTGTAACCAACTTTCTTATTAAATAAGAAACACAGAGCCAACACAGAGATGAAAGCCTAAGAGGTCATAGCAATAGCTAAGAGCTAAAAACCTTACCCTTCACTGTCGCTGTACCTCTCCAAAAGAGACCTCCTTCCTATGTCTGTCTTTTTTTATAGAGTTTCTGTTCTCCCTTCTCATTGGTTGCAGGCCCAGCCACATGACCTCCTAGTCACTGCCTGTCTGTACAGACCTCCAGGTCTTCTATGGTTGGTATTGAGATTAAAGGCATGTGTCTCCAATGCTGGCTGTATCCTTGACCACACAGAGATCTACCTAGCTCTGTCTACCAAGTGCTGGGACTAAAGGCGTGCACCACCATCACCCAGCTTTCACTATGGCTTGACCGGCTCTGACCCCTGGGCAACTTTATTTATTAACATACAAATAAAATCACATTTCAGTACAAATAAAATATCACCATACAATATATTTGGGGACACAATGTATCACCACAGACAGGGATCTGAAGAAAAAAATTCAAAGATTAAAATTAGTATTCTTGGGTGGAAAAAAAGGAAATCAATTCTTCCCTAGGGCCTGCAGGAGGAGTATGGCCAGTTGGTAACTTTTGAGATGAATTTTTGATACTTGTCTCTGGAATTGTAATATAGTAATTTTCCATAGTTAAACATACACACACATACAAACACATACACATTAATGTACCTAGAGTAATATATACATCAAAAAAGCTAACTACATGCTATCTGATTCCAGCTATGTGATACTGTAGAAAAGGGAGAAGCTATGCAGATAATATGATCAGTGGTTTTCCTGAGATTGTAAGGGAAGGAGGATGGTCAAGCAGAGCAGAGGAGATTTTTAGGGCAGTGAAACTACTCTGTATGATACTATAATGCTAAGAACATTATCCATTTATCCACATCTACAGACTGTTCCACAGTAAGAACAAACTCACATGAGGTATAATGATATGCCACTGTAGGTTAATCTTTTATAATAAGTGCAGAATGTTGATGATCTGAGAGGGTGTACCTATGGGAAAATCTTCTACTTTTCAATTTTTCTGTGAATCTAAATTGTTCTAAAATAAATTTATTAGATAACAAAATAAGATGCTATAGGAAAGAAACAAACCACAGCTCTACAAAAATAAACATGATAACAAAAATAAAAACAGTAAATGTTTGAAGATAGAGTTGAGGAAATATCTCAAAAATTATAGTTGACAAATAGATGTTCAATAAGACAGAAAAGGCACTTCTGTGAATTTAAACGGTCAAACATCTGATTTGTGATAAGTTCAAAAGAAGGGAATAGGGAATGTAGGCATAAAATTATTGTAAGGATTACATGCAAACACATCATGGAACTTAATATAGAAGTTTCCTGTTTCTTGGGATCCACCAAATGCCAAACAACTAAATTATAAATAAACATTATCGTGATATTTCAAAACATTGTAATTAATGAGATCCTAAAAGCTTCCAAAAGGAGTATCATTCATCAAATTCCAATGACCTTGGACAAGGACATCTTTAGGTTTCTGAATACTCCCAGGGCAGTAACCTCACCATTCTTAGAGAAAATAATTTTCACTTAGAGTTTGTATACTCAGCCAATTCATCAGTCAAGTTTCAGGGTAGAATAAAGACATCTTTACACACACACACACACACACACACACACACACACACACACACACACATACACACACACACATACACACACACACACACACAAGGCCTCCAAAATTGTGTGTCACATGTACTGCATCTCAGGAAGATAATTAAGTATTATTTCCATCAAAATGAGGACAAAAACTCAGAAAGAGAAAGCCATGTGTATGAAATAGGAGAAAGAGTTCCCAGGATGATTGCTGTAATTATGTGTTGTGTTTAACCATTCAGAAAGGACACAGAGTCTTTAGAAAGTTTAGGCAATGAATAAGTGATAGGTACATTTTGAAAAAGGAAGCAGAACTGAGGAAATTATTAGCCTCAAGGGGGAATTTTTATCTGGGGAAAGAGAAATTAAACTCAATTATAGTGTACTACCTGACTTGTTCTGAAATATATTCAAATAGTGATAATGACAAAAATATCAAATCCTGATTTAAGATTTAAAAAAAATGGCAACACGTTCTACTCGGAGCTTGGCATAGAGAAGGAGGACAGTATCTGGAGGTGGTCTGTGAGGGTTATATCCTTATCTTCTCCAGTCTAAAATTATACAGTATTCCAACATAGGAAAATCATCAGCAACAGGCTGCATAGAAATATGAATGCACTGACACAAGCTGAAGAGCAGGAAGAGGTGCAAGTATCTTCCATTGACATGTACAGGTTGGGGATGGGAGAAAGTGGGGCAAGAGATACCATTTTTACTTAAGCATGATGTTCTACTTGGATTTGAAATTGTTTACTAGGCCAATGAGACTGTTCAGTGGGTAAAAGCACTTGCCATGCAAGCCTGATGACCTGAGTTCAAGCTCAAGAACCCAAGGTGGAAAAAGAGAACCAGTTCCTGAAAGGATTCATCTGACATTCATATTCATATGTACACATACATGCACACATGGTCACATAAACAGTAATAATAAAATTTAATTAAAATATTTATAGCTATTATTTTGCTGAAAGTTAAAAATAAATAACACATGTATGTCATTCATGTGTGTATGTGTGTGTGTATGTACGTATGTATATATGACATGAAAGCAAAAGGAGACTAGAGGATGGGAGGAGATTACTAGGAAGGGGAAAAAGAAAGATGATTAAAGGGAGGAACAGGGTAGACAAATATAGTTTTAAATACATGATATACTTGAGAGAAATTATCTAAATTATGGGTGTCTCACATTTTGGCTTCTCTGAACCACGTTGTGTAGAAGAGTTGACTTGGCTCACAGGTTAAACACACAAACACTAACAAAAGGTGATGAGCCGAAAAAGTCTGTGTATAACTTTGCAGATGCCCACTACTATCATCCATAATAATCCCATTTCTGTAGAACCCCATTTAGAGTTTCTTTTATAATCGTCAAGGAGGTACCAAGTTTGTGATCACTAATAAAAAAAAGTAAGTATATCTAAGTAATACAACTTCATTGATCTTTAAAATATTTTATCATAAAAGTAAAAGGAAATAAGGCAGCCAGAAAATTAGTAGGATATTTGGCATTGTTTTTGGTCATCAATATGTAGTTTGATGAAAGTAGTTGTAGTTTTGTGAGTTATCAAGGTGCACATCAGATAAATTAGTTGGCACAAATAATAAAATCTATCTAACATTTTGTAACCATCCCACTTCCAAAAAGCATAGTGTCACTGTGGTCAGTATCAGTGCTTAAATTTTTAAGTTTATTATTTGTGTATGTGTGCATACACCTGTGTATAACAACATATTCATGACATAGCACAGGTGTAGATGTCAAAAAGCAACTTTTGATCGTCGGTTCTCTCCTACCTCTAACTCCTCTCCTTAAACTCTTACAGATCCAATCCCACTTCTTTATACCTTCAAATTCATGTCCTCTTTTCTTTTAAATTTAGTAACGCATCAACTTCAATTTGTGCTGCCCATATACTTCCGGATGTGGGGCCATTAATTGGGTGTTTGGAGAATAGTGAATGTGGAGGGTTCACACACAAACAGCACATCTATATTACACTTCTCCTCAGGGCTCAGGGACCATTTTGAAAGAAGGGATAGAAAAAGTTGTAAAAGCCAGAGATTAGAGAAGACCCGAGCAAAAGAGTGTGTTCTGGACATAACAACCTCTGCCCTCATGAATAACAAGATCAAAGTAGTTAATGAGAACCTATGGACAGGTGATGGCTTCTTGAGGAGGAAGAGTCTCAGGTTGCTTTTTTTAAGGCTTGTGGATCCTGGTATGTTAACATTAATTATTGGTAGCACATTTGAGGTACTGTGAAATGATACTTCATTAAATGTTTATTTTTTTGGTAGAAACTGCATTATATTCTACTAATTTTACAATCTCTTCTCTCTAAACTTAAAATTGTTTAATTTGCATGCACTGCATTCGGTTTTATTATAACTATTTTCAAATAGAATTTGTTTTTGTTGATTCTCCTCCCTCTGCTCTCTAATCCTGTTGATTCATTCCCTCTTGTGTCCTTCTACCACAGACTCCTTTCTTCTTTCATGTCACTTGTGTCTTATTGCACACCCAACATATATTTCCATTTCCGGTAGTCTCCTTTCTAGTTTCAGGGCTTACACATATGCTCATCCTACTTTACACAGAGCTGGACATTTTAAGCTAGGATTCACATATGGGAGAGAACATATGGTTTCATCTTTCTGAGACTGTTACCTTGCTTATGATAATACTTTTCAGAATCATCAATTTCCCAAGAACTTTCCTTATTTCTTTTTCCTTTACAGGTGAATAAAATTACACAGTATATATATTTACTATATTTTCTTTATCCATCCATCAGCTGATGGACATTAAAGCTGCTTATATTTCTTGCTGTTATGAACAATGCAAATAAATGTTTTCATCATTTTGTTAATTTTAATTAAAAATACATGTGTATGTGAATGTATGCATGTGTGTGTGTGTTCATTTCATTAGCTTGTTTATTAATTGGCATATTTTGGAGCTTTTGGTCTTTGGTTTTGGTAGTTCTTTATATACTCTGGATATTAGTCCCTCTCTTAAACTTGCCATTGCTGCTGCACCATCAGTAACTACACCAAATATGTTGATGATAAACAAAGACAAGCACTCAGACATATTTTTGGTGCTTTATATAAATGTTTTGACTTTTGTTTGTCTTTTAATGGCACTAAAGAAGCCATTCCTTCAGTGACATTATATTCTCATAAAAATGGCAAGTTGAACTCTATCTGTAGCATCAGTGCTGTCATCCATCACCAAAGAATAAAATGTGAAATTAGCAGGTGTATGCTCCAAATTTCTTTCACTGTATTTCCTAGTTCCTCCAATTTTTTAGTCTACATTTTGATGAGACAAACTGATTTCAGAAATTTCTTTCCCCCTTCTCAGAGCATATTATTCCTCCTATACTCTATACTTTGCTTAATAAACTCACCATCAATAAATTGATAATTTTAATGTAGATTAATTTTTAAGAATACATGTGTATGTGCGTCTGACTATGTGAATGTATGTCATGTGTGTGCCTGTGTATGTACCTATGTGCCTATATGTGCTGTATGTATGTTTGCATGCGCACATCTGTGGAGACCAGAAGAGGGTGTTACATCCTTGGAACTGGAGTTATAGGCAGTTGTGCACTTCCCTGTGTGGGCCCTGGGAACTGAACTCAGGTCCTCTGGAAGAGCAGCCTGAGCTCTTAACAGCTGACTCACTTTTCCAGCCATTTGATTTGTTTGTTTGTTTGCTATGAGATTTGCTACCACACGATTAGCTTTTACCATTAAATCTATCTGAAGTGCAATTTTAAATGCTGTTGAGAAAATGGACATTTTTTCAATTCTTTCATTTTGTCCTTATATATTTGCTCCTTTATACACATCAAATTTGGTAGCATGTTTTTATGTATAATACCTTTTAAAATTATATTCATTGAAACCTTCCACACATTGTCTACAAATTAAGCTGAGTGTCTTTGTATTGTTGAAAAAGCAAGCATTTGTCCATTTTTCATTGAACAATCTTTCTTCTCTGTAATTTTTCTTTTGAGCCATTGTAGAATCCATGCTAGAATTAAAAATCACTAATAAATGATGACTACATTTACTTTTATTATGAAAATTAATTAACAAAAAATAGAAAACAATGTTTGGACCTGTCCAAGTCTCAGCTGCTGCTGGTGCAGTGTTAAGTAGAAGGCTGAATGTAGTGCACTGTGGGTGATGGCTGAGATGTAGTCAAGGTGTCAAAGTACCCTTAACAATCAAATTATAATACTTATTTGTCATCCAAATAAAATTACATGGCTATCATTTTTAAGGGTAGGCTGAGGTACTTTTGAGAATCACTGTGTTTCAATCTCCAAGTTACCATGAGCACATGTAACACCTGGTGGTGCCAATTCCACTGTTCTTAGATGATAGCACATTGGAAGCCATACACCACTGTACAACTAACAATATACAAGTGTAAAAATACCACAAATATACATTTGTTTATTTTGTGTGACATTATCATCTATAGGGTTCATGCTAAAAAAATTGTAATCAAGTTACAAGCACATTTGCGCACGCGCGCGCGCGCACACACACACACACACACACACACACACACACACACACAAATCATGTTTTAAGTAACTTACAATTTTTTGTTGGGCCATACTCACTGCTGTCCTGAACTGTGGAATGGACATTGTTGGTTTATACCAGCCCTAACATAGTGTATAATGGGTATATAAAAATAAAACTAAAAGAAAGTTTTCTTTTAAAAAAGGAATAAAATAGTCCATTGAAGCAGATGAATCATTCAAGTTATAGCTTAATTGACACTTGAATGTCAAGAGTAAGTATTTTGGCAGTTTGACAAAGTAACAAAGTAGCTCAGATTGATACTGGACACAGGTTGATTTATTTTTGATATATTTGGTTTCTTTTCCATATTGTTGAGCCAACCAATTAACTTGTAATCTTCTCACAAACAAAACAGTTTCCACCTAGAGTGAAGGAACTTGTCCATGGCTCCATCACAAACATGACAGGGTGAGACTGAGTCTGCTTTGCTAACTCCTTGTTTTCTCCACCTGAGTTTCTAAGACAGGGTCTCTCACTGAGCCTGGAGCTCACTATTTCAGTTAGACTTGGCTAGCTAAGGAGTCCCCAGAGTCCACCTGTCTGTTCTCCAGCCTTGGGATTACAAACATGTACCACCATGCCCGATATTTTACATGAGTGATAAGTAACCAAACTCAGGTTCTCATGCTTATGCAGCAAACACTTTACCCACTGAGCAATGGGTCCATTCCATTGTGGGTAGTGCCATCCAGGACTGATTGTCCTGTCTTATTTAAGAAGGCAGTCTGAGCAAGCCATGAAGGCAAATAACTAAGCAGTGTTCTTCCATGGCTCTGCTTAAGTTCCTGCCTCCTGCCCCTGACTTCTCTCAGTAATATATAATTCCACTATAATGTGGAAGTGTAATAGAAATAAATCCTTTTATCCTCAAAGTTGTTTTTGTCTGTTTGTTTTTGTTTTGTTATCTTTTTTTTTTAGCCTTGGCTGTCCTGAAACTCACTTGGTAGACCAGGCTGGCCTCAAACTCACTGAGATCTGCCTGCCTCTGCCTCCAGAGTGCTGGGTTAAAGGCTGTGCCAGCACCACCAGGCCAAAGTTGCTTTTTGTCAATGGTGTTTTAATCACAGCAGTAGACATGCTAAGACAGGGTGAAGGTGGTACAAGCCTTCATGGATAAAAGTCCCTGAAAGGGTAAGACTTGAGATGAATTTTCATTAAAAAAAAAAAAACTGGAGATATTTCCATATTTCCATGTAGCTGTAAGAGAGAAACCATGGTACCTTACACCCATTCCCTCCACAATGGCAACACATTAAAAACTCTAGGATAATATCAAAACCAAGATAGTGACATTCCATACCAAGACAGAAAACTTTCCCATCCCCAGCATCCCAGACTGGCCTCAAACTCTCAATACAGATGAAAGAGATCCGGAATTTCCAAGTCTCCTGCCTCCATTTCCCAGGTACTGGGATTACAGATCTCTGCCATTATGTACAGTGTATGTGGTGCTAGGATTTGAATCCATGATCTCATGCATGCTAGGTAAGCACTCTACTAACTGAACTATATTTCCAGCTCAAGTAGTTTTCTTTTGATTTCTTAGTAGTAATGCATAACAATGGTTGGACCACAGCTTGTGCAGTTGTGTTTCCCCCAGTACTTCACCACATCCCTGCCAGATGTGGATAATAGTACTTGCCTCCTGGGACTATTGTGAGGCTCCTATGAGTTTATATATGGAGAGGTTCAACAACAGGAGTGGCAGCAGAATACATGCTGTGTGAGTGTCACTTAAATATAATACATTTAATTGAATTTAGGGAATCACCTTGAGTGTAAAGAAGCAACAAAAATGTTTGCTGTCTTGATCAACACAAAGATTGCTCGAATTTGGTCTGAGAACCAGTAAGTTGTAGAAATCCATTCAGATGAACTGTGTATGCAGTCCTTGGAGGGTAAGTGGAAAGGTACTTGTAATTCATTCTTGTTGTTCACCCTTCCTTTGATTTGAAGCAGGAGATCAGTTGTCAGCATTTTCTGGCTTCCTAAGTACTGGGTCGCTCCCCACAGTCTTGGATCCAAAGCCACTCCTCACACTGAAGCACTGTAAGATCCACTTCTCATCTTCTAAGTCACAGTCAAAAACAGACACTGTATTTATAGCAGGATATACCAGGTAGTCAAAGCAAGCGCCTTCCTCAAAGGAATCAGGCAGGATGGACTCCAATGTACTAACGATATCTCACCCATGAAATTTCAACAATGACCTGCACAATAACAACATCACATGTTGACATGCAAATGGAAATAAAGATATATATATATATATATATATATATATATATATATATATATATATATGGGGTATAAGTGTATATAATAATAATTGTTATTATAGAAGAGGTCTTGAACTTGAGAAAGAATTGTGGTGACACTTGAGGAGTCAGAAGTGGAAGAGTGAGGGTTGTAAATGATGTAAATTATTGTGCTCATATATGAAAATTTAAAAAATTAATTATAAGAGAAGAGTGACATGTGTGTTATGAGGCATGTGTTGTGTTCCCAGTGGGATCAGGTCACCAATCTCTGCTCTAAGAAGCCCAGTGGATTTAGGAGGGAGAATAAGCAGCTCATGTGTTTACAAAGCAACATTTACACCTACTTCAGCCCAGTATTGCCATGTAGAGAGGGGCTTGGCCTTTCCCTCAGAGTGGAAAGTTGAAAGCTGACTTGCACAGTGGGGAAACTGGGACCAAATAAAGGGTTTGTGGTATAAATTGCATTTCTATGTTAATTGTCATCTGTTAATTACATTAGAAAAAAAGGGGGAGAAAAGCAGAAACTTCTGCCATCCCATCCTGAGGAAAGTCAATGTTCAGTGTGTGCACTGGCTCAGTGAGCCATGCACTATTTCAAGACATAGAGGCATGCATTGAAACACATTGCTGTATATTTATAGATAATGGAGCTTTTCTATCTTAAGGCTTGATATAAACTTTGATTGCATAGCATTTCTTTAATTTGTTGCTATTCAAGAAAACCCTGAGAGCACTGTGGTGAGCAATGCCTAATTTTTTTCATTTGCATTTGCATATTTTAATTTGCCTGACTACAACTCCACACACACCTACATGGACAATCCCCCCAGGAGTGAACAGAATATTTTTCAGAATAAATAATATCTTTTATGGTTGTGGGGTTGGCCAGCTGAATTTAATCATTGAAGGGGCTGGAGAAAATATGTGTCTAGGAGAACTTACAGATGGCTTGTCTCTATGCCAGCCTGCCCACACCACTCCCAGACAAAGAACAAAGAATCTATGACAGACCCCCAGCTATTGTAGATGTAACAGACTTATTAAATAAGAAACACAGAGCCAAATGCAGAGTTTAAAGTCCAAGAGGTCAGATCAGTAGCTAAGAGCTGAGACTAAAACCCTTTCTTATCCCTCACTGCCACTGCCATCCTTCCCCTGAGAAAGAGACCTACTTCCTGTGTGTCTGTCTTTTTATTGACTTTCTGTTCTGCCTTCTCATTGGTTGCAAACCCAACCACATGGCATCCTCATCACTGCCTGTCTATACAGACCTCCAGGTCTCTATGGTTGGTATTGAGATTAAAGGCATGTGTCTCCATACTGGTGGTGTCCTTGAACACACAGACATCTGCCTGTCATGTGATCTGGATTAAGGGCATGTGCTACCACTGGCAGACTTCTGCTATGGCTTGCTATTAGATCTGAACCCCAGGTAATTATATTTATTATTGTGCTGAAATGTGATTTTATTTGTATGTTAATAAAAAAGTTGCCTAATTGTTTCATATTTGTTGGCACAGTTGTAGATGGTATTGAGCCATAAATGTTAGTTTCCATGTACATAATTGCTAGTGTACAGAAATGTGATCAGTTGTTTCTTGTGTTGAATTCACTTATTAATTCTTGGATTGTTAGATGATTGGGGGAGGATATTGTGCATATATAATTGTAGCTAGAGTTTTCCTGCCTTGCCCACAGTCAGGACAAATCTCTGTCACCCGCCAGTCCCACAGCCGCTCAGACCCAACCAAGTAAACACAGAGACTTATATTGCATACAAACTGTATGGCCATGGCAGGCTTCTTACTAACTGTTCTTACAGCTTAAATTAATCCATTTCCATAAATCTATACCTTGCCACGTGGCTGGTGGCTTACCGGCATCTTAACATGCTGCTGGTCATGGCGGCAGCTGGCAGTGTCTCTCTGCCTCAGCCTTCTGCTTCCCAGAACTCTCCTCTCTCCTTGTCCCACCTACTTCCTGCCTGGCCACTGGCCAATCAGTGTTTTATTTATTGACCAATCAGAGCAACAGATTTGACATACAGACCATCCCACAGCACTTCCCCTTTTCTTTTTTTTTTTAAAAAGGAAGGTTTTAACTTTTATACATCTCCAAAGCCAGCTTGGTATATTTGGGAATTTGGGCATAGCTTCTCTTACTACTTCCTGTTGGAGGGGGGTGCTGTATCTTATGGGGACACAAAGAAAATTTTAGGATCATGGAGTAGTCCGTGAGACTGTATTGTCTGAGCCAGTTGCTTTGAAACAATTATGGATTTTGGATCATCTGGGCCATGGTGTCATCGGAGACCTTTCAGGTGGTCTTGGCTGGTCAAACCTGATGTATCTTAATCTGGAACAAATCCATAGCCTCTGGCATTCAGTAGAAACAAAAGCAGAGCCTCTTTTCCAAAGCAACATATCCTTATAGCCAAATTTTGAAGTCAAGGTACCTTTAAAATATACATTTTGGCATAACTCAACAGCTTTTGCAATCAAATGTTTTTCTTCAGTTACGAATATCAAAGACAGCATAATCCAGATTCTCTGTGTGGTAGCCATCTTTACGTGGCTTATTTATATTAATTTATCTTTTTTTGTCTCTTTTAAGCCTACATATTGTGAATCTATTGCTTTAAACTGTAGTATTTTAAGACTGAAATGATGCTGTGGCTGCTGGCTCCGCCCATTTTAGCTTCCCAACACGGCGGCTGTACGTTTTCTGCCAATTCTGTGAGTCATTAAGTCTCAGAAATAGTTAGTCTATGCTTCTTATCAAAGCAGCGTGTAGCCCAGAAACCTCTTTTTGTTTTGTACTAGCAAAGGCTAAATCCACCATGCAGCTTAATGTGCCACTTGCAGAGGCCTCATTCCCGCCATACTGCAGATCGAGCGCACACGCCAGGAACCCGCCAGGAACTCAAACAGACAGCTGCTGCTCATTTGAGAGAGACAATTAGGAAGCTGTTTTTAGCTCCGTTTTAGAATCTTTTCTCAGGTTTTAGGTGGAAACTCTCGCCCTCTCGTTGGGCGCCATTTGTTGCTGGAGGGCTTCTCTCCAGGTCCCCAAGCCCCACAGTCCCACAATCCACTTATAAAATAATCACTCAGATGCTTATATCACTTATAAACTGTATGGCCATGGCAGGCTTCTTGCTAACTGTTCTTTTATCTTAAATTAACCCATTTTTATAAATCTATACCTTGCCACGTGGCTGGTGGCTTACCAGAGTCTTTACATGCTGCTTGTCCTGGCGGTGGCTGCAGTGTCTCTTTCCTCAGCCTTCTGCTTCCCAGAATTCTCCTCTCTCCTTGTCCCACCTACTTCCTGCCTGGTCACTGGCCATCAGTGTTTTATTTATATAGAACAATATCCATGTTATATTCATGTAGAGATAGTGTTATTATTTCTTTCTTTTCAATCACTATACATTTTATTTCTTTTTCTGGCTTTATTATAGTGGTTAGGATGTTCCAGTACTATGTTGAGTAAAAGTGTAGAGAGCCTATAGGTTGCACTATTCCTGATGTAGGGGGGGACAGCATTAAATCTTTCACAACTAAGTAGTGATAGATTATTTATTGTATGTATGTAGATGGTGATATGGTTGTTTCAGAAAAGATAAATCTTACTACTCTATATCATGCTGTTCTATATTTCCATAGCAAAATATTAAAACAAGTTAAAGGGGCTTATAGAATAAACAACAAAAATGGTATGAGACTCTAGCCTAGACAAATGAGCTCTCAAGAGCTGCAAAGTAAATCTAGATTTACAGAATCTCAGTTCAGTGCTCTTTCTGAATCTTCTGCCTCTGAAGCACAACAGCCAGACAGAATATTTGTGACTGTGACTGAAGGTTAAAAGAAGTGGTGGTAGGGAGAAGTCTTTGGCCATAACAGTTCACAGGAAACTGCCTTTGCCATCCAGTATATCAACTGGTTTTGTAAGCACCTGGCCCAGATGTGTCAGGCCTGTGGACACAGATCCTTTCATAAGCCTCACTCAATGGTTGTCTGTGAGCCAAGGGTTGCCCAGCTACCCCCTGGCCAAGAGCATCCTGGGTATTTGCCAACCAATGATGGAGTTCACACTCTCCAGACTTTGCTCTGCCTTCATGTTGATTGGAAAGTATCTTCCACAACATAAGTGTCCCAGGATACTGCAAGCATAGTTGCTGGCTTGCAGGGCTCAGACTACTCTTCATTGTATGCAAGCTGTGGACATTGAGCACTGATTCAGAAAACATTTACTGAGAAGCCACTAAATGTAGAGTAACTCAGCAGCCTAGTGGGCAAGGCCAAGGGAAACAACATCCATAGGCACAACTTGGTACAGACCGCAGTCAGATGCTGAGGACAGGAGACCTGGTAAGGAAGAGCCTCCAAGAAGGGACAGGATTCCAGCATGGGCAAAGCATCATGGGAGTGGGAAAATCAATCTTGGATGAGTGATCAATCTGGATGAAGGCCTGTGGAAGATGGATAGTATATGTGTGAGAAGGGAAATAGCGGCAGAGAGATGGAGACAAGTTGGAATCTCAATTGGGAGAACCTGCAAAGCTAAAAGGCTTTTGAGTCAAGTGATATTTAGGGGCACAGTGGGATGGGAGAAACACATGACCAGAGTAATAAAACAGTGGGGTGATTATCTACTTCCAACCATCTTTCATGAAAACACTCTGATAGTATCTGTTATCACTGCACATTTTCCCACACAAGCAATTTAAAGCCCTGCCATGATTAATGATTCAATCAAGTCACAGGCACATATTCTGAGAGAACATATGGAAGTAAATGTTTAATGTCAAATTGTGCCCATATCTCAGGCCTCTGATACAGAGATTTTCACTATTCAGCATGGGTGCTATTCTATAAAGCTAAGGTTTGAATATGGTTTGTTCCTACAAAAACTCATATTAAGGTATGCTTTCTAGTGAGTGTCTTTGAAAAGGTGGAACCTTTAAGAGGTGGGGTCTAGTTGGAGGTAATTAGGTCACAGTGACACTATCCTTGAAAAAGATTGGTGTCTCATCTCCTGTAAGTGGGTTAGAGCTCATAGGACTGGATTGGTTGCTGTGAGAGCAAGTTGTTACATTTTATCCCTGGTGTTTGTCCCCTTCCACAGGTGGCTGATTGTCATTCTCACACATGATACCATCCCCTGTGTTATGAAACAGCAGGAGGCCTTTGTATGTTGTTGCTTCCAGGTATCAGACTTCTCTACCTATAAAACTGTAAGTTACACAAACCTTACTTCTTTGTAATATCCTTTGCTTTGACAGTACTTGGAGTCCAGGATCCTGTTGGATTCACCATGGTACAGGACTAAGCTGTTTTTTTCAGAACAGGACACAATATTAAATGATGGACATTCACTCCACATGAGATACTTTTTAACAGGTGGTAAGAGGTAGCCCAGACATCCATTTACTTTCATGACAAGATACAGGAAATAAGTAACAAGTCATAATAATACAGGCCACTATTTAGATGCACATTTCATTGAATATTTATTGTGAGCCAAGCATTTAAAAATCTATTGCTTCATAGGATTTTATCCCAAACCATGTGAAGTTGATCCTATTATTACTAAGGGAACAAAGGCTCAGAGAAATGAGGCAACTTGCTTAAACTCACACATAGCAACTAAGCAATCAATACAGACATCACATTGAAGACTGGCTAGCTGAAGCCCTGTTGTTTCCACTACAAGCCTCAGAGCTTCCTTTTTATTCTTTTTTTTGTAATTATCACTGGGAAAACAATTTATTCATGGGAAAGGCCAAATTAAACTACATAAAGGTCTCCTGTATCCTTAACCCAGTTTCCCCAAACTTTCACATTTCATGTAACTAAAGGACAGTATCAAAAGTAGGAAATTGGCATTGATACAACCTGTGTATTGAATGTCATTTGATCACATTTGTAGAGTCCTACAACCATCTCCATAGTCATGATACAAATTGCGCTCTCTCTCTGTCTCTGTCTCTGTCTCTCTCTAACACACACACACACACACACACACACACACACACACACACACACTTAACCTTGACATTCAGCAATCTGTTATTTTTCACTGTCATTTTTTGTGTAAAATTTTCACTCTGAAGTTGCAATGCAAGTTGACTCTTATTTTCCATGTAGTGTAGCGCACCTAAACTCCATTGTTGCATGTATCATTATCTTAGTTTTGGTTATTCCTAAATGGTACGCTATGGTATAGATGCACAATTGTGTTTTAACTATTAACCCACTGGAGAACAACTGCTTGTTTCCAGTTTGGGGTTACTAGTTTCTGTGAATTAATTTTGTGGATGAAAATAATTTAATATAAACTTCTTAGAATCTTTACTTGTTTTATTCTTTTTAAATTTGTTTTTATATAATTTATATACAAGTCCTGCACTAGATACGTAATCCACAAAAATTTTCTTCAAGTTTCCATCTTGATTTTTCATCTTCTTAGTATTATCTGTTGTGAGCAGAAAGTATTTAGTTTTATATGAATCAACTAATCTATTTTTGTTTATTTATGTGTGCATGCTCATATACATATGTGAGTATGAGTAGAGGACAACCTTAGTTATTGTTCCTAAGGAGCTGTGGCTAATTTGTAGACAGGGCCTCTCACTGAGACCAGGGGTTTCCAATTAGGTTAGACTAGCTAGTCAGTGAACTTCAGGGACCCACCTGTTTCCATTTCCCTAACACAGGGATTACAAGTTCATACCTCCACACCCAACTTTCTATGTGTCTGTGCTGGGAATCAAACTCAGGTCTTCATGCTTGTGCTACAAACACTTTTATTGTTTGAGTTGTATCCTTGGAAATATTTTCTATTTTTTTTACATCTGTTTATTTGGAGTATGTATGTGTGAGCATATGTGTACCATGGCACAAGTGTGGAGTCAAAGGATAACTTGTGAGAATGAGTTCTCTCCAACATCTTTCCACCCACACCCAATTTCTTTTTTTTTTTTTAAATTATTTTTTTCTTTTTTCTTTTGGTTTTTCGAGACAGGGTTTCTCTGTGTAGCTTTGCGCTTTTCCTGGAACTCACTTGCTAGCCCAGGCTGGCCTTGAACTCACAGAGATCCACCTGCCTCTGCCTCCAAAGTGCTGGGATTAAAGGCATACATCACCACCACCCGGCTAATTATTTTTAGTTTATGTGCATTGGTGTTTAGCCTGCGTGTATGCCTGTGTGAGGATGTTGGATCTCCTGGAACAGGAATTACAGACAGCTGTGAGCCACCACGTGGGACTCTTAACTGCTGAGCCATCTCTCTACCTCCATCTCACCCAATTTCTTTAAGGCTTTTTGAAAACCATAGTTGTTGGGCTTTGTCACATGATTTTTTGAATTGATCAGATTTATTTTTGTACCTTGGACTATTGCTAAACCAATTACTTCGCTGACTGGCAAAACTGAACCAGACTTGCACACTTGGAGTAAACCCCACTCAGTTAAGATGTATCAATGGTGTTACGCATTGTGGATTTCTAGTACTAAGACCTTTTTAAAGAATGTTTGTATTTTTAATAATGACTAGAGCATATATCTGTTTTTGTTTGTACTGTCTTTGCAATTTTGGTAAACAATAAGAATGGCTCATCAAATGGGTTTACAAAGGTTTTGTCCTCTTCTGCTTTCTGGAAGAGTCTATATAAAATTACATTTAATTAATCTTTCTGCTTTGGGTGTTGTGCCTCACTTAAACTATCTGGGCCTGGATATGTCTTTTTCAGAGCATTTTCAACTATGAATTCAGTCACTTGGACATGAAAATTATTTAACTTTTATTGAGCGAGTTTTTAAAGTTTTCATTTTTCAAGAAGTTGTCTATTTTCTCTAAATTGTTGAACTTTATGTGCAGACATAGTCAGAGTTTCTCTTTATTATTCCTTGAATCATTCCTGATGATGGTTGATAATACAATTGATCTTTTCAGAAAACAAGTTTCTTGTTTTGTTGATTTTTGTATTGTCTTCCATTTTAACTTTATTGATTTGTCTTCTTTATTATTTCTCCTTTCTTGCTTTGTGTTTTTTATTTTATTTAAGTTAGTCAGTCTAACAGGAACTTGGATGGCTGACCTCAGATTTTAAGTGAGAACTTTTCTTCTTTGCAGTATATTCATCTAGTGGCACAAATTACCTTCTCATTGTTGCCTTAGCTTTGGTTTAGATTTCATGTACTTGGAATTTTCTTTTATTTCATTGTGGTCACACTTCACAGAACATGTTCTGTGGGGTGTTTACCCACTACCCCCACAGTTCCCCAGAGTTTTCTTGAGTGCGAGCATCAGGAAATATTAGATAGATTTATAGCAGAGACTCTTGCAGAGATAAACAGATAGAAAATAAAGGATAGCCTCGAGAGGGCCTGGAACCTATTCCAACAGCCCCAACTGTCTCTGGCCCAGGGTTTTTATAGAGATGCCAAGGGATGGAGCAAAAGACCTCCTCCCCCAGCACAGCCAAGTGCAGACCATCTCAGACACCTGCACTCAGGCCCGTGGTCCTAGTCATCTGCCATGTGGACCTGCTGGGTAAAGCCATGAGGAACCCAAGAACGGGCTCCCACAGGTCCCCCCCTTCTTAATATATATATAAAAATAACTATTAATGGCTTACAGCAATCTTCATAGCTGTTACACCTCCCAGTATGGGAGTAGAGGATGATATAGATGGCATTTCTCTTTTGAATTAGGTCCAAGGTGACTACAGCAGTCTTAGCTGCCTCAAGCCCTTTCTAAACCAAAACTCTTAAGGTGACTACAAACTTAAAGAATCCCTTAGCTTCATCATTACCATTAATAGGTTAACATAAATATTGCTATAAATAGTCACAATTCTCTCAATCTTACAACTCAAAGCAAATTCTTAACAGACTCATTTGAATTAGCATATATGGTGCTATATATAGTTAACAATTTTCTCTGTCTTACAACTAACTCAGTCATTTGAATTTTCTTGTTAACAGAACATAGGAAAAACTTTGATGCATTCAAATCAAACTTAAACATTTCCTTAACTCCACAAAACCAGCATGTATTATTATCTATAGGTTTCTGTGAACATATTTCAATCTCATAACTCCTTTTCTTTATAATTTTTTAAACAAAAACTCAAACCTAGTTAGAGGAACCCAAACTTATACAATTCCTACAAACCCATATTGAAAAGCAATATTTTCAATCTAACCATTAACACTTTGAAAACTTTTAGCAAAACATCCAAAAGCAGTTTCTTAATAAAACTCTTTACACACTTTAAAAGTAGTCTCAGTATACCCCATTTGCATTTCTTACTAACAAAGCATGACATTAATCCACTCAAACAACAATTTAAATTAAATAGACTAAGGAATATTAACTCTCCCTTTTCTTTATAATTTTACGCAAAATCTCAAGCCTATTTAGAAAACTCAAACTTTTCTGTTTAAACAGTTCCATTTGTAACACAAAACCAGTTCTGTATGTAATTCCATTTTTACATAAACAGTTCCATAAAACAATTCATAAATGACCAGTTAATAAAGCATATATGCATACACAAAACTGCATCTTGATTCTAGGTAGAAATAAATTTCTTTATTTAAACAGTTCCATTTTAACCCAATTCCAGAAAACAGTTCCTAGGTCATTACTCAAAATTGTCCCATTGCATTGACATCTCTATTGTTTATTTCATTTCTTAAGTCTTAAAATTCAAATGATAAATTCTGGTATTAGCCTTCCAAATATGAGAAATCCATAACCAAAATCTTTTTGTAATTTTATCTCATTTAAAGTTCAAAAAGTTCAAACAAGAAATAAATTCTGGTATTAGGCTTTCACTTCCAAATATGAAGAGACATTTTTCAACCAAAACTTTTTGCAGTTAACAATTTTTGTTCAAACAAGCATCTCTGAGCTTTTATTCTCAAGCCAGAGACCTTTTTAGGTACAGTAGTATTCTAAACCGCACCATTTTTTATGTTAGCTCAGGTTTTTCTGTGTTGTGTCGATTTTCCACAGATCTCAGCTGTGGATGCCTTGTGCTGGTTCTGGTGTCCACCATTCTTAACTTCTTAGCGGCTTCTGGAGCTTTTGAAGCCATTCAGACTGCCTACTTTGTGGTCTACTGGGACACTAACCTTCTGTGTCTCGGGTTCTTTCACCAGATACATTAAGAATAGACTACACTTAACATTTACACTTTGCAAACTCACATATAACAATTTTTTGCCTTGTAAAGCATTTAGACTCACATTCAACATTTACATTTTTTTCAAACTCACATATAAGATATTAACATCTACTTATTTATACTCCTTAAGGAAGCTATAGAACTACTTTAGCAAATAGATTTCTTATTACTTCTTATATACAACTAGTATCTTTACTTCTTACAAGCTTATTACTACATGTCTTAAGACTACCTTAGCTACTTCTTGCAAACTTATATTCTTAAAGGAACTCTATAGATCTATTTTACAAACTTATATAGGGCTACCATTAGCATATATTTAACTTAGCAAACACCTTAAGATTTCTTAACACAGATCTAACAAGACAGAATTTTTACAAACTCACATATCTTATTTTCATCTTTCTACTTCTTACTCTTAATTATTATCACTATCTCTATTAGAAAGATTCTCTTAACTAGACAGGAAGTACATACATCATTTCTAAAGTTTAGAGTTCATAGTCAGCTTTGTTATAAAGCATTGGGATTTACTGAGTGTTGTCATTATAGAGTTGTGATACTTGTTGCTAGGGGATTGTAACATTCTCAGGACAAAGCCACACCCCAAGGTTGCCGAGTTCTCTCAGCCTTTCTGGAACCAGCAGAGATGCACTGTCAGTGGTAGACAGTTTTTAACTAGAGGCTGTCCCTTCACCCAAATTCATAATAGCTCCCCTAAGTACTTCAATTCAGACAAACGTTTCTATTACAGCAGTACTTTTGGTTTGCTCTACCAAAAAACTTCACTTCACGCTGAGGGTGAAATTACCGTATTTAGCTGTTGTAAAGCTCGCCAAAAACTGCACAGCTATTAGGTGATATTTTAAGGATTTTAAAGTGACTTGTTTCCTCTTATAGGTAGCTTTTTGTCATCCAACTACCGTACAAACTTGCACAGCTATTAGGGTAAATAAGGCATTTTACCAACGCATCCGAAACCGCGAAGCACCTAGTTCCATATCCTTTCAATTTTTCATTGGAACTGACACAAACTCTTAGATGATTTTTCTTATTCTTTAAAAGCTGTATTTTAATTTTAGAGCTGACAAAAGTGTTTCAGGGCAATGTCACCATCTTTACCTGAAAAACTACCTTTCCCAGAATGCATTTCCCTTATATCAGTTCATAATAATAGCAGTCCCTTATATCAGTCCATTATATCATTTCCCATACTTCTTTTTGGGTCTGAGAGTCAACCTCTAAGTTCTTTTTTTTTTTTTTTAAAAACAGACTTGCTTACAAATTCTTGCCCGGGAGGTTTGAACAAAGTTTTTTGCTTTTGCAATGAGAGATTTGAACAAGCACTTTACATTTTCAGCTATGGGACATTGGGAGATTTCTATTCTCTCAACTGGCTTTAACAGGTGTTTCTCCTTCATCAGACCCTGGCCACCAAATCAGAACCACACCTACCTCGTTAGCGCGCATTGAGGCTGGCATTTCTGATAGCAACTTTGCTCAGGGCTTGTGTTTGTTTAGCCAGTCAGTGAAAAACAAGATCATGTACAACAGCTTTTCCATAGTTCTTTCAGAGAGATTTTCTCCCACTGATCTTATTCTCATTTTGCTTGTTCCTTCCCCCCCAGATGCAGAGCTTCAGGTATCTGTCTGCGGCTCTACCTCTGCTAGCTGCCTGTGGAGGTAGGGGCTTTTTTTTCTCCCACCGAATCTGCCTCAAACTCTAGCAGCTTTGTCAGGTCATGCATTTTCTGGGGAGGAATCTGTCTGCTCTGTTTCTTCAGAGTCTTTTTCCCTGACAGTATCCAGTTTGGTCTCAGTTTATGCCCTCTACCCCAGAAACAGTTTCCGACACTACAGTGGCAGCTTTCCCTGCTACTGAAGGTAGGGGCTTTTTGTCCATTACTGTTTTCAGGGTCTGTGTGGTTTGCATACAGACTGAAAATCTAACAAGGGAGATTTTTGCCATTTCTAAACTCCCATTAGGACAGGTGTTTTGCCTCATCAGGCCTTCATCTTGCCCTGTCCCCCAGTGGGTTGCTTTTGTTTGTCTGGGTGCTCAAGGACGGAGCTTATGCCAGAGGCAATCACCCCTCAGGGCTACACTCCCTCATCTCAGGGAGTCAGTTGAAACAAAGCTTTTCTCAAAGGTGCTTTCTCTGACAGAAAAGAAAGCTTTACTCCTGGATAGTTCTGACTCAGCAGCACAACTGCTTCAGACACAGTTCAGCTTTACTGTTTTCCCAGAAAGGTCCTTTCTCTGATAGGAAAGCTTTATCTCAGATCTTTCTGCAGCTGTGGACCTATCAACCCACAACTTGTAGGGAAGCACACAACTGTGCCGTTCCCACCGGCTTTAGCTTTGTTTGTTCATTAGCAATCTTCCCCTGGGTCCTGCACCTTCCTGCCTCAGCTCTGTGCTCCAGGAAGTTTACACCTGCAGGAACCCTAGTATCCCCGAAATGCACTCCAACTCAGAGACCCTGGCCAGTGGCCTCTGGGTTTTTGGTCAGAAGCGAGGATACAATGCTAAGAGTTTGCATTGCTTCAGGGGATCTTTGCATTAGGGCGGTTAGGAGCACCTTTTCATTCTGAAACGCTCACTCAAAACCCTTGATGCCTCAGCTCAGCTGTAACTGAAAAGCTTGGCTTTTTTGCTTTTCTCAGGTAAAGTTTCCTACCCTTATCATTCTGAAATGCTCAATCAAAACCCTTGATGCCTCAGCTCAGCTCTAACTGAAAAGCTTGGCTTTTTTGCTTTCCTCAGGTAAAGTTTCCTACCCTTTTGGGCTCTCTGTAGCTCTTTACCCACACTCTCCCCAAGCTTTTCCCTCAGGGTACTCTGACCCACACTGTCTTTTAATAGCTTGAAGAGACAGAGCTTAGAAGAGGTTTTTAGAAACTTGTTCCTGCCTCCTGCATTGCAGGGAGGATTGTTAAAGCTTGAAAGAACTTAAAGAGGTTTTGCTGTCTTAAGAGTTTTGTTTTCCCTTACAACTAATCACAGGTGGTCCCCATACTAATCTCTTCAGGTGATTCTAATTTGTCCTTCTGAGAGAGAAAGTTAAAGGCTTTAGTTTTTAAGTTTAAGAGAGCTTTTGAGAAAGATTAAGGCTTTTTAGAGATTTTTTTCCCCCAAATTTTCCAAGAAAAGCTTTATAGTTTAAGAGAAAGATTTTTTTTCCCCAGGAGAAAGACCAACTTTTCCCAAAACTTCCCAACTTTAAACTTTGACTTCTTACACCCCCATTTTTGCCTCAAGGAGAAGTAACTTTCTCCTGCAGCTTGGACTTAGCATTTCAGCTGTCCCCAGGTCAAAAGCTTCCATAGGAAACTTTTTCTTCCCTGTAAGCTCAAAGAAGAGCTTTTTTACTACCCGTAAAGCCTAGAGAATGATTTTTTCCCCCAGTTTGAGTTTATAGCTCCCAAAGTTAGAAAATTGAAGTTTTTCTGTCTAGTTGCCTTACTTATTTTTTCCTACACAATCTTACGCTTCTAAGTTTTTCCTATACTATATTACTACCCTATACCTTATATTTATTTTTCACAGATAGATATTGAGAAAGGGATAGAAGATAGAAAATTTTGACAGAAGAGAATTTCGCTGCAGCATCGAACATCCTTCCACTCTGCTTTCCTTTTCTCTTGAGGATAAAACCCCTGCCTCTCAAAAATATATATAAAAAATATATTTTCCTTAACACCGGCATGCCTTTCCACTGGCAGGGCTGACTCAGCACTTTCACCAAAAACTCTGTAATAAAACTATTATTTTCCTTTATCTTTAGTCCCTATTACTTTGTCTTTAGTCCCTGTTCATTTGTCCTTAGTCCCCCCCTTTTTTTAGTCCCCCTTTTTTTTCTTTAGTCCCTTTTTTTTTCTTTTTTCTTTAGTCCCTGTTCATGGCACCATTCTGTGGGGCATTTACCCACCACCCCCACAGTTCCCCAGAGTTTTCTTGAGTGGAGCAGCAGGAAATATTAGATAGAAGAATTTATAGCAGAGACTCATGCGGAAATAAACAGATAGAAAATAAAGGATAGCCTCAAGAGGGCCTGGAACCTATTCCAACAGGCCCTGATGGTCTCTGGCCCAGAGTTTGTATAGAGACGCCAAGAGGTGGAGCAAAAGACCTCCTCCTCCAGCACAGCCAAGTGCAGAGCATCTCAGACACCTGCACTCAGGCCCATGGTCCTAATCAACTGCCATGTGGACCTGCTGGGTAAAGCCACGAGGAACCCAAGAACCGGCTCCCACAATGTTCTATGTAATTTCAATTATTTTGAATGTGATGAGGTTTGTTTTATGTCTCAGGATATGATCTATTATGGTGAATGTTCAGTAAGCACTTAAAGAGGATGCTTCCTCTGCTGTTGCTAAGTGAAGTGTTATATAAACTCCAATTAGATCTTGTTAAATGATAGCATTGCTGATTTTTTGCCTAGTTATTCTATCAATTGTTGAAAGAGTGATGTTAAGGTCTCCAACCATAATAGTGGATTTGTCTACTTCTTGTAAAACTAAATACTATTTTGCTTCACATACTTTGCAGTATATTATTTAGTTATTTACAGTTAAGCTACAATGTTTTTTGATGCATCGATCCTTTCATTAACATTTCTCTGTCTCTAGTAATATTTTCTTTGCTGTCAAGTTTACTTTATCTGATATTAACAGTCACTCCCATTTACCCTTAATAAGTTTGCATGATATTGCTTTTCCATTTTTTCATTTCATTTCCATTTTAACTTGCCTATGTTTTTTTAAACTTTGTGTATACATGTATGTATTGTGTGTGTATGTGTGTGTGTGAGAGAGAGATAAATAGGTAGATGAGAGAGAGAGGGGAGGGAGAGAGAGAGAGACACACACACAGAGAGAGAGAGGTGCATTCACATGGAGGTCAAAGGACAGCTTGAAGGGTCAGTTTTATCCTTCTGCCATGTGGGTCCCAGAGATCAAACTCAACTCTTCAGGTTTGGCAGCAAGTACCAGTGTTATATTGAAATAAATTTCTTTCAGACAACAACTAGGTGTGTCATGTATCTCAATCCATTCTGACAATATCTGTATTCTTAGAATTCCATTTTGCAACATTATGTTTTCCCAGAATATCCATCCCTATAGTGTCATGGTCATTTTCTAGGCCTTACCTTGTTCACACGCTGTTATGTTGTAACTTGCTGTTGTCATACTTTTCCAGTTTTAGTAAGATGTAGATAGCCTGATCCCATTTGTCTTTCTCTACTCCCTCTTCTTTCATATTGAAATAATATTTAATATTTCTATGTATTACAAATTCTGCCCCTATTAGATCTTAACCTTAGCTTTCATCATCAATATAGCATTGAAAATTTCAGAGACTCACATATCATTTTACATGTACTGTTACTCTCTGTTGTCCTCCATTCCTGAATTCTCATTTATTTTCAATGCAGAGAAATTCTTTTAACCATGTTTAGGTTATGTGTGCTTATTACATTGTCTCTTGATTTTCTTTTATTAGAATGTGTTCATTTTATTTGAATATATGGAATTTTTAGTTGCCCATTCTTTTTGTTTGCTGTTTGAAAAAAAAATGTATGCTAATCCTTTCAGTTTTTATGTTTTCTGAAAAGAAATAATCGTGGTGTTCACATAATTTGATCTTGTTATGGACTGAATATCTGTGCCTCCCCCATTCACATGTTGATACTTAACCCCCAGTGTGATAGTATCAAGGGCTAGAATCTCTCAGAAATAATTAGGGCATTAACAGTGAACATGAACAAGAAGGGGCAGCAAAAAGCTCGCTTTTTCTCTCTACCACGTGAAAATACAGAAGAAAGATAAACATCTTATGTGTTGATATTATGTTCCCCAATATAATGTGTACCCTAATAAACTTATCTGGGGTCAGAGAACAGAACAGCCACTAGATATAGAGGCCAGAAAATGGTGGCACACATGCCTTTAATCCTAACATTCTGAAGGCAGAGATCCATCTGCATCTCTGTGAGTTTAAAGTCACACTGGAAACAGCCAGGCATGGTGACTCACATCTTTAATCCCAGGAAGTGATGGCAGGAAGCAGAAAGGTATATAAGGCGTGAGGACCAGGAACTGGAGCCTGTTAAGCTTTTAGGCTTTTGAGCAGCAGTTCAGCTGAGATTCATTCTGGATAAGGACTTAGAGGCTTCCAGTCTGAGGAAACAGGATCAGCTGAGGAATTGGCGAAGTGAGGAAGCTGTGACTTGTTCTGCTCTCTGATCTTCCAGCATTCACCCCAATACCTGGCCTTGGGTTTGATTTTATTAATAAAACCTTTTAAGATTCATGCTACAACCTTAAAACTGGAAGAAGCCTCCACTAGAAACTCTCTGTGATGACACAACTATCTCAGATATCCCGGACTCCGGAATAGTGAAAAAGAAATTTCTGCACTTCAATATATCCCATTTATAATAATACACTGCCCGGAACTGACTGCAACCCAGCTCTGTAGGTAATAAGAATTCTTTTTTGCTTTTAGTTTTATGAAGTTGAAGTATGAGTGTGTGTCAGTTTTGATTTCTTCTCCTCTGGGAGTTTAATGATAGAAATATTAGATCATCTTATTGTTCAACATGTCCTTGAGGCACTGTTCTTTTCCCTAGTCTGTTCCACTCTGTTGTTCAGATTTGGTGGTTACTCTTGCCCTGCCCTCAAATATACTGATTGTTTCCCTTGTTCTCTCCATTCATCTATTAAATACTGAGTCTTTTAAAACTTTGCTCTTTGGATTTTTTAGTCTTAAGAATTTAATATGTGGGGCTGGAGAGATGGCTCAGTGATTTAGATTACTGGTTGCTCTTTTAAAGGACCCGAGTTCAATTCCTAGCACCCACACAGAAGTTCATACCTGTCTGTAACTCCAGTTACAGGGGATTCAACACCCTCACACATAAAATAAAGATAAGAAAAAAGCAAAGAAAGAATTTAGTATGATTACCTTTTGGTTTTCTGTGTCTTTACAGGCATTTTCTCTTTTTCAGTTGATTCAGGACAATTAGTAACTGCTCATTTAAGTGTGTTTTATGGTGGCTGTTTTAAAATCCTTGTCACATAATTCTAATATTTCTGCTATCTACATGTTAACAGCTGCCAATTATCTTTCCTCATTCAGGTTGTGATTGACCTAGTTCTGACAAGTGACTTTTAAAACTTATCCTGAATAGCTGGAATATCATATTTGGCTTTAATTTTTCATTTTAGCAGACAGTTATCTCCCTAGTGTGTAGTATGCAGATCTAGGTGGTTGTGGACTCTTTCTCCCTCTGTCCTACTAATATCACCCTTTCAATAGTACATTGCTATGCCAAGTATAGCAGCACACAACTTTAATCCCAGTACTCAATAGGAAGAACAGGTAGACTGCAGTGGGTTCTACACTAGCCTGACCTACATAGTGAGTTCAAGACCAGCAAAGGCTACAAAGGGAGACCCTGTCTCGGAGAGATAAAGAGACAGAGACAGAGAGACAGTGAGACAGAGAAATGCTAAACATCTCCTTGCATTAAGTTGCTGGCTGCCATGTGTGTAGTGATACTTTATTTGTGCTGAAATGTGATATTATATTTGTATGTTAATAATAAAAGTTTGCCTGGAGATCAGAGGTTATAGCAAGCCATAAAATAGAAGTCAGGCGGTGGTAGCACATGCTCTTAATCTGATCACATGTCAGGCAGCGTCTCTGTGTGGTCAAGGACACAGCCAAGCATGGTGACACACGTCTTTAATCCCAGTAACAACCATAATGACCTGGAGGTCTGTATAGACAGGCAGTGATGAGGAAGTCATGTGGCTGGGCTTAGAGCCAATGAGAAGGCAGAACAGGTCGGCAATAAAAGCACAGTTTAGACAGGAAGAAGCTCT
Source organism: Peromyscus leucopus (assembly GCF_004664715.2). Taxonomy (NCBI): domain Eukaryota; kingdom Metazoa; phylum Chordata; class Mammalia; order Rodentia; family Cricetidae; genus Peromyscus; species Peromyscus leucopus. Next base: position 132,879,149 of record NC_051083.1, on the reverse strand, counting down.
CTCTAGGCAAGCGACTACATAGTGGTAAGCTAAGGCTAGTTGTGGCTATTCGCTAATTCTCTGATCTCTTCGGCGGTTACCCCTGAATTTGGCTCTGTGTTTCTTATTTAATAAAACTGTTTAGAAATTCATTTACATATGGGTGGAGAGGGAAGTTCATCATCCCACTGGCCCATGCCAGCACTACCTTGTCAGAGACAATAGGGTGCCAGCAAGCATGTCACCTAACCGTTGTGTTCCCTCTAAGCTTCCTAATACTGTAAGGTGTTAGGAAGAAAGCAAGGCTTTTTCTTATTTGCCTGGAGTAAGGAGGGTAATATTTTTAGAGAAGCTTTTGCTCTGTTAGGTCAATTTTCAAAATATTTTCTCCCCTTTATAAAAACGAAAATTTATTAACTCATTTTACCATTTAGAAATGAGGAAACATTAGTCACAAAAGACAAATGGAAAAAGAACTGGAAGACACAATTCACAAAGGAAGACATACAGTTAGAATATAATTATACAGCAAGTTTGTTGAGCTCTTCAGTGATCAAAGATAGAAAAAGATATACCACGATACCACATTTTTTTTTTTTTTAGCAAATGTAATCTCCTCTCCCAAAGAGAAACACTAAGACACCTAACCACAGCAGGGATGCAACAAGGCTACTACTTTCAAATGCCAATACAGGCAAACAAAAATTAAGAAGATACTGCTTTTTTAACATTTATTTTATTTAGAGTTTCATACATGAATTTCACCCCACATTGTCCACCCTCCAATACCCTATGTCCCTCAAAGGGAAGCTTCCCATCCCTGGTGCTGGGTGTTTTGTTAGATTGTCTATGACTTTTTGAGGTTAACATTATCACCCTAAGTGTTGTAACTTCATTCAAGTTATTTATATATGTACACAAATATACTTACATAATATATATTATTATATATAATATACATATTAAGTAAATATTAATATACATATTAAGTAAATATGAAAAAACCTTGGTGCTCTTTATCCCTCCCCTTGTGCTGGTTGGTTTTTGTCAACTTGTCACACGCCTAGACGTCTTGGAAGAGAGAAGCTCAAGTGAGAAAACTCCTCCATCAAATTGGCCTGTGGGGTAGTTTCTGGATCGATTAACTACCACTGTGGGTACTGCCACACCTGGGAAGGTTTATCTGAGTTCTGCAAAATATCAGGCTGAGCAGGCCATGATGAATAAGCCAGCAAGCAGCACCCCTCCATGTTTTCTGCTTTAGTTCTTGCCTCTAGGTTCCTGCCCCAACTTCTTCAGTGATGGAGTGTGACCTGAGAATTCTAAAATGAAATAAAACTTTTCTTCTCCACATTTTTTTGGCTATGGTGCTCATCATAGCAATACAAATCTAACTAAGATGCACCCCTCTGATATTCCCATTTTTCCCCCTCATAGCACCTGTGTCCTACTATCTTCCTCTCTAGGGATGATTCTCTTCACACATTGTCCCCTTTTACTTTCCTGATTTCATTTGACTAGAAGACATGCCTTGTTTGTTTGTGAGTTTTTTGTTATTTTCTTTTTGTAATTTATTTATTTGATTAAATTTTGTTGTACTTAGGGTTGAATTTAGCTAGGATCTTTTCTATCCTAACCAGGTGTTCTTCTATTGAGCTCCATAACCATGTGGTTGCTTGTTTTTTAACTGTGTCTAATAAGTATTCCAGATTGGAAGTATCTATAGTACCATGTCTGGGAAATATGAGGGACCACAGGAAAAAAATCAACAAAATCAATGACAATGTCCCTAGACAATTTTTTCTCCTTTTTGGAGTTCTGTTGTGATTTTGATTGTTGTTAATTGTCACAGAAGGTCCTGTTCCACAATGGCCTTGCCTGAAAGCAACAATAATAAGGGCTGCAAACCCATGCCAGGAACTCTAGCTTCTCAATGCTTCTTACATATCATCTCATTCAAGCCACACAACAGTAGTGTGAAACAACTACAAGTATCAAGTATCTCTAGTTGTGATGGTAACTTGACTGGGTTTGGAATCAACTAGGAAACACACCTCAAGGATGTATGTGAGGATGTTTACAGTAAATGTTAACTGAGGAGGGAATGCCCACTATTAATATAGATTGTACCATCCCATGTGATGGGGTCTGAGAATGAGTAAAATGGTAGGTGGAGAAAACAAACTGAGTACTTGTGTTCATTTCTCTTTTCTTCCTTACTTAGACACAATGTGACTCTCTCATAATCCCACCCCCATTTTGAGGGAATGTCCTTTCTTACACTATGGGTAAAACTAAGTCCTTCCTTCCTTAAGTAGCATCTGCCACGAATTTTGTTACAGCAGTGACAAAAGTAACAAATACATGGCTTGATAGAGAATTTCAGAGTTGAAATTAAGGTCAACCCAGAAATATCTGTCTCTTGAGCCATGGCATTAACCCCAATGATGAAAGGGTCCTTTGATCTAAGAACAAGCAAACTGAGGAATGATGGGCATTGCAAGAGGCCTTGAAGGTTAGTGAGATGCACATAAGAAGAGAAAAAGGTGAAAATAACTTACCTGGATAGTAAGTTAAGTTAGAGAATCTGGAAAGAGCTAAGAAATCTCAAGAAAAGTGGAAAATTGAAGAGAGGTGAAGGTGGAAAAGCTAAGATCAAATTACAGATGCTCTTGATTGACAGACACAGAAGTCAGGGCTGAGTGAACATGAACAATGCATACTGACTAGATGTATGGTCTGTATGTATTGAAGACAGCTGCATGCCTCTCTTCTTTCCTATGGCTTCTGGAAGAACAATATTATTTAACCTCAGGATTTTAGTCTCTGAACATATTATATTAAAGCCTCAATTATTATTGTATATTTATGTATATCTGTGAGTGTAGTGTATAAATATGTATGCATAAAATCATGTGTGGAAATGCCAGAGGAGGGCATTGAGTGTCCTCTGGTATCACTCCCCATTTTATTTCATTGAGGTAGAATCTCTCCCTGTACCTGGAACTCATGTTCTCCCTTCTCTCCTCTTAGCCTGACATCCAGCAAGCCCCAGTGGCCTTCCTGTCTCCAACTCTCACATCACTTTGGTTACAGGTGCATGAGGCCATACCCAATTATATTAGTTCTGAGGTTCAAACTCAGGTCCTCATGCTTGTGAGAAAAATACTATTACCTGCTGGGGATTGCTGTGAGATGTTCTCTATGGCAAATGTGTTGCTCTGATTGGTCAATAAATAAAATACTGATTGGCCAGTGGCTAGACAGGAAGAATAGGCGGGACTAACAGAGAGGAGAAAGGAAAGAACAGGAAGGCAGAAGGAGTCACTGCCAGCCACTGCCAGGACAAGCAGAATGTGAAGATGCCGGTAAGCCACGAGCCATGTGGCAAGGTATAGATTTATGGAAATGGATTAATTTAAGATATAAGAACAGTTAGCAAGAAGCCTGCCATGGCCGTACAGTTTGTAAGCAATGTAAGTCTCTGTGTTTACTTGGTTGGGTCTGAGCGGCTGTGGGACTGGCAGGTGACAAAGATTTGTCCTGACTGTGGGCAAGGCAGGAAAACTCTAGCTACAGGGGATGTCTTTCTATATGCCGTGAATGTGTTGCTCTGATTGATTGATAAATAAAGCACTGATTGGCCAGTAGCCAGGCAGGAAGTATAGTATAGGCAGGATAAGCAGAGAGGAGGATTCTGGGAACTGGAAGGCTGAGTCAGGAAATGCTGCCAGCTGCTGCCACCATGAGAACCAAGATGTAAAGTACTGGTAAGCCACAAGACACGTGACAACATATACATTAATAGAAATGGGTTAATTTAAGATATAAGAGCTAGATAAGAAGAAACCTGCCATGGCCGTACAGTTTATAAGTAATATAAGTCTCTGTGTGTTTACTTGGGCCTGAGTGGCTGCAGGCCTGGGCAGGACTGGAGAAAACTCCAGCTACAATTACCCACTGAGATATCTCTCCTGCCCCCACATCAGGTATTTAAAAAATCTTTTTGTGACAGGCTCATACCATGTAGTCCAGCTGGGCCTCAGCCTGTTCAGTGTTATGATTAGAGATGTGCATTATCACATGAAGTTTAATCATTTTAGATTAACAAAAGTGATGACTTAAGCCTTGGGGAAGCTGCAATTTGGAAAGAGGAGTTAGTGAAAAGACTAAAAAATCAGTTTGGGGACAGAAGTGGTATGCATGTTATATAACCCAATATTACCTAAAATAAGCCCTGTTCAATATATTTCATGCTGGTCCATCATCTTCTAGCAAGAAGGGGACTCCAATGATTCCAGAGTCTCTATCCAAGCCAAGACTTCTATTCAGTCCAGTTGGAGTGAATTGCCCTCTCCTCTGCCTCAAATACTCTCTCCCTCTCTCTCTCTCTCCCTCCCTCCCTCCCTCTCTCTCTCTCTCTCCATCTGTTTAGAAACATAATCCCTTAGAGCCCAAGGCAGTATATGCAGCAGGGGCTTAAAACTGATTTATTGAGCAGCTAGTTGGTCATTGTCCCCCCACCTGGCAGCATGTATTCCTGTGACAGACATATTTCTAAACAAGCTAACTTGCAGCAGGAACCTTAAAAGTTCTTATTAATAAAATCAAACCTGTAAGCCAGGTATTGGGGTGAAGCTGGAAGATCAGAGATACAGAACAGGCCACAGCTAACCTCACTTGGCCAACTTCTCAGCTGGTCTTGTTTCCTCAGACTGGAAGCTTCTGTGTCCTCATCCCAATGGCTCTCAGCTAAACTGTGCTACTAGACAGCCTGAAAGCTTAACCAGCCAAACGCTTAACCAGCCAAATGCTTCTGGTTTCTGGTCCTCATGCCTTATATACCTTTCTGCTTTCTACCACCACTCCCTGGGATTAAAGGTGTGTGTCACCATGCCTAGCCTTTTCCAATGTGGCCTTGAACTCACAGAGATCCAGAGGGATTTCTACCTCTGGAGTGCTAGGATTAAAGGTGTGAGTGCCACCATTTTCTAGCCTTTGTATCTAGTGGCTGTTCTGTCTCTTACCCCAGATAAGTTTATTAGGGTGCACAATATTTTGGGGAACAAAATACCACCACACTAACTCTTCTCTACAGGCTTTCTGGGCAGGGGTTTTATGGTTTGTTCTCTACTTCCCAGTTCTACTCATTATGAAGGAACTAGACTAGTTATCTGAGCTTCTGACTCTTGATTTATGTGTTCACCCACTAAAAACTGTGGTGCATTTCTCTTTTTACATTTTTACAATTAAAGACCATTTGGTGACTTTTTTCTTATTTTTGTTATTGAGACTTTTTTGTTATTTTTGTTATTGAGACTTTCATAAATGTTTGCAACGAAACATTATCATGTCTGCCCCATTTGTATCCTCCAACTCCTTTTGTATCTCCCCAAATATGTCACCCTCCCAGCTTCATGAATTTTCTTATTTTGATAACACACAACGTCTAATAAGTCTTACCAATATGTGCATGTATGTGGGGCCATTCACTGTAGCATGGGAAACCTACCAATTGTCACATCTTCAAAAAAGAATGAGTCTCCTTCCTCTAGAAGCTATCAACTGCCAATAATCCCCCCAGTAAATGATGGGACCTCTCCATCTATGTTCAAATTTAAACTGCCTTGACCTTTTGAAGGTAAGCACAGCTGCTGTGAGTTTGTGAGTGTGGTAGCCATGTCACATCTAAAAGACAGCATTTCATACAATTCCTCTCCTGCTCTTATATTCTCTCTACAACATTCCTTGAGTCTTAGTGTGTGCATGTGTGTGTGGGGGGGGTGGGGACTTTTATGAGAACTCAGGTTTTTCTTGTTTGTTTGTTTTATTCTCAGAATATTGACCAATTGTGTGTTTCTGCATTGATTACTACCCATTGTAAAAAGAAGCTTGTCTGTCCAAGGTTGGGAGCAGCCCAGGTCCTGTGTTAGTTAGGACCTCCTGTCTGGGTCTAAAACTTGTATTGGGAGTTCCAGGTATATGTTTAATGGCTATTGGCCACCTCATCTCACCTGCCCTCAATGTCTCCATACTCTTGCTCTTATGCCTTCCAGGCATCCTAAGAAGATTCCATTTGGACTAATCAGAACAGACAGCTTATTTGTATTGGCACTATATACTTGTCCAGCTTACAAATTCAAGTTATCTCCCTGCTCAACACGCTCACTGCCCTCTGAGCAGTTTGATGCCTTCCATTTGTTGGTCTCTTGAGGAATTACTTTATTTGGTCTGCAAACGGACATCATCTGCATTTCCTCAATATTCTTCATAAGCAGGATATTTCCTTAATTCTGAATTTTAGAAGGATAACCCAGTCAGCAAACAGATCCTGGCAGTTACCTGTGTTCCCTAGTACCTAGCAGTGTGGTGTAGCTGAACAAATCCAGGCTTAGATACAAGACAGATTTGAGTCTGAATCACAGCTTGACACTGTACTTGTCCCCTGTCTCAGCTAATCTTTGAACTCTTGTACTGAGTCTTCTTAGAGAACCACAAGCTTCAAATCACTGTTAGATTATATTCCTTCCTACTTGTAGTCCCTTACTTTTCTGGGTCAGTGAGTAAAGACAGTAGTTGATGAGAAAAGCAACTGTGACAGGTGATGCCTTGTTCCATTTTCACCCCCAGAAAATAGAATTGGACATGTCCAACTGATAGTACACTGTAGTATGTGCTTTTACCCCATTGAGTGGATTTGATCAGTGGCTTAACCAACACCATGCACTATGAGTATCCATACACAGTTTTCTATACCCGGGCAGTACAGTCAATCTAAGTCTAGGTTGCTTTTCAGATTCCCAAGGCGAAGTAATTGAAATTTTGTGCCATGCCTGTTGTGCTGAGTACCAATTCCAGAGAAGGGGCTACTGTTAGGGACCACTTGGCTAAGAAGCAGAGCAAACTGAGAATGGAAGCAAGGGCTAGAAGGATTTATAGTTGATGTCTCTGTAGCTTCAGACCTAGAAGGTATGATGAACAGTCTTATATTCTTGCCTTTCACCATCCCCCAGGTTAGAGCCTAACCAGACTGTGCCTTAGGAAGTATCATCTTCTCCCAGTATCAAACAAGAAGAAAATTCGTCATTGTAAAAAAACAAACACAACAACAACAAAAACAAACAACAACAACAAAAACCCAGAATTTTCTTGAAGGAGCAAAAATGAAATCTAGAAGGAGATTTTAGCAAATCTGATATGGACTTTTTAATCTGCTGGCTGCTATCTCTAAACTAATTTCTAAGGGAAAAGTGAATTGAGGTGGATGAAACCAAGCAGGCCCATACCTGCAACAGATGGGCAGACTGGTAGAGGAAGGCAGAATGGAATCCCAAGACAAAGGAGGCAGGCTAATGGCAGTATCAGGAGCATCTTGTTACTTGCTTTTAAGAGTTACTTATTGTCTAACTGCTAGTTCCTCACACAGGCTTGCCTGAAAAAGAGGGCTCTGATACTCAGTGACAAGGCATATGGAGCAAATGTCTGGTTGTAGAATCTGAATACCTGTAAGTGAACCATGGCTTCCCTTATTTCCCTCCATGTTTCCATTATACACTTAGAACTATATTTTCCATGGTTATCTTCTTCATTTGCCTGTGAACTCTGATGCCAGGAACCAGCTTCATTTGTGCCTGGGCCTTCTGTCAGAGATGGAGTAGACACTCAGAACTATTCTATTGAATAAATCTCCAACTATGTTTCTGTATGGGCATTGAGTGGCACTGGAGTAGAGCCTATTAAAGACTTATATCATCAAGGGATTTGGTGCTCACATTGCTCCTCCAGCCCCAATGTACTTAGTAACTCATAAATACACATAGAATTCAGACCACTGAATTTAGGACTCATTGGTCTCTGCATATGTTCCATCTATGAGGTCTGCTATCCCGACCTGCAAGATAGAGCCAATCCCAGATGCACTATAACTGAAGTTGTCATGTGGACATCCAGTTGTTGGCCATTTGGGGGTAGACAAGTCTTTGGTCACTTATGTTTGGGTAGAATGCTTTAGCCAGCCTTTCCTTATCCTCAAGATTTGGTGTGCTTAGGCAGTGAGATTCGAATCTTTTCCCCTGGAAGGCTGTTGTGTCTGAGATGCCATGTGACAGCTCCTTGGGAAGTCTTCTTTTCCTTCTGAATATAAGTTTCCTGAATACAAGAGACTTGACAGGATGTCCTCTATTTCACTCAGGTTGTAGAACTTAGTTTTGTGTTGTCCCTTGAGGTGGCATGTCACTGGGTGGACACCAATTCCAACCACTGAAACAAATTGTTCTTAGTTACCTACCTAAAGACAAAGAGGCAAATTTGTTGAAGGGGAAATAATAATTTGAGGCACCATACAAAGGCATCCATATCCTAGCACATTTAACCCTGAGCCAAAAAAAAAAATTGGTGAAGGACCAGCAAGATGACTCAGCGGGTATAAATGTTTGTCACATAAGCCTAATAACCTGAATTTGACCTTTGGAACCCATGTAATGGTGGAAGAAGAGAACTGTCTCACCTAGGTTGTTCTCTGACCTCCACCTGTGTGCTGTGTGATGCACTGCTCCCTTTATAGCTCTTTCTCCCCACCTAAAACATATAAGAAAATTGGGCTTTTTTTATTAAGAAATTTTCTATTTATTTTACATACCAACCACAGTTTCCCCTCTCCTCCCTCCTCCTGCCCCCCAGCCTTCTTCCCCAACCCACTCTCCATTCCCACCTCCTCAAAGGCAAGGTCTTCCATGGGGAGTCAGCAGAGCCTGGTACATTTCAATTGAGGCAGGTCCAAGCCCCTCCCCCTTGTACCAAGGCTGCACAAGGTGTCCCACCATAGGCACTGGACTCCAAAAAAGCCTGCCCATGCACCAGAGACAGATCCCAATCCCACTGCCTGGGGGGAAGATGGGGGCTAACCAGTTCAACCTAACCAACTGTCTTGCCTATGCAGAGGGCCTAGTCCAGTCCCATAGGGTCTCTACAGCTATTGGTCCACAGTTCATAAGTTTCCACTAGTTTGCCTGGCTGTCTCTGTATGTTTTCCCATCATGGTCTCAATGTCCCTTGCTCATAGATTCCCTCCTCTCTCTCATCAATTGGATTGGTTTTTAAAAAGCCCAGTGAGTTTACTAGCACAACTCCTGGCAGAACTTCACCCATGGAATTCAACTTGATTAGAAGCTGATCTTAGAAAAACTCATGTAGGATCTCATGCATTTAGTTTTGGTTTTGCTCTATCAGTAAACTCCTTAATAATTCTGTTTAGTACCCAAATCATGTTTTTTTCCTGTTAATTATGAGGATTTTTCTTCCCATTGCCCCAAATTATTTTTCTTGTGTGCCCATTTTATTAACTTAGGACAGTGCCCATTCTCCCATCAATCATTCATACACACTGGACTTTCAGTAACTAGAGCTGTGTTCACAACCCAGTTGTATAACTGGATTGCAGAGTACTACCTTGGTGAAATCCCAAATCTAATAGCATAGTTACTCAGAGAAGGATTCCAAGGAGCTGTCTAGAAGACATGATGGCCTGATTGAGCCCTTGTTCCGAACTATGACATTAGTCAAAGGGCTGAGATTTTATATCTTCCTTTCACTAGCTCAAGAGGAGGGAAGAGACTTGCCAAGGTCACGGCCCAAGGAATTTCAAAATAGGAATGAGTATCTCCTGGCTTAACTACCACAATTATGATAGCCCTACTGCTTTTCAATTTTATAAATGGGGAAACAAAAGCCCAGAGAAAAATCAAAGTAGCTAATGATGTGTTCTTGACCACAGAATTTTTGATGCCACACAGAAGGCATCATTCTGTATAGGGGTAAAAAGAATGCATTCTACTTTTTAACAAACCATCCGATAACTTTTTTATGTAAATGGAGACACATGATTAGGCTACATAGTAGCCAAGTCTATGGTCTAGTGAACATGTATAGCCACCAGTTACAAGCAGGGGATTCTGGGAAAGAAAAACAACAGATCTAAGGGCTACAACTTAAGTCACTTCAGATTCACCCTGTGATGAAGCCTTCCAGTTTGGCTTAGGAATTAGGAGAAGGCCATCTTGCTGTTGTTTTGGAGTCTGCTACATCTCATTCTAATTTAATGAGCTGTCTGTAGTAAGAAGATTTCTTGTGTCCCACCTGGCCTGCAGTCAGGACAAATCTCTCCCACTTGTGTCCCTCAAGTAAGCACACAAAGGCTTATATTAATTATAACTGCTTGGCCATTAGCTCAGGCTTATTACTGAATAGCTCTTATACTTAAATTAACCCATAAATCTTATCTATGTTTAGCCACATGGCTTGGAACCTTTTCTCAGTTCTGCCTTGTCATCTTGCTTCCTCTGTATCTGGCTGGTGACTCCTGACTCTGTTCTTCCTCTTCCCAGCATTCATTTTGTCTGCTTGCCCCACCTATGCTTCAGCATTTTATTTATCAACCAATCAGAGCAACATATATTCACAGCATACAGAATGACATCCCACAGCACTTCCCCTTTTCTGTCTAATCAAAAAGGAAGGTTTTAACTTTAACATAGTAAAATTACATATAATAGAACAATTATCAAGCAAGAATTACAGTTAGAATATCTAGTCTATTTGTATTTGGCAAAATTAAAGAAAATTTTGTATTTATCCTATATTTGTGAGTCTAAAGTTTCACATTTAACCTATCTTTTATCATGACTAAGGAAATTTTAACTATCTAGTCTTCAACTCCATCAAAGACCCCAGAAGGATGTAATATTACCTAAGTAAACAGGAAGTGCCCTGTAAGCAACTTCCAAAAATCTAGAATGACAAAGATAGCCAGACAGTCACCCAAAGTTCTTCTGCAATGCTGGGGCATCCATTTTCAGGCCATAGGTCTAGTCTTTCAGTCACTTTTTCCTGTGTCCTATAGAATGGCTGTCTGTCTCCTCTGTGAAGCAGGAACCTGAAGGACCTTCTCACCTTGCAAAGTTCAGTGGTTACCTTCCTATGGGTCCTGCATGTCCAGTAAGTATAACATTTTGTTAAGCAGTCTAGGCAAGAACAGTTTCTTGTCCAAATGGCCATTTTGGGTCAAAAAGAAGATAAACTCCATATGGAGTGTCTTTGATGCCCATTTTTCTCCTTGAAGTAAATTGGTGCTGCCAGGAGCAGACGTGTCTCACTGTCTAGAAAGTCTAAGTTTTAAAAACATTTTAAATGCCATATTATGTTGGTCTTTGAAGTGTTTGAAGATTACCTATCTGAAATATATCTTTGTATACCTAAAAACAACTAATATGATTATAAGTTTGATTTTAATCTGTATTTCTTAATTATCTATTACAATTTAAATGAGCTTCACAAACATAATACCTTAAACAAGTGCAGAAATATACATACAGTATAACAAAATTAACTTTGAATTTGTAATAAACTAAAATCTATAGCAATGTAAAACATTTTAAACAAGTTGTTGCTCTTTAAAAATAGATTCAATAATCTATCCTTTCATCCTATTTTATCTATATTATCCCCTTTTCTTCTTTAGAAAGAAATTGCATTTATAACCAACCTGCTTTAAATAAAAATAAACATTCATAAATAATATTTTGGGAATTTGGGTGTAGCGTCTCATACTACTTCCTGCTGATAGGGGGCACTGGTAATCTTATGGGGATCCTGAGAAAATTTGAGATAATGGTCAAGTCCTGGGAAGACCTTTGTTGATAGGTACCATCTGTTAAGGTTCAGGAGGTCTGGCTTGATCAAATCTGATCCATCTTAATCTAGAACAAATCCATAGTCTCTTGCTTCCCGTGGAAACAAAAGCAGAGCATCTTTTCCAAAGCAACCTATCTTTATACATAAAATTTGAAGTCAAGATACCTTTAAAATATACATATTGGTTTAACGGAGCAGCCTTTACAATCAAATGTCTTTCTGCTGTTAAAAATCCTGAAGACGAGTCCGCACCCTGGGGATCTCATCTTGCAACCCCCTCCCTAGTCTTGAAAAAGATCCTTCATCATCCTTTCCCCAGCTCCCTAAACCCTATCACCAAAACTGGCTGATCAGCAGGAACCGGAAGTGTGCCAACCCGGGCACAGGTCCCTGGTGAACTTCGGTGGAAATAGCAATTGCTAGGGGATACTTTCACTCAGCATGGTGGCGATTCCCCCTGACACCTGGCAGCTGCCCAACGTCTACCTGGACACTAGCATGGGGGTCAGTGTGTTGGAGCTGTACTGGGAACATGCTCCAAAGACCTGCAAGAACTTTGCAGAGCTGGCTCAGCGGGGCTACTACAATGGCACCAAATTCCACAGGATCATCAAGGACTTCATGATCCAGGGTGGTGACCCGACAGGGACAGGTCGAGGTGGCGCATCTATCTATGGCAAACAATTTGAAGATGAATTTCATCCAGATATGAAGTTCACTGGGGCTGTGATTCTTGCAATGGCCAATGCAGGACCAGACACCAGTGGCAGCCAGTTCTTTGTGACCCTCGCTCCCATCCAGTGGCTGGACGGCAAACACACCATCTTTGGCCGAGTGTGCCAGGGTATAGGGATGGTGAGTCGAGTGGGCATGGTGGAGACAAATTCCCAGGAACGTCCCGTGGATGACGTGAAGATCCTTAAGGCATACCCTTCTGGGTAGATGGGATGCTGTCTCGGGCACACACAGGTCTTCTAAGATGGTCCTAGGGAGCCATCTTCCGATGCCATAGTGTGTCTTGTATCGGTGTTATGCATACCTACTCTGACACCCTCGGAACAAAAGGAAGCAGAGGGGTTGTCTTTGGGGGCATTTGTTTTCTGGCCAACAGTCACAGACCTGAAAAGCAGGCAGTGTTGATGAGGTGTTAACTGCACAGCTCCTTTCAGCCTCTGACATGTGCTCTTCCAGGAATATACAAGCTCTCTATTTTCCCAGAGTCTGAGCATCAACAACGCTGCTTCTGACACTAAGCATCCCACGCAAAGCCATATTGAATTTTTGCCAAATGAAAAATGCATCCAACAATCAAGTTGCTAAGGAAGTGTCAAGTGGGGAATGCTAATGTGTAATGATTGAGAAATGGACCTCGGAAAAGGAAGTAGGAGCGCTGACCATTTGCCCCCTGGGAAGGACTGGCAGTCCTGAGCACAAGGCCAGTCCTTTAAGAGCCTCACTCACATGCAGAGACACTCTTCAGGGCTTTAGAGAGAGTAGGTAAGAGGATTTTATACATGACATCTTTTTGTTTAAAAATATTTCTGGTTGTTCAGGGGGTGTGGGGCTGAGAGGAAGGATGTTAATACCTGTGTAATACATAGAAATTTCCAGAATAAAGTACCGTTGGTGGTTGGAAAAAAACAAAAACAAAAACAAAAACAAAATCCCTGAAGACAATATAATCTAGACTCTGTGGGATTTTCATCTTTATGTGGCTTAACTTTTATATTATTTTTACTGTCTCTTTAAAGACTTTGTTTTTTTAAATACCTATTTCTTTATTTAACTGTCTATATTTCTTTTTTCTCTCTCTTCCAAGCCTATGTACATTTTTACATACATTGTAAACTGTTTAGAGGTTTATTTTCTCTGAATCTGAAGCATGACTAGGACTGAAATAGCAGCTTTGGCTGCTGACTCTGCCCACCTCAGCTTTCCAGCATGGCAGAAATATGTTTACCATGAGCTCTGGGGGAACCATTCTCATCGCTGACTTTGTGAAGCAGTGGGTCTATGCGTCCATCCAGCAGTGTGTATCCAGCAGTGTGTAGCCCCAAAACCTTTTTTTCCTTTCCTTTTTTTTGTCTGTATTAGCAAAAGCTATGTCTACCATGCACTAAGCCACACAGCTTGCAGACACCACTGTGTACAGTGGCAGGAATCTGCCATGCTGCACTCAAGCCCACATGCTGTGAACCCACCATACTATAGCTCAAGTCTGCATGCCACAGTGTCTCTGTACTTTGGTGTCTCTATATCTCAACCTGCATGAGACATGAAGTAGAAAGCTGTTTTTGGCTGTTATTGTGTGTTTAGAAGCCCCCTTTAACTCTTTCATGCCTTATGGAAATTAGAGAGCCCCATGTTGTTACAGCCAATATAGTCATAAGATTACTTGTTCCCCATCGGGCCTGCAGGTGGGACAAATCTCTCCCACTCACATCCCCCCAGTATGCACACAGAGGCATATATTAATTATAACTGCTTGTCCATTAGTTCAGGCTTATTACTGACTAGCTCTTATACTTAAATTAACCCACAATTCTTATCTATGTTTAGCCATGTGGCTTGGTACCTTTTCTCAGTTCTGCCTTGTCATCTTGCTTCCTCTGTGTCTGGCTGGCAGCTCCTGACTCAGCCCTTCTTCCCAGAATTCTCCTTATCTGCTTGCCCTGCATATACTTCCTGCCTGGCTACTAGCCAATCAGCATTTTATTTATCAAACAATCAGAGCAACACATATTGACAGCATACAGAATGACACCCCACAGCAGCTGCCCCCACATCTCTACTGAGGCCATAACTCTCAATACAGTAAGATGTATAGATATCTGTCCATGCTAGTGTTTATTGCATCTCTCAGCAGTACAATTTGAACATTTCCCAGGGCTCTAGGCTGGGCTGTGAAAAATGAAACCAATGTCCTTACTATTTTCCTTGTCTTCATACTTATTGAAGGGGATTTATGTCCCATGGTGGGTCCCTGAGGAGGAAAAGATACCAAGGAAATGGAGAATGGACTCTGGCAACAGAAAATGGGGATGCTGTAATGACTCTATTAGTATTCAAGAAATAAAATATATTTCCGGTGATTAACTGGGTCTATTTATAGACCATGAGGCCTGAACTGTGATATTTATAGAATGTCATCACATTTAGCAGTAATCGCACAATTACATGTTTATGAAGTAATGGTTTTGCAAATTTTCCTAGAATTCTCTGACATTTAGATCTGGAAATTTTACATTTTAACAAACACGAACAGCAGCTATTTATTTAAGGATGAACAGCAGAGATCATCTTCTCTGTAACTCTTTGTACTCCACTAGGCCGAAATTCCTCAGTTCATTTTGTTTTTCCATGAGAAATGAGTTCCTATCCAACAAATAACATACCTTTTTTTGTGGAGTTCTGATTACTTCTTAAATACTATCTTTCATAGCCTAGGATTCCTGTGTCCTTGAATCCTTGGGATTTGGTGCAATATGTTTCCCCTCTTTTTATAATGATCTAAGTCAGACTAAAAGGCTAAGACATATGTGTTCAATATCCAAGACAATATAGTGAAAGTGAAATGAGACCCAGTGTCAGAATCCCACTTTCCTCTATCTCATAATTTCAGACTTGGTGTGACAAGTGGGAGAAGTGGGAATCCTCTTTGCTTCATTGATCTTAGCAGTAAATCAGCACAGTCAGTTGGGTGTGCCTGGGACAGGTCCAGGAAACACTTTGAAGACAGAATGCTGACCCCCAGACCCCTGTAACATCTGATTTTGACATGGCCAGTTTTTACACATGTTACTGAACTCATACATCATAGACCCCTGGATTATGAGTATAGCCTATGGTTCTAGGAGGTGGCCTGGGGCTAATAGTGTTCTGGTAGCATTTCCTAATTACTCACACCATAGGGCATGATTTTAAACTGTAACATGCTGACAGTTGTTCATTTTCATCAACCTGTCTAACATCAAATAATCATCTTTGAGAAGCACAGGAGACTAGCCCAAGCACACAGCTGCCTGACTCAAAGATAAAGCAAAACCTGCAGTGAACTTCAAGGCATAATTTTTCATCCATTAGCAATTCTATTGTCCCACACTTTACATTTCCTCCTCTGAGCCTCTGTTTTCCCAACTGTCAAATGACCAAAATTATTGTTTTGTTTCTTCAAAAACCATGAGTGTCATAAGCCAGTAGGCAGGGAGGGGCTTAGAAAACAAGACAGTGCTTCTTCCTTTCTTCTTGACAACTTGCTGGGTGTTTCTAGCATCTCCTTATGTCCTTTTCTAAGCTTACCCACATTTGCTGGCAGTAAACTATGTCACTTTCTTGACAGGCCAACTCCATTGTGACAATTGCTGGGTGTCTCAATATTCAAGAGGTTAGTATTCTAGAAGCAATCCTCAGGTACCTAGTAATGGAACTTGGGGATCTATTGGAAGTTAGAAATGGTGTTTTTGGTTCTAATGGACTTGAAAGTCACATGTTCAATCTCCTTAGCAGAACTTTATATTCCATATCCTTATTCTTGCTGACTGACCCACCAGTTCACTTAATCCTTGCCCAGAAACTCAACAAATCCTCATCTTCTCATCAGGAAGACTGGAGTTTTAAGATGGCAAAGATTTCTGTGTTACATGACTGTCCCTCTGACCCACAGGCTGGATGCACCACCATAGGGTAGGTATATGTTTATAATACCCCATGAGGACTGATGGGCAGATTGTCCTTCATTCTCCCACCTTTGTTCTTTCCTAAGCATTATGTACAGGTTACTACATATCTATTCAAGAGATGTGAAGGCTGCTCATACTAGGCAGGGTCCCCTGAGACCTTTATCTCTCTGGTGTTCATCAAGTTAATATACAGCTTCTGGTCTGTCATGCTATGCAAGTTGGGAACCCAGAGTCATCTTAGACTCCTTCCCTTATTTCCAACAGCCACTAAGTCACCAAGTGCTGTTCATTCTAGCCTCTCCAAGCCTAGGCTCTATCTCTCACTTTCTAGACCCACCACCCCAACAGTAACATAGGTGGCCATAATCTCTGCCCTATCACAAATTCTTCACTAGTGTTCTTGCCATGGCCTTTCTTTCTGAAATTATTCTCTGTGTTTTATGAGCTGAGCTTTGAAATTCTATGAACAACACTATTATTCTTTGGCTTAAACCACTGTTGTTGCTTTCTGATGCTCCCTTTGGCCATGAGGAGTTAGATCCAATCATAAGGTTTTAATAAATATTTTTCTGCCCCTTCATTGTCCCATATTATTATCCTCAGCTCTCAATGTCATCGTCATTATAGTCAATTAAGCTTACATGCTTTATGGATTCCCCACTCCAACTTGTCCCAAACTGATTGTATCTCCTCCAAATTCCTTAGGCTTGCCACTTCCTGAGTGCTCCCATATCAATTCGAGATGCTATCATACCACCAGTCACTCAGAAGGCCAAGCCAGAAAGCTGAAAACCATTCCTCCCCTCGTTACTTTTTAATCCGCTATTCATGTCTAGAATACATCTGCTGCTTTCCCCAGCTCCTCTGCTACTACCCTGTTCAAAACTGTCATCATTTTGCCTAGATTATTGCTAGACTTTCCTATGTCTTTTTTCTATTCTTTCTGTGCTCTTAAAACATAGATCCAATGCTACTTTTGCTTTAAAAATATTCAAGAATATTCCATTACCTATGGGATAAAGAAATTTGCATACATTATCTCTATTCTTTATAAAAACCCAGTAAAGTAGCTATTATTCCAGGAAGCCAATTCCTAGTGAGGAAACAACAGCCAAGTCAGGTGTGAATTCAGCTCTGCTTGGCTCTACAGCCCATGCTTTCTCCTCATGGCACATGGACAGGGAGCAGTGGATATGTGAGGTTTATAAAAGCAGTGCAAGCTCTTTCCTAACTACATTCTCTTTACTTCATCCCTCAGTATAAGTAGTATAGATTGGACATCCGTAAATTCCAAGACTTGAAAGGCCATCTGTCTACATACTTTTTCTCTTTGAAGGCTGTTTGCAACTTCTGCTAATGTCTTCACAATGCAACACAATGGCATGTGTAGAAAGTACATTGTCAGTGAGAAAACTTCTCTTGACCTCAGTAATCAAATGGCAAGATGAGTTAATTCCTTGCTATCTTTCCTTTTTGTGTTGCTGAGTCAGTCAAGGAAAAAATGGCCCTGAACTTGCTTTGCGAACTTGAAATGTCATATCTGAGCATAGAGGTGTGTTAGGTAGACCCTTCTTGTTTTCCCACACAGTACCCACAGACAACATGCTGAAGAGAACAGAACAGTTCAGGCTCTGGTTGTGTGTTATTCCTTCTCACTTGGTATTAAGTTAGGTAGGTCAGAAGGCCCAGTAGGCTGATTCTCTAGTTATTTTTTGTTGTTTTCCTTGGGCCTCAATCTACCAACTCAGGACACTTAGTTTCCTGGCAGTGGCTATCTCTAGCAGATTGATTGCTTCTGGATAGGTCCAACATTGGAGCTTTAGGCAGGGAACAGGCTGGTCTGAATTTGAATCCTTGCTCTGTCTCCAGCAGGTATACAGCTTGGGCCATTTAGCTACCTAGTGACTCACTCTCACCCATAAAAGAAACCTAGCAATTCTTTAGACACAGGGCAAGTTTTGGCTTTCCGTGAAAAAAAAAAAAAAAAACCTACAATTATTTCATCATGGTGGCTAGGAACCTACTCTGTAAAGCCACAGAGCTAGATCATTGCAAACAACAGCATTGGCTGGGAACTTTTCTTGGCCAGGTGCTTTATGTATCCACATTAGTGCTAGGGAAGAGGCACTACTGACATCCCATGAGGTCAACTGAAAAGAAAGCCAAGTCTCTTGGAGTTGGGGCAACTTGCCCAAAGTTTCAGGGATGAATGGCCCAGATCCTCCATCCTGCATCCTGATTCTGCTTCTGTGCATCCTGATGGGTCAGGGCAGGAACAGACTGATCCCAAGTCTCAACACACATAACTACCCTCCCAGCTTAGGGAAGACGTAGGTAGCATCTCTACAAGTTTACATGCAGCCCAAAGGAACCAGGACTGGGGGCTTTCTCATAGCCTTGACAACTATGGGAAAAGGATAGCGAGATCCCAGCATGGCTTCTTGCCATCCTTTTCTCTGGTGCCTCTACTTTTAGGGTTCATGCTAGCTAACAAGACTCAGAAGCAGGCTCTTTCCAGCCTGTCCACAGTTCCTCTCCTGGCTGCTGCCTGGCAGATCTGATGTCAAACTTGGTGTTAATGATTAACGCACAGCGGTGGGATCTCATAGTTGCCGAGAGTCCTCTGTCCAAGAATGAACTGCATTGCTAAATCAGTGAAGACAGTTGCCAAGGTAACCCACATGTAATCTATTTAACCTGCTCCCCAAATACCAATCAAGGTCAGATAATACACTCAAGCACCATATGAACACACTCAGACAGCATCAAGTTTTGTAGCAAGACAGCAGGGAAGGAGAAACCTCATTAGGAATACAGATAAAAAGCATCCTAAATATCATTTTGAAAAGTGTTAATTGGGAATACATAGGCTTGAGTAGGGGCAGAGCCCACCACTCTAGGGCATGTCCTGGCCACAGAGGAAGTTACTGGAGGCCATTTGTTGAGTGCTGCTGCAATCTTCCCACTCAGGATCAAAACAAATGGCACCACTGGACTAAATTATTCATGTCAATTTGTTTATTAATGCAAAGGTTTATATTTACATTTCGGAATAATAGGGTAGGGTTTTCTCCTTTTAGGAACCCCTTACCTGCCTTGATCATTCAACCAGGAGCCTCCTCTCCAGCATTTTCGAACAGACTTAAATTTCTTAAAAGACTCTGAGAACAATCAACATTGCATATCCTCTCACCTCACCTTGCCAGACTCTCCAGAGAACAGGCAAAGGAAAAAAGACCACTTTGTAGAATTGCTGTCTCATGCCATTTTATTTCCTGCTCTGAGAGTATTCACAGAAAAGAGCCTGGGTAGGAAGCAGAGAGGAAAGAGGTGAGATGTGGAGTAGGGGAGCCGATTCTCATCTCCAGAGGGACTCCTAACCACAGGCTATAGTCCTGCTGTGCAAGTCATATCTGCCATACAAGAAGAATGAAATTGTTTTTCCACAAAGAATGATCTCAAATTAGCTCTTCCAGGGTCCTTCTCCAGAAGCAGTCATGTCTATCTGGGCCCTCTCCAGAGTCCCTGATCTGTTAGAGCATCAGGATGACAGCTTTATTCATTCACCTTCCAGTTTATTGGCCAGTATTCACCTAGTTCACCATCATGACCTTGTCTCCTACAGTCCCTATGAGGAGGGTCTCTGGCAATGGTACTGCATTAATTAGTCTACCTACTCATAGAACATATCCTGATGTCTGGCTCCATGCTCTCTGGCTACTGTTCTATCTCCTTGTTTCTAGTCCTTCACTATAGGACACTCATGTGCATACACATAACTACAAGTATGTACACACACACACACACACACACACACAAACACATGCATAGGCATACTCACACACTCAAGATTCTTGGCAAATAGTTTTAGAGGAGGCTTCCCTTCAACAAAAGTGAATATAATCAGCTATTTCAGATTTGACCAGCATGTCACATTAAAAGTCCATTACAATTTTTACAATGCTTACAATTGTATTTAATATGCACTGACACTAGGAAGCCATTGTTGCCATCCTCTTAGCTTCAGCACCATCCCTGCTAATCATGAAAGTCTTCTGCAAAGGAAGACACATGCTGAAACCTCCCTGTCCTCATGAGTTACTTTCTGAGAAGCAGGAAGGCCTTCTCCTCAAAGCTTTCTGGGTCAAGGGCTGAGGAGTGAATTTTGGTGGAATTGTTCCTAAAATGAAGAAGATCCCAGTGGCCATCTTCCAAGAGGGAATTTATCTCCCTGAGGGAATTACTGTTGTCTTCTGTGAAAGACACATGGAAGGCCTCATTAACTTGAGAGTGAGAACAACACCCCAACTTCCCTAAGTATCTTTCTGATTTCCTTTTCCCCCAGCTGGGGACAGCTGAAGAAGGAGGCTGAGAGGCAAATGAAGGAGGGTGAGTCGCTGCTGCTGATCTTTCATTTCCTGTGCCTGTCCCTCTCTCGCAGACCACTGGACTCCTTATAGAAAAGTGTCTCTTGAGAAATAGCTCAAACATACATTGATGAATGGCCTAATAAACAAGATAATGGTCTAGCAAAACACAATAATACTAGGAAGTACTGTCAAAAACAGCTTAACAGCTCCACAAAAACTTAGAATCATCACATGGCCTGCAATTCCACTCCTAGGTATATACTATCTAACAGAAAAACAGGTGTTCAGACAAATACCTCAAGATGAATGTTCATAGCCACATTATTCAAAATTACCTAAAGATAGAAGCAACTCAAGCCTCCCACAAATAAATGGACAAACATGATATGGCATAGCCATATGACTGAATACTATTTGACATTTAAAATTAAATGGAGTTCTGACATACACTGCAAAATATATGGCCTTTGAGGGCATTATGAACTAGGAAATCAACCACAGGGGGAAAAACCCATAAAATTCTACTTCTACAAGTTATAAAATCCATAGAGACAGAAAGGAGAAAGGTATTTACCAGGGTCTGAGGGAGGAGATAGTGCTTCACATGACAGTGTGAGATTGGGACTTTCGTGATTGGACAGTGATGATGACTATACAACAATGTGACTGTACTCAGTGCCACTCAACTTCCTACTAAAAATGGCTAACATGGGGTTGGAAAGATAGCTCAACAGTTAAGCACATTTGCTGTTCTTGAATGAGACCCAGATTTGATTTTCAGCACCCATGTGATGGCTCACAACCATCTGTAACTCCACTTCCAAGGGATCTGATGCCCTCTTCTGGCCTCTACAGGCACTGCATTCAAATGGTACACATACATGCATATAGGCAAAATACTAACATACATAAAATAAATCTAAAAAAATGACTAATATGGTCAGGGATATATATATATATAACCAAAGCACATTTTAAAATAAAAAGAAACCACATTTGCACCTGCTTGCAGGCAAGGAGGCACTCACAAATCAAATCTTATTTAGGTCAGCTTCCAAGCATTTTCACTTCAGCAAGGGTTCACTATTTTCTGAAAGGAATCTCAGTAGAGCCCCAAACACTTTTGCTGTAATGTAGAGGTTCAGTGCTTTAGAGGTTGGGTGATATACTGAATGCTCAAATGAGAGCTACACAAATGGGCTTGTCATCACGGAAGTAAGAGCATGCAGCAAGGCTGGTCCATAAAGAGGCTTGGCTGTGCCCTCTATGCAGAGAGAATCAGAGGCAGCAAGGAATGGTACTAAAGTAAGAGCCAGAAGAGCTGCTTGGCACCATTTAGCACAGGTTTCCCTCCAAATTCATCAGAAAGCCAAGACTGTGTCCATGGCAGAGTCAGGCAGGATCCTTTCCAGCTTTGTTTGGGTTGTAAGGACCCTTCTTTGGGCATTTGGGCCAGACCAGGCTCCATAGCAAAGAGTTTGTCAGGAAAGAAAGGGATTCAGACTCAGAAAATAACATTTTAGGAATGTGGAGTCGTGTTTTCTTGAACAAAATTTCTACTACAACAGAGTAACTTTCCCCCTTTAAATTATAAGCTTAAGAGTCAACTATAGTATACACAGGTGAAAAAGCAAACAAGCATCCATTTTAGATAGAAAGAAGAGGTGATCACAGGAAGCCATAGCTAGTGAAAGACAAAGGATGAATTGCCTACATCAAGCCATTATCTGAGGCATCCGTTTATCAAGAGGCTGTCTTGTGACAGGCACTATCTGAAGAACTTTCCATTTAATTCTCATGATTGTACTGGGGACGTGGTGCTGGCATTTTCTTGAATTGACATAGAAGTTGAAGGGTTTGTCCAAGTCACACAGACATGAGATGGAAACTAGAATTCTGTCCCCGGAGTATTTACCACCAAAACCCATATTTTTAACCATGAAATTAGGTGAGCTTGCAAAATTCTCCTGTAGTTTGTTTCGTTCATTGCTGAAGAAGGAGAAATTAAGGCCTGGTGTGTGAATGATTACTCCTTCAGCTCCAAATTTATGAAGCTGAGTATCAGTCTAGCCCTAGAAAGCAAGATTTAGGAACAAAAAATTTCAGAGGTCAGAATGCAAAAGGCTAGTATCAAGCACACATTTCATCAGTAAGTGATAAGGAGCCTTAACTGATTTTTAAAATTTTTAACAGGTAACTCACATATCATCCCTTGAAAATATAATTTTAGTCTTTTCACAGGTTGCATAACTACTATATTCTAGAACATTCATATTGTCCCCAAAAGAAAGCACATGTCCATTAAGCTGGCTTTCCTGATTCCCCCTTAGAGATCAATCCATGTTATTCCTACACTTATTTGCCTCTTATGGATAGTTCATATAAATCGCATTATGTATGCTGTCTTTTAGTCTAACTTCTTTTACTTAGCATGATGATATCAGAATTTCTGTGTTGAACTATGTACCAACATTTTATTCTTTTTACAACTGATAAAAGGATATACATTTGTTATTCACCTGCTGATAGATGTTTTGTTTGCTTCTCTTTTCTATTATGAGTAATGCTGCCATGAGCATTTGTGTACACATTTTTGCATGGAATCTTTTCAGTTTTGGTTACATACATAGGAGTGAGGTTTCTGGGTCATAGGATATAATGCATGTTTATGTTTTTAAGAAAGGGTCAGACTGCTTTCCAATGTTACTGCCTCATTTTGCATTCCTACCTGAAGAATATTAGGTTTTCAAATCTTTCAGAGTCTCACACTTATTATTCTTTCTCAGAGTTATGGACATTTTAGTAAACATGAAGTATGTAGTAGAACACCATCCTTTAGGCATGGCATGGCAGTTTGCTATCTTGAAATCAGAGCAGCTATGAATACCCATATAAGGCTTTCACAAGATGTGACCTATTAGTATTTTGGGGTGGTGGTGGTCAGGAGATCTTCATTGAGATGTTTCTTCCTGCATCCTACCCTTAGATGTGAGATTTTCTGTTCCAGCTGTGTTTGATCGCTGGAGGTCAGAGCATAGAGGAGGGGGGAGCTTAACTGAAGGTTTGATTCCATCTCTGCAGATTTCACCCAACATTGGTAGGTGATGCAGCTCTTGGGTGATCACTTACTTATATGTAGCATGAAGTTTCTATCCCACCTGCCTGTTCCCAAATACCCGGCAGCTGTTTTCCAAATAATTCACTCAAGGGCTTAATATTACTTATAAATGCTTGGCATGTAGTTCAGACTTATTACTAACTAGCTCTTATGCTTAAATTAATCATAATTCTTATCTATGTTTAGTCACATGGCTTGGTAACTTTTCTCAGTCTGACATTCTCATCTTGTCTTCTCTGCATCTGACTGGCAACTCCTCATTCCACCCTTCATCTTCCCAGAATTATCCTAGTCTTCGTGACAGACCTATACTTCCTGCCTAGCTACTGGCCAATCAGCATTTTATTAAATTATTTCAGAGTGACAAATCTTTACAATGTACAAGAGCATTACCCCACAGCATTACCCCCTTTTTGTCTAATTAAAAAGGAAGGTTGTAACCTTAATATACTAAAACTATATATAACAAAACAATTATTAAGTAACAATTACAGTAACAATATCCAATCCATTTGCATTTGACAAAATTAGAGAAAATACTTAATCATCTATTTTATCTTGGTGAGTTTTGTATCTAATTTACTTTCTATTATAACTAAGGAAAACTATAATTATAACTATTTAGTCTTCAGCTATGGTGGTATTCTATTTGTACTGAAATGTGATTTTAATTGTATGTTAATAAATAAAGTTGCCCAGGGGTCAGAGCTATTAGAGCCATAGAAAGAGCGTGGCGGTGGTAGCACATGCCTTTAATCCCATAGATCTCTGTGTGTTCAGGGATACAGCCAACATTGGAGACATACACCTTTAAGACCTAGAGGGCTGTACTTACAGGCAGTGATGAGGCAGTCATGTGTTTCGGTTTACAACCAATGAGATGGCAGAACAGAAAGACTATTTAAAGATATACACACAGGAAATAGGTCTCTTTCGGGGAGCTAGGAGCACTGCAGGAGGAAGGGTAAGATTCTAGCTCTGAGCTCTGACCTCTTGGCTTTTTCTTTTACATTGGTTCTGTGTTTCTCATTTAATACGACAGTTGGTTACATCTACATTCAACTCCATCAAAGACCCCAGAAGGGTGAAATGTTACCTAATGATAGGGACATCAGACTGCCTGGACAGTCACCCAAAGTTTGTCTGCAATGTTGGGGCAGCCATCCTCAGCCT
This sequence comes from Peromyscus leucopus, assembly GCF_004664715.2. Lineage (NCBI taxonomy): Eukaryota > Metazoa > Chordata > Mammalia > Rodentia > Cricetidae > Peromyscus > Peromyscus leucopus. The sequence continues at coordinate 132,854,142 of NC_051083.1, read as the reverse complement.
ACAGACCTTGCATATCTGACAGACTTATCTGTGAAGCAGGATTTTTGAAGGACTGTCCTACCTTGTCTTGACAAAGTTTTTCAATCACTTTCTTTTTTGTCTTCCTTGTCAAATTTGGACAGCATACTCTCAGCAGTTGAGTCAAGGACACTTTCTTTGCCCACATGGCTAGCTTTTGCCGTAAAGAGTTTCTTCAATTCCCATCATCCTCTTTGAAGTAATTGGTGCTACCAGGAGCACACATGAAAATTCTAAGTTCTTAAAACATTTAAAAGTCATATCTGTAGGTCTTTGAAGTGTTTGAAGATTGCCCGTCTATCTAAAATATATCTCTGTATGACCTTGAAAACATACCTAGCATAAGTATAAGCTTGCTATTATAAATGACTCTTCATCCATATTTCTTATATATTATATTTTTAAGTGAGCCTCATAAACATAATACCTTAAGCAAGAGTAGAAATACAAATACAGGATAACAAAATTGACCTTAAATTTGTTATCAATAAACCAAAATTCATATAAATGTAAAGTATTTTGAGATTAATAGTTGTTTTTTAGATTAAGATAGATTCAATAATCTACTTTTTTAATAATAATCTACTTTCCCCCCATCATTTCTATATCATATCCCCCTTTCTTCCTAGAAAGAGATTGATATGACCATTAACAATTTATAACCAAACCCCTTAAACAAAGACAAACATCCATATTCCATTTTTTGGGAATATGGGCATAGTTTTCTAGGCTACTTCCTGTTGATTGGGAGCACTGTTAATTTTATGGGGACCCTGAGAAAATTTAGGATTATGATCAAGTCCTGACTGGAATAGTCTTGTGAGATTGGATCATCTCAGCCTTGAAGTCTTTCTGGATGCAGAACTCAGAGGAAACTGCAACAGAGGCATTCTGAAACATTTGATAATCTGGGCCATCTGTTCCCATTGGAGATTTTTCAGGGGGCCTTCCTCAACCAAATCTGATGTTTCTTAACACAGAATGAATCCAGAGCCTCTCATTTCCTGTGGAAATAAAAGCACAATTTCTTTTCCAAAGTAACATATCTTTTGATTTAAATTTTGAAGTTAAGGCATTTTCAAAATACATAGGATGGATTTATCCAGCAACATTTATAATCAAAAGTCTCTTTGTAGACAAATTTCTAAACATTCTTATTAAATAAGAAACACAGAGCCAAATACAGAGGTATAAGCTGTAGAGATCAGAGCAATAGATGCCAACTAACCTTAGCTTACCACCTCGCCATATCTTCTGAAGAGAGCTTCTTCCTGTCTAACCTGTGCCTCTATTGCCTTCCTGTTCTGCCTTCTCATTGGCTCTAAGCCCAGCCAAATCACTTCATTGTCACTGCCTGTCTATACAGACCTCCAGGTCTCTATGGTTGGTACTGGCATTAAAGGCATGTATCACTACACTTGGCTGTGTCCTTGAACACACAGAGACTCTGCCTGCCATGTGATCGGGATTAAGGGCGTGTGCCACCACCACCTGACTTCTGTTTATGGCTCACTATGACCTATAATCTCTAGGCAAGCTTTATTAACATACAAAAAAAATCACATTTCAGCACAAATGAAATATCAACACATCTCTTAGCTGTTGTTCCTTCCTCGGCTGTCAAACAATTCAAAGACAGCACAATAACATACATTATCCAGACTCTCTGTGTATTTTCCATCTTTATATGGCTTTTTAAAATATTACTGTACTCTTTTTTAAGGATTTAAAATTAAGGGTTTTGAAACTATATATTTATTTTTTATGACTGTATATAACTTCTCTTTACTCTCCCAAGCCTATGTATATTTTTAAACCCACTTAGAGGGCTTTTTGTTTGTTTGTTTGTTTTTGTTTTTTAATTTGTCTTTACTGTATATCTATATCTTTTTCTGACCACATGAGCATTTAAACTGCTAAGCAGGCATAGCTAGAACTAAAGCTGTGGCTTTGGCAGCTTGATTCTCTGAGAAGCTTGTCTCATGGCAGAGACACATTTACTGCCAGCTCTGAAAGCCATATTTACTACTCTAACTCTGGGAAGGTTTTGGAGCCGCACTGCCACTGAGTAGTGTGCTACCCGCTGCTCATGAATTCCATTTAAGTGTTTGGTAGCATAGCCTCTTAAAAGAGACATGTGGTTTTTGCAGCTAATGCTGAGTCAGGAAGCCATTTCTTAAAGGGGCCGAGCCTCTGCTTGCTGCCAGGAAACAGAGCAGGCAGAGCCTATTGGAGAAAAGACAGTTACGAAGAAACTGCGTTTGACTCCATTTTTGTGTGTTTAGAATTATTTTTTAAGCTTTGTCGGGTTTTATGTGGAAATTCTTGCCAAACATTTGGGTGCCACACTTATAAGTGCAATAAATATGTTAATTCACTGAGATATGTTTGGATGGAATCATTTCTTTGTCACTGGTATCCTATGTGGCATGAAAAATCTTTTGTTCACATCTTAGTTTGGGTCAGATTTTATATTTCCATAATGAGTAGGAAAGGGAACAGAATGCATGGATCCTGTTTAGATGGCACACCACTGACACAGATATCAGGTATGGGCCAAAATTACTAATGCTTAATGGGGAGGGGCATGACATGAGTTAGCAAAAATAAGGCTAACTTAAATGTCTAGAGAACCCCAAATGAAGCTATGATATCTGTTATACAACTATTCATACCAAATGCCTCTTTTGTGTGATTCTGTATACATATGGCTTTGAGGTCTTCTCCTGTTTGCCTTTCCCAGTACCTGTGTGTGGCCTGAGTACACTGGATTATGTCTGGGTACCTGTCTAGTGGCCTGGGTGCTGGCAAACAAAGTGTATCTTATCAACCTAGGATTCTTTCTATCCTCTTCAACTTTCCAGACTGTTGGGACTCTCCTCTGTTCTTGTGTCAGAGCTTGGACTTCACAGTTAATGATGTTAAATGTCTGTATGATCATTATCTCTTCTGTGGAGAAATGTGCATTGTCTTTTGCCTGTAACTAATTGAGTTTTTTATCTGTTTTTATGGAGTTGTTATAACTTTATATATCCTGGATATAAGTTTTCTCTCAACTGTCTAATTCATAAGTACTTCCTTCCATTAACTTTTTTTATTGCATAACACCAGACTCAGGAGAATATTCTGTTCCAGAGATTTCCACATTCCAGCCTTCTTATGCTTACATTTGTGCTATGATTTACTTGCAATTTTTCTTCAGTTTGACTCACTGGTTTTACTTAAATTTAATATAAAAGGAATGTTCAAATGGAATACTGATATCTCTTGTGATACAAATAAATACAATGAAATCTAAATCATGATATTTAGTTTAAGCATGATTCTGGTGTCTGACTAACCGGGACTTCAGCAATTCTCTTTGATGAAATGGACACAATAAAAACATAGAGAGTTACAGATAAATAGTACTGACTTAAGATAAGAGTTCTCTCTGTCATCAGGAGACTGAAAAGCCGCTGGCTTGAGACCTATGCCTACACTTGGTGTCTGGTTGACTATTAATACCACACCTCTGTGTCATTTAAGGTACATCTCCAGCAAACCTGCCATTGAGAACACCTTCTTGTCCCTAATTTCTTATTGCTGGTTTGTTGGTTCTAAAGCTCAGTCTAGATCATGTCAATACCCAGTGCCATCTGCCTGCCACACCTCTTTGGCACAGGCAAATCTTGTGGTGGGACAATGATCTCTCAGAGCTGTTAATTGAAGGGTTTTCCCATTTTTGTTCTTAGAACATGGAAGGAGGCCCTGGAGGCTGCTTCCCCAGCAGGGCAAATGGCCTCATGCCTTCTTTGGAGTTCCTTTTACCCATGGAACCCTTGTTTCATAGCTGGAGTTTGGAGGACCTCTATCCAAATGTGATTGGTTGTTAGATTAATTCACCTGTATTTTCTAAAGGAAATTAATGTGTTTGAGATTAAAGAATTGACTTTTTTAAAAACACGTATTCTGTTTCCTGATTTCCCTGTACCTGAATGTCCCTTTAAGAATACCAGCCGCTGTCATAGTAAACAGGTATAAATTGATGGCAAAGGCAATTTTCTCTTTAAAACATTTTTTAGTCAAAAGCATATCCCCCTCAATCTGCTGTGAAGAATAAAAGTAAAATAAAGCAGCCACCTGCAGTAAACAAACAACTCAAGTCTGAAATACCAGGAATGAAGATTTCATTCCTCACTCAGATCACGGACCACCTAATTTACCTTTTTATTTCTAAAACCGTATCCCCCAGACCTTACAAATTAGATTTGAATTTCAATTAAAACTAATTCAAAACACATGCGTTCAATCATAGCAAAGCCCAAACAAATTAGCTTACTCTGTTGAAATAGTGTTGTTTCCAATTGGGCATTGTCCATTGTCCACAGGCAGGCCCAGTGTCAGTGAACTGACTCACAAGTTCATAGAATTCCTAGCAGGGCATCTAATCTCCCTGCTCAAAGAGTATGCAGACTGTGATGGAGTTTGTTTTTATATGTTGAGAACACGTTGCAGAAGAGAATTCTGAGGTGAGTGACTACAATCTTACATTTCTGATGGGCAAGGAAAATGCAGCACACATATACAATGGATTTTTATTCCATCAGAAAGGAGAACAAAATCATGTCACTTACATTAAAATGGTTGCAACTGGAGACCATGATGTTAGGAAAACTAAGCTAGACTCAGTATGAAAAATATTACATGCTCTCTTGTATGCATAACATATATGTATATAAAAGCCATGAAAATAAAAGTAACTGGGATGCAGAAGGGGACCAGTGTGTTGGGGGGGGACCAAGAAAAAATGTAACAGGAATCTTAAAGAGTCTTATTAATAAAATCAAACCTGAGGCCAAGTATTGGGGTGAACACTGGAAGATCAGAGAGACAGAACAAGCCACAGCTAACCTCACCTGGCCAAATTCTCAGGCTGATCTTGTCTCCTCAGACTGGAAGCCACTGTGTCCTCATATCCAAATGGCTCTCAGCTGAACTGTGCTGCTCAAAACCTAAAAGGTTAACCAGCCAAATGCTTCTAGTTCCTGGTCTTCATGCCTTATATACCTTTCTGCTATCTGCCATCAACCCCTGGGATTAAAGGCTTGCTTTCTGGGATTAAAGGCATGAGTCACCATTCTTGACTGTATCCTTGAACAGATGGATTTCTGCCTCTGGAATGCTAGGATTAAAGGTGTGTGCTACCACTGCCTATCCTAAGTATCTAGTGGCTTTTCTGTTGTCTGACCCCAGATAAGTTTATTAGGGTAAACAATATTTTTGGAACACAATACCACCACATTTCTTCTCTTTTTGTCTAAAATTAAAAAAACTTATAACTAATACAAGAAAAACTATATCCAATAAGTATATACAATATACACAGTCAAGATTACATTAACGATGTCTAGTCCATTAACATTTGACAGATTCAGACAAAAAATTCCATTAATATATAACAATGTCCAGTCCAGTAACATTTGATAAACTCAGACAAAAAAAATTCATTACTTATCTTATGTAAAACAAGTAGTTCCTTTTTAAAAGTATTTTTATTTTTATAATAAATTCAGTAATCTACCTTTTGTCATTTTTATATCTTCCCCTTTTTCTTTTTTAGAGTAGATTTGATGATTTACCCATTTATCCTATTATTCTTTATCTTATTTTCTCAGTGTAGATTCGATGATCTGCTTCATATCTATATTCTCTTTTCTTTTTCTTTCTCTTTTTTTTAACAAAACCCTCTGAATCTAGTCTCCTTGTTCAGCTTTTTTCCTGACCATTAACAATTAACAACTTGTAACCAACCATCATAAACAATGACAATATCCATACCTCATTAAACAACCAAAAACTTCCCATTCCACCTCTTGGGAATGTGGGTGTCATTTTCTTAAAATTACTTCCTGCTTTCTATGGGCAAAGACATCTTTAGAGGATCCTGAAAAGAAAATTTTGGGGTTAATTGTCAACTCTTGTATCTTTTGTCCAGTAACTTTATAATTAGAAAGTGCAGGGATTGCTTTAAGTCCTTGTTCAAGTAGTCTGTCAGGCTGGATCATCTCAGCTAGCCATCTCAAAATTGTCCTGAGCAGTTTGTAGTCCAAAGTCGATCTTTCCATGGCATTAATCACCTTAATGGCTTTACCATAGTCCATGTGGAATCATTGTTGTGGGGTCCCATCATCCTTTTGAAGATTTCAAAGTCACTGTTAGGCATGGTCATGGTTCCCTCAGACTTTTTTTTGCCTCCTCTGTGGTTTGGAGCAATCATAGTCTGATAAATGTCTGTTTCTCGGAACCATGAAGTTCTTCAATGGAAGAGAAAACCTTCAAGGCAATTTCTCCCCACCATTTGTCTTGCCAAACTTTTCCAAACTGACCTTTGCTGATGCTTTCTTGTAACATGATGGTCTTGGCAATTGTTCTCTGAACAAGTAGTAGTAAACCCTTCATCCCAGGTAGCAGCATCACCACAGTCATCAACAAGATGAGAAGAAGCCAGCAACATGGAGCAGTAGCCACGACCTCCATGGTCCCACCACTGTTTGTGGCTCGGCCCTGGCCAAAGCTTCTCCTAGGTTGGCCTCAAACCAGGATCCTCCTGCCTCTGCCTCCTTCAGCAAATCCTACCAGCATATGCCACCACAACCTGCCAAGTTTAGCTCAGGCCTGAGCTGGGGCCCACAAGGCCACAGGCAAGCAGCTTTTTCATGAATTTGTACCACAAATGTTGGGTGCCAGACGTAACAGGAATCTTAAAGAGTCTTATTAATAAAATCAAACCTGAGGCCAAGTATTGGGGTGAACACTGGAAGATCAGAGAGACAGAACAAGTCACAGCTACCTCACCTTGCCAGTTCCTCAGCTGGTCCTGTTTCCTCAGACTGGAAGCCTCTTTGTCCTCATATCCGAATGGCTCTCAGCTGAACTGTGTTGCTCAAAACCTAAAAGGTTAACCAGCCAAATGCTTCTAGTTCCTGGTCTTCACGCCTTATATACCTTTCTGCTATCTGCCTTCACCCCCTGGGATTAAAGGCTTGCTTTCTGGGATTAAAGGCATGAGTCACCATTCTTGACTGTATCCTTGAACAGATGGATTTCTGCCTCTGGAATGCAAGGATTAAAGATGTGTGCTACCACTGCCTATCCTAAGTATCTAGTGGCTTTTCTGTTCTCTGACCCCAGATAAGTTTATTAGGGTAAATTGTATTTTGGGGAACACAATACCACCACAAAAAATAATGGAGGAGAGTTAATATGACCACAGTTAATGATGTATGCTTGTAGATATCATAGTGAAATACACTATTTTGTACAAAGGATGTACACTAATAAAAAGAAAAGACAGTAGTGGGCTGTACCTGAAGGAAGCCTGGCTGTGGTGGTTTGGATGAGAATCACCTTCACAGAAGCACCTATTTGAATACTTGGGGTCCAGTTGGTGGTTGTTTAGGGGAGTATTAGGAAGCATGGCCTTGCTAGATGAAGCATGTTTTGAGGTATTAAAAAAACATGTGCTATTTTTAGTTCATACTCTTGTCTCCTGCTTGTGGATCAAGATGTGAACTCTCTGCAGCTGCTCCAGCCATTTACCTCCAAGACCTCACTCTGCCATCATAAAATCTAGTCCTCTGGAGCCATAAGCCTAATTAAAACTTTTTTTCTATAAGTTTCCTAGGTCATGGTATTTTATCACAGAAATAGAAAAGTAACTATAACTTTGGTCAATATTAAAGCTAAGTCAAAATTAGGAGAAGGAACACATTTCCCCCGGCTTTGTGCCACAACAACCTGTAAAGGACCATGATGTCTAAGAATACCTGTCTACCTCAGTCTCTATCACTTCTCCTCTGCCACCTGCCTTTTGTCATGGTTCCTTGGGGAGTGAGATTGAGCACACAGAGGCCATATCAACTACATGGTTGGACCTATATTACCACAAACTTGCTGTGGCCTAAGTCTTCTCCTGATGTATACATAAGTGTGTGTTTTGGGGGTGAAGAATGCAAGGAACATTCTGGTCCCTGCCAGATGCTAAGACACATTAAAACTGACACGTTTCCAGAGATAACCCCTGGCTCCCCATCCAAAACCAGCTCTTTGACATTGAGAGTCTATACCTGATGGTTTGGTTTTTATGGTGCCATGTAGGGTATAGGGGCTGTGCTCACTTTCTGCTATAATAAATGGCCACAAAAGGAGAGAAGTAAAGACAACAGAGAAAATTCAGTCTTATCCCCAAGAGAAGACGAGTTTTTGAATTAGTTTCTCCCAGAGGGCAAAGCAACAAAATCCAGAGAGCCATTATAGTTGGGGCTCAGCTGTTCCTGAGGACTGCTTAGTTTCTCAATTTAGACCACACTCCTGCCAAGGAGAAGGGCTCAACATTGTTGTGGGTTAGTAGGGAAAAGCCATCATTTCAACAACTATACAGCATGATTAGGAGAAATGTTTTCAATTGATTTTTAAATTTGTTTGAAGTAAACAAGAAGCAGATTTCCATGTTTCTGCTTCTGTGATTTGAGTCTTATTACATGGGCATTAATGATCTAACAACAATGTAAACTTACATCACAGACAAACACGATTTTCTCCAAGGAAGCAGAAAGAGGCAGCTAGGAGAGCTGGTTTCCTGTATCATTAGGAGGAGATGGACAGCCACCTCTGCTCTGTGGGAACAGTCCAGACATAAGGCGAGTACAGAGAAGAAGCAGCAGGCTCTGCCAAGAACCTTCCTGGGCTGTTTCTTAGTGGGTAGACACTGCATCAAGTGTTCTAATCGAACCAAATCCATCCACCTGAACAAAGAGCCCACAAATGCCCAATAGCTGTTCAGAGAGTTCCTTTAAATGTGGGCAAAGCATTTGCAATCTGAAGAGATCACATTTGAATTCATTCTGTATTCATGCTTTGGAAAGCTCAGTGTTATGGAATAGAACAGAGCCCCTGTTTTTTGATTTCCCAAAATGTTCACAATTGACCTAATATTGCCCATCATTTTCCTGATCCCAGGCCCTTTCTTGTGCTGCCCTCGGACTAAATTCTTCCCATTTACATTTACTCAGAGCTGCTTCTTTGTACTCTTTCTGAACTTCTGCAGTTTCCCTCAAGTCACTTTCCAAACCTATTTTTGGTCCTTGAGGGCAAAAACGTTGTCCTTTTTTTTCTGAAGTGGCACTCAAAATGACCCCAGGGTCTTTAAGAATGAAATGGGCTTCATATATCTGAGATAGAAATGATTTCATCTATGCTGAGGCCCAGAGAGCTAACATTTTGGGGCAGAATTATCTTCTTTGTCATTTACTCAGAAAGAATATATTGTAATCCTAACCCCTAGTACCTTCAGAATGTGACTGTTTATGGAGCTAGGGTGTATATCTGAGGTAATCAAGTTAAAATGAGGTCATTATGGTGGGCCTCACTCTGCTGGGACTGGTGTCTTGATAAAGGGGAAAGAATTGGAGGCAGACACATGCAGAAGGAAGACGATGTGAAGAAACAAGGCAAAGATGGCTATCTACACACCAAGATGTCCAGCCTTTAGAGTTGTGTCAGAGAACAGGACAAAACACTTCATATGTGTTAGCTACCTAGTCCACAGAACTTTATTATAGAAACTCTAGCTAACTAATATAGCTGGTTTGCCTATGGCATCCACATGAAGAATATTAAACAACCAAAGGAATTTTCTGGAAGAAGTATCAACATCTCTCTCAAATACAGAAAAATCTTAGCCTCATCTCACATCTGAGGTCATTCATTTTTTTTTCAGAAGAAAAATAAGCAGAAATGAGAAATATCTCAATTGAGACATACAGCAAGCTAGACTGAAAACCAAGCAAGGGAAAAAATGAGATTAGAGATGCTTTGTCAGGGCTGGGATTGCAATAGTGTTCCTAGGAAGATCCCCACTGGCTCTGAAAGGATTGACTGGGGATTAGGAACAACTGGAAGGGACTTTGTACTTAGAGCTGGTGAGGTATCTGGCAAGTTACCTTTCTCAGATGGCAACTGTGGCCTCTCAGATGTCCCTAGAAAGCTCTGATGATGGAGGCATCTAGGTTGGCATAGGGCCAGCTAGGAACCTATTGGAAAGGAACTCAGTTTCTCATTGAATCCTGCACAGCTTTCAAGTCTGGAAGGTCAGGATATATAAATAAACCAGGTCAGGACTCTAGGCCGCTACTCAAAAGAGACAATAGCCTTGGATAAATCTTCTCCCCTCCCAGAAATGGGTTCTGGCTACACAAAGGTAGCAGAAGGTTTATCCTGATGGGCTTCAAAGACCTGGATGAAAACACAAGTCACTTTAGCTTAAGTAACCATTATCAACAAAAAATTAAGCAGTGACCTTTGGTTTACAACCTGTTCACACCCAACTTCTGTCACAAAGTCTTCCAGAAGGCTTGAGGGTGTACTATTGTGAACATATGTTATACAGCAGAATCAGAACTCTGACATTATTCTTTTCAAGATGGCTAAGGCTACCAGTGACATTTCTCTAAAACCTTAGGGGAAAAAAAGGAGAATAAGGCCCTGAATTTAAAGAACACCACCAACAAAAATTAAAGCAAAAAAGCTCAATCAAACTAATCACACACACACACACACACACACACACACACACACACACACACACACACACACACACACACAAAGCCTTGTATATATCTCAAAGATAACTCTAGAAAAAAATGTTTGAATTGGAAAATAAAAATGATTTTTTCAAGCTACAAAAAGAAAAGACCAAGAGTTGGGGGTTCAAATGGGTTTCTCAACTACATTTCTAAGTGTGCCATAATGACTTAGGAATGGCTGAACTGCTTGTCTTCTTGATCTTCTTAGAGAGAGAAGCAACCCACCATTTCTAGTTCATTTCCTGGGCAACAATCAGTCAGGCTAGGTATACATAGACCTGATCATTTTCAGTAGTTATTAGTCATTATAGAAACCCAGGGTCCAAGCTCTAATGTGGCATCAAATGTTGGAACAAGGTCACATGGTCAGTGATCCTATGAGATACTAGACCAGTCAAGCAATCAATCCCCTGATTCCTCCTAGTGAAGACTCACTTGCTGGCAGAAGCAAAACATTATAAATAAAGACAACAGGAATCAAGCCCACAGCCAGACACTTTCGTACCTGGCTAGTGGTAGAAGTAGCTACCATATTCATCTCTCCTGGAGAATAAAGCATTTTGGCAGTGAATGGTGGATTGAAATGTTGGAAAAGTGGTGGCTTCCAATGTACAGAGTCCATAGCTTCAAATACAAGACTGGTTGAGTTGATGGACATGTGTGCCAGTTTATGTACCTGTGTGGAGCTATGTGCACATGAGTGTATGCACATGTGTGAAAGTGCATGTCTATGGGTATATGTGCATACCTGAGCTGTGGGAACAAACATGATTGTGCACTGGTGTGAGTGGGTGGGTACGAATGCCTGTGTATGTTTGTGTGTCTGTACTATTATATGTATAGATTCTATCAATGAATACTTCTCTGAGGGTTCCCTTGCTTCCTCCTTCCTATTGGTGCCTATAATCCCCCCATGAAAACTCTTCATATCTGAGCTGGCTTTGTACCACTGGACCAAGGGAATCATAGAGAAAAGTGAGCATCCCAGAGGAAGGCAGAGAATAGGCTGCTATGTCAGCAGGAGAGGAACAAGATTCAAGACAGGAGTAAGAGTGACCCGAAGCCCATAGACCCAACAGCATTTGAACTTAAACCTGGCTTTGGAAGGTTCTATAAAAGGTTTATGACTGGCCCCTCAGGTTGGTCTTCTGTTTTCTAGTCAGGCCCCTGGTACAGGCATCAGGGTGCCTGGGTAAGAAGGGGAGAAAGCTGTGTTTGCACATGTGCCTACACTATCCCAGGAAATCTCTCCATCTTTTCATGGTTCTATCTCATCATACACAGAGTAGGTCATTGCATACAACTTGAAAATGGGACCTTCTATAAGTGGCCTAGTGGTGCTGTGCCATGGAAGGAAGTTAGTTCTCACATCAGGGAACTATAGTGAAATAATAAAATGTCCAGTTCAGCATGTGATGAATCACAGGCATTTATAGCAGCACAAGAAGATCTGTCTAACTGTGTGCACTGGTGGAAGCAAAATTTATAAAAATGTAATATAAAAGAAAAAATTAAATATCCCCGTCTCAGTTATTACTCACCCAAATACACCAAGAAGGAGAAAGCAATAGTTTGTTTAGGGAGTACTATTGCCATATTCTGGTTTCACAGATAGGAAACAGAGAAGGGAGAAAACTTGAGCATCATTCCTCCATACCCTGGGCTTTAGAAATTGGTTGTAGAATGAGAACTAGAATGCTGAGTCAGTTTCTATCCCAAGGATCTTTTCTTTATACCTGTTGCTTCAGGGTGGTCTCACAAACTGCCATCAAAATTTCAATGAAATTTGAGGAAGAATTCTGAAAGAACTGAGAGAAATGTTTAGCTCTACTTTAGGCCTGCTGTAATTAGATTGTGACCCCTCCCTAGAGGGAAAGATTGAAAACCATCATAATCATAATGCCCTATTGGGGTGCATGTGACAGGAATTGCTCAGTTTGGCTAGCTCTGTCAGTGATTGTGGCCAAGAGAAATACCTGTTCTGATTAACACAGAGGAAGCAGGAGATGTGGCTTGACTGATAAATCCAAAAGAATTAGGTCAGGGAAGATCCCCCTGAACAGGTTGGGGCCATAAGCAGAGAAAAGCAAGGAAGGTTCTAGACAAGGAAGTAGCTCAGTCAGACAAAGCTCGGAGAGAGTCCAGCCTGGAAGCTAGAGCTTGGAAGAGAAAAGAAATAAAGAGGTCTAGGACAATGGGGGTAGAACTGGTTGCAGATATAATAGAAGAATCCAGGTTGCAGCTCCTACCAGAGACAGCCATGCAAAAAGTCAAGTGCCACTTAGAAGAAAGCACCAATCACATCGTTTTATAACTGTCTTTTCTAGCTGTTTACATACAACAGTCTCTTTTCCTTCAGTGAGTGGATATCAAAAATACAGCAAACTATGGTGCTAAGAAAATCACTTTGACAGGTCTAATTTACTAAGGCTGAGTCATTATGAGAGCATAAATACATCTTTCTTGTCAAAGCTGATATTTAAAATAGAGAAAATGGATTGCAGAGTTAAGCATACTAATAATTTCAGAGTATTCTTTGTGCTGTTTTGAAAATATGAGCACTATTCACATTCATGTAGCCCCCTAATAATCCAAATAATGTATTCCTAGCAGAATACATCATTTGGATGCTCAGAAATGTGGGTGGATCCAGAAGTGCTAACATTCTGGCTCCCAGCCATGACATCCCTGTTTAAATTTGTTTCACAGTCTCTATCACTATAACATGAAAAATCTGGGAGCAGAGTAGAAAGAAATTTCCAAAGAAGAACATGGACTCCTTTGGTAGAATACAGCATGCCAACTCCTGAGTACGTTTGCAATTTTGGTATACATTTTAGAATCCCATTGGCATTGGAAGATAGGAAACAGCAAAAGAAAATCTCAATATTCATGTGCTCTTTTGCTGCATTTAATAGTCACTGTCTGTGTTAGCTTTTACTTCTTTCACATATGCATATGTGTCCTCTTTCCAGGGTTTCTAGTACATCCTGGCACCAAGGACTCCAGGCAGCCTCATTGGTTTCCCCATTATGCTGAAAGCCTATCTTTCATTTGATAATTGACCTTGGGCTCCAGGCACTTATAGTCAGTCTGAGCCATGCTATTTCCCCCCGACTTCAAGCTGGTTTTGATAACATCACCAGTCTCTATGTCCACCTTCCTATCACATTGTCAGCTGTAGTCACCCCAAAGAAAGGTTTAGTGTTCAGCTTTGGGTTAAAAGTTAGGGAAGTCTCTGACCCCAGGGTGAGAGGAAATCCCTCTGATACCTGAGGTCAACATTTGCCTAAGACAAGCAAAGATTACTGATTATACAAAAAAGGCAACAGTTACATTTGGTATAAATGATACTACTCAACATTAGGGAGTATAATGTACTTTTAGTTTTATCAGTTGATGGGGCCCTGGCATGACCATTTTGGTGTCCATGCTGCAGAGACATCAGGCATGATATGTTCCTATGAGATAAGAGCAAAGAACAGTGATTTATCAACAAGCTCCACAAAGTGTGAGTCATCCTACATACTGAGCAACCTCAAATAAGTCAGCATCATGTCCCTGAACTGATGTTCATCACTTTCTCATTTCCCTTTGATTAATTAAAGACGTGTTTTATCTTCCTTGAGAAATCCCCATCTGTCTGTGCATGGGTCTTCCACTGAGAGACATGAGGTAGTGGAGAAAGCCCAGGATTTTCTGAATACTCAAACTGCCTCATCACTACACAGTCAGAATGAAGAAGCCTTGTAGAAGTGTCAAGTATCAGACATTTACCACAAATTTACTATTTGCTTAATGCCTCTGGACTACAAGGAAAATGCTATAATCTGTGTGCCTCCCAATGACTAGCCCAGGACTCCAAGCCCATGGTCTCTAGTAGCCCCAATTAGTTACTAAGTTGGTGTGCCCTCTTCTTGTCCCTGGATTGGATGGTGGCTTTTGTCCTCATCTATTTCTACTCCACACTACGTCCCATTTAAACAGACATCTGTATTATAAGTAAAATGGGTGGCTGAAAAGCCAGGATGCAGCCAGGCGGTGGTGGTGCACGCCTTTAATCCCAGCACTCAGGAGGCAGAGCCAGGCAGTTCTCTGTAATTTTGAGGCCAGGCTGGTCTACAGAGCAAGATCCAGGACAGGTACTAAAATTACACAGAGAAACCATGTCTCAACCCCCCCCCCCAAAAAAAAAAACAAACAAACAAACAAACAAAACCAGCCAGGCTGGCCCATCACTTTACTAAAAAGGGGGGAAGAGAGAAAACAACTTGATTTCCGTAGAGGTCTGTATTAATCAAAGAGGAATATGTAATGAGAGGGAGAGAGGGGCCTCCCCCAGGAGGCTTTGTCCTGCAAACAAAAGCCCGGGTGCTTCCTTTTCACTCATAGGATTTGAATGCTAGGAATCCCTGGAGAGGAGAAAAGGTTTCTCCCACAGGAACATGTGCTTTCCTTGGTGCCATATGACACCATTCCTGGGAAGATGTGAACAAAGGCATACTCACTCCAGATAGGGAACCAACAATAGATCACAGTAAAGATATCACCAAAGCCCAACTTGGTAAGCCAATGAGTTTCCTGGGGTCACTTAGAGGAGCAGAAATGACTCAGAGACAGCTGCATCATTGAAAGCCTGCCCCAGCATGGGTGACAGCTCATAAAAATGGAAACCTGGAGCACACTGTACAAACTGCAGGCAGCTCAACATGTTAGAGAATATCACTTTCAGGCAGCTGTGCTGGTCTCTGCCTCTTCTAGGCATCTCAGCTTGGCTGAGAGTGTTTCTCAGCTGTCCTTGCTACTATATATGCTTGGACAAGGAGAGGCCTAATGAATCTGGTCCATTTCAGGGATTTCCTGAAGCCATTGAGTTGTTTACTTCCCGAGTTTAGTGAGCTTCCTTGCAGGATGGAAGGTTTCACCATCCCTTTTAACGTCCTGTGTCTTAAACAAGCCTCACTCCAAGACAGAAAGTTCAAATTGTTATACAACACTGGGGAAGTGTTGTAAGGAGAGGTCTTAGGAAGGCAGCCACTCAGGATACTAAAGCTGGACCTGCCCTTGGGATCTACATGTCTTCATCATTCATCTGGACAAGAGGGGCACAGGCTTCTAAGAAAGCACTATAGGCTCCTTGCAGTGAGTGATCAGTGTTGACCTAAGAGGAGGTATTGTTAGGTTCTCTTGGATATGTCTACCATCTCATTGCACCTACCATCCATTAGGCTTTGCTGAACTCTTGGCTTATCTTGCTGTCACTTGCCAGGTCCTTCCAAGACAATGGTTGCTTCAGGGAACTGAAAGGATGTAATCTCATGAGAGTCTGTGCCTGAACCCATACACGGGTTTGAGTAGAAGCAGAGTGATAGGAAAGCATTGACCTGGGAATGGAATGAAAATCAGGAGGAGAGCTCAAAATGAATACCATTGACCTTGATTGTTCAGTAGTATTCCCCATAGGATTCAGATTGAATGGCCCAGTTCTTGCCTGCCTTTGGAATGCTGGCTACCAAGGCCAACACAAAGTCAGACCATCCAGATTATTCCTTAATGACACTTTGGTATTAGGTATTCATAGACTGTGGCTACCACAGCATGCTGTATAGTGGGGACCTACCTGCCAGCTCCAAATTTCTTTCATTCAATAATTATTCCTTCCCTTCTGTGGAGCTCTGAAGCATGATCCTAATTAGTC
Organism: Peromyscus leucopus; assembly: GCF_004664715.2. Taxonomy (NCBI): domain Eukaryota; kingdom Metazoa; phylum Chordata; class Mammalia; order Rodentia; family Cricetidae; genus Peromyscus; species Peromyscus leucopus. The sequence goes on along the minus strand of NC_051083.1, from coordinate 132,837,801 downwards.
TTAACAATAAAAACCCAGAGGCTGATAATTAAGATGAAAACTGAAAGATCAGAGAAGCAGAGCAGTAGCCACTAGAAACTTCTTACCTCTATAAATCCTCAGACTGAATGGGGGCCCAATATCCTGTCTCCACCTGCCTTATATTCCTATCTCTACCTCCCTAGTGCTGGTAATAAAGGCATGCACCACCTCCTCCTGGCTCTGTTTCTCTTTTAGACTGGTTCAATCTCGTGTAGCCCAGGATGGCCTTGAACTCCTGATCTTCCTGCTTCCTCCTTCCAAGTGCTGGGATTAATGGGATTAAAGGTGTGTGCCACCACTTTGTATCCTCTATGATTAACTAGTGGTTGGTTTTACCCTCTGCGCTTGGGGCAAGCTTTATTTGTCAGAATACAAACAAAATACCATATAACAGAGTTCCACACACCATACCCAGAAAATATTCTAAATAAGTGCATCTGAGAAAGTAAAGTACCCAGGTCTCCTATGTAGAATGGGGTTGTACTCAACCATCGAATGCCTGATTTTGGTACCTGAGCTCTACCTTTGGGCCTTGTCCACAACCTGTGGCAAACCAGGAGAGAGTGTCAGAGAGAAGACAGAATTCTGACAGAAGGTCTATCAGTCTTAGAGCCAGTGGAGTAACAGGCAGGCATTGGTAGGGAGAAAGTAGGGAGGCAGGGTATGGATGGGGCAGAGTATATTCTAAGTTGTGCATGGTGGAGTCAGTTGTATACAACATGCTATAATCTATGTTGAATAAGCTGTTTCTGCTCTGTAGACTCACAGTTTTCCTAACTTCTCTAGGGGTATTTCTACCTCAGCTTGATTTGTGGTCCCAGAATGTTTTGCTTTCATTCAATAACTAGCATTTTGGCAATATAAATTTTAATACGATCCTTTGTGGAGCCTACCTTACTACCTTCTCTCTCTGATCCTGGCCTGAGGGTCTTGGGAAAAGCCCTTCCAAGGCTGAAACTCTTCTTTCTCTAGAACACAATACCTCAAAGAGAAGGGAATGAGTGTCATTTTAAGGCACATACTACCTTCTTCCCTATCTACACAGATGTGGATTGAAAGGAGGCAACCCCTCACCACTGCTTTGTCTTATTGTAGCTCCCACTCCTCTGTGACATGGGCCAATGATTGCCTTTAAAGAAGCTACAGTGAGTTTTCCTGGTTGTTTTTATGGCCTATAAGCTTGGGGAGCAATGACAAGGCCAGAGTTAAGGACTTAAGTGACAGCATAAGTTTGGGGAACATTTAAATGACTCCAGAGGGCCACACAATTTCTTGTATTTACTCTGTTGCCATGTCATTCCTACTTTGTAAGGTGGTTATCATTAACTTTACTACATACTAGGGACAACTCAAACAGAATTAGTAAATTGCCAGAAACCAGATTCCAACCCCGATTATTTTACTTCAAAATCCCATATTTTTTCTTTTGGTCTGGTCGTTGTTTCTGGGTAGAAAACTCATACATTGCCCTAAAACATCCTCTGGAAGTCAATAACTATTTAACACATCAGATTTCATTCACATTTACTGAATGCTGATATTCTACAGACCAGGGGCTTGGGAGCAATATCAGATTGGTTGCTCTTATTTATTGTCATCTTTTTCATTGGAACAGTTACTAATTCTGTGGGTCAGTAGGGCTCTAGAAATATCCATGGAAGTAGTAAATGCTCAAGAAATTGCTCCTGCTAGAATATTGGCCTATAATCTCTGAACTCAGTTTGCTGAGGCAGGACCATCATGAGTTTGAGGCCAACATGAGGCCTACACTGCAAGTTCTAGGCCAACCTAGGCTCTATATCAAGATCCTATTTCAAAAAAGCAAAGCAAAGCAAAACAGAAAAAGAAAACCCTTGAATGTGAAATATGTAAAAAGGAAGTACAGTTTAGATAGTAAAAGAGAGAAAGTCATTATATGTCAAAGGAATACAAATCAACAGATTTATTGATTCTATTCCTGACAATATTTGTCTATATTTGGACAGCTGGAAGAGAAAAGGTAGAACTGAAGCATTTAGGATTCTTTCATTGCCTGGGAAGAAAGTGAAAGCACAAATTAATAACCTTTGATAAATCAAAGTTGAATATTGTAATCTCCAGGGTAGTAATTCTCAGATGGGGTCTGAGGATCCTTGGCATCTCCAACAACCTTTCAATGGGTCTGAAAGATAAAAAGCATTTCCATATTAGTAGTTAGATGTGAATTGCCTTTTGCATTCTTCTTCTTTCACAGGTGTACAATGGGGCTTTCCAGAGGTTGTATGATGTCTCAGCAGGCTGAATGCAGGAATGGATATGAGACTCTACCATCTTCTAGAAACCAGACATTAAAGGGCTTTGCAAAACTCTAGAACTACGCCAGTTTTTACACAATGTTTTTTTATTTAGAAAAACATTTTTATTTTATTTGTGTTGACACATAACACTTCATTAGTCAAAGTTCTGAACAAGAAAAAAAAACTTCTGGTTTTACTAATTTCATTCTCAAATACATATTTTTTTCTCTTGATACCATTCAACCCAGAATCCAGAGGTCTAAGAAACAGGAAGACCAATGTTGTAATTGTAGTCCAAAGGCTTGAAAGCTTAAGGCCAATGAGGAGCTTCTGCTTCAGTTCAAATTCAAAAGCAGAAAAATACTATGTCTCAATTTGAAATCCTTTAAGCACTGGAGTTTCTTCTTATGCAGGCCTTTTGTTTTATTCGGGTATTCATCAGCTTGGATGAGGTCTATCCATATTGGAGAAGGAAATGTGCTTTACTCAGTCTAATGAGAAAATGAATATTAACTTCATCCAAAAGCAGAAATACCCAAGATATCGGACCAATGTCTGGGCAACTGAAGGTGATATAAAATTAATCATTGCAATTGGAAATATTGTTATGCATTGTAAATGAATTACTCAATATTTTAAGTAGTATTTATTTTAATTTTTACATTAGATATCAATAAATACAATGCTAATAGCAATGTCATAGTCTGAAGAACATCTGTGTGGACTCAAAAACGACGTTCCATTCATTCTGCAGTCTTTGTGTGAGGTGTTCATGTATATATGTAACAGGTCAGGTGATTGAGGGTGTTTTCCTTGTCTTCTTGATTTTCTGTCAAGTTGCTTAGCAACTATTAAAGGTGGAGTGTTGAACTTTCTAGCTATCATTAAATTGTCTACTCTTTCAGTTCTCTTAAATTTTACCTCATGTACTTTATACCTTGATCTTAGTTGAATATTTGCTTAAAATTACCCATTGTGCCTCTTCTTTTGAGAAGTGTCTGTTCAGTTCATTTACTTATTTATCAGTTGGATTTCTTGTTCTTTTAGTGTTAAATTATTTAAGACCTTTATGTATTCTGAATATTAGTCCTATCAGAAGATTATCTGGCAAAGATTTTATCCCATTCTGTAGGCCTTCTCTCTGTTCATGCTGCTAATTGTTTCCTTTAGTGTTGGTGCAAACTCATTTTTTAATTCTTGTTATTTCCTGAGCATCATTATGTGCCATCTGAAATCTGCTGTTGAAATCTTTAACTAATTTTCCATTTTAGTTACTGTACTTTTCAAAACCAGGACTTCTCTTTAGCTCTTTTTTTAATTTCTTTATTTTTCATTAACATTCTCTATTTAAAGAGTAATTTTCATTATACTTTCTTTAATACCAGAAATATTGTTTATTTTTAAGATATATTTATAATATCATCATTGATAACTTTGTCTGATAATTCTGATATTTAATTCCTTTTAAAAATGGTTTCTCTTATCTGTTTCTTCCCCTGTTTAATTTTCCTGTTTCTTTAGTCAACTCTATCTTAAATCTTCTGGGAAATTTTATGTTGAAGGCTGACTCTTCCCCGGCATGTGGAATGGTTTATGGCCCTTTGCTTCCCAAAAGGTAGAGAATAAAAACAGCGTATATAAACTTAATCAAAGCCTTAGTGAAGTTGCCGTGCCATATACATCCTACTTAACTGCTACTTGCCAATTTCTTAGCCCACAGCTAGGCCTCTTCTGCTATTTCTACCTTCCTATATATTTGCATGGTGTACACTGAGCATATATTTGAATTTTTGTCACGTAGCTCACTGCCTTTACAAGAGGGCACTTCTGTAAACATTCTGTAATATAATCCACAAAAAAAATATGTGAGCAAATTATCTTCTATAGAAACTGACATTGAGATGCCTTCACATGGACCTTGTGACAGTGTCTGGCATTTCTCTAATTGGGACATAGTACCAATAAAAATTCTGGGCCTGAGAGACTATGCTACTTTAACCCAGAGAATTCACCTCACAGATACTCAGAAGAATCAGGTAGTTTCCCCAAAAATTACAGATGAGAAAGCCCAGAGTTATCTTCATAAATATCCAGCCATTTAAAAACTCCTCAAGAATCATTATAGTCAGTGTTTATAGGTCAGGGCTTGGCACAATCCTGGCACAATCTAAGTAAATAATTCCATGGATAGTAAATATCTAGCTATCTCTAGTTTGGGAAACTGGAAAGGTCAGGTCATGAAGAGTTTCTACTAAGGCAACTCCCAGGTGTTTGTAAGATACAGTGTAGAAGAGCCATGGAGACTCCAGGGGCACTTTACCACCTACATTCTTGGAAAAGAACAATTTAGCCCTGTATCATGATAATTGTCTATTTCAAGGAAACTTGCCATATAGGTCAGATAGAAAGATTAGTGAGGAGATGGTTGAGAATGCCAGTGGGCTTGTTCTTCTTTACTTACTCCTGGAGACATTTGGGGGACCGTTGTGCTTAAAAGGGGAGTAAGACCCTATCACATCACATGAAAAAGTGTGATTGATTAGTGATATCTTATATAAGTAGGAGTCAAAAGAATAGTAGCACCAGGTGCTGGGAGATATCTTTCTGTATGCTGTGAATATATGTTGTTCCCATTGGTTAATAAATAATCTGCTTTGGCCCATGGCAAGGCAGCTTAGAGGCAAGCAGGAAAATCCAAGGAGAGAGACAGCAAAGAGAAACATTGAGTCTGGGGAGGCACACCAGCCTGGTGCCCAAGGAACAACATGCCAGCAGACCAGTAAGCCATGGAACATGTGGCAAAACATAGATGAATAGAAATGGCTTAATTTAAGATCTAAGAGCTAGCTTGCAAGAGGCCTACCATAGACCATACAGTTTGTAAATAATATTAAGCCTCTGAGTGATTATTTTATAAGCGGCTGTGGGACCACCGGGCCAGGTAGGCCTGGAGAAAACTTCTGACTACACTCAGAATTTGTCACTTATATGTCAAGGACTTGTTCTGGCATCCAAAAGAGCATTCTGGAAAAGCAGAACGGTAGATATTCAGTATATGCTGAATGTCATGGTGAGGCCAATGAGAACTCAAGTTTGGGTAGGAGATAGGTTACTCCAGCTGGCTTCCCTTAATTTTCATTCTGGAAGTTCCTTAAAGCTCACCCCTCACAGACATATAGGACAGACCCTCTTCCCTGAAAAGCAGAAAGAAAGGTGGATAATGTGTTATTCTATTTCTCAGAGGAGAGTACAGGACAGGAGAGTAAAAGACAATGGATGCCCTAGGACTTGGACAGCACTGTGTGCTCGTAGAGACCTATAATCACGTTCATGGTCTCAGAAACGATGTGGCTTCCATGCTGCTTAAATGGAAAAGGTCCCCACATTCAGGCAAGAAGCTGTTTTATAAGTTCCCACTTGCCTTATGGCGTTTTATGAGAGTACAGTCTCTTCTGTTCTGGAATAAGAGACTCACAAGACAAGTCTGAGGTATTGATATTTTATACTTTGGTGCATATTTGAATCATCTTGATTTACCTGATGGACAAATACTTTATGTCAGTCATGTTCATACTTGAACATATATCACAATCTCTTAAAGGCTTGGCCAACTCCAATTGCAAGGTCCTACTCAAAGTTTCTGATTCTGACAGTGTGCTTTCCTAACAAGTCCCCAGATGATGATACTGCTGGTGTAGTGATCATGCTTTGAGAAGCACTATTTTAGGACATCTTCTTCCCATTGAGGAGGAGAAGGACTATTTGAAAAGTGGTACATGAATAGTGTCTGGTAAGGCTTTTCCATCCTACACACTACTAGGTGAGTCACATAACCCTTTGGTCCTTTCCTTAGTTTCTGCATTTGAGCATGTTGGATGAGGTTGAGCAAAGAAACAGTGAATTTAATAAAGCCTAAGAATTGTGAGAGCTCTCTCACCCAAATCAATCCTTGATGTGTTTTTAATTAAATTATAGCCCTTGTGATTAAAGAGTGTGAATTTCATTACTGTGACCATTTATCAAAGAACATGCCCACTGAACCTTTCCAACATGCAGGGAAGAAGGCTTTTTTAAAAAATTTTCAACAACGCCAAGTGCCTTGCTTCTATCTCCATTAACTCATCAAGCTCGCACCTACTCAGTAGTGACAAAATCACACCTACCTCCATGCTTCCCCTCAATAGGCTAAAGCAGGTGAGAAGGAAACTTCTGATTTGGTTGAAGTGGTCCTTACAACACAAACTAGGAGCCAACATTCATATAGCAAGGAACCTGGGCATTCTCGAATGTTGAGATTGGCTTGGCCTGGTCACAGCTTATGAATAAGTGAGGACTGGAACAGGGAAGGAAGGGATACAATATTGGATGTTAGAAATTGAAAGGCAACCTTAGAGATTATTTCTTTGCTGGGTTATCTATCTATCTATCTATCTATCTATCTATCTATCTATCTATCTATCTATCTATTATCTATCTATCTAACTATCTATCATCTATCTATCTATCTATCTATCCATCTAATCTTCAATCTCCACAACTACATACATGTAAGCATGTGTATTCTTTGAGTTTTTGGAAATTTTCTTATTGAATCACTATATACAGAGAGTACCAGATCACATAATATAATCAGATGAACTTCGCAGCATGAGCACATTCCTATAACAAGAATGCAGATCAAGAAATATAACATTAACACACTCCAACAACCCCCACAGGGCCATCACAGTCACTAATTTAGTCTAATAGAAAGCTCTGTCAGTTTTTGATCAGTTTTCTGTTGTGTGTGTGGTTGTTTTGACTCAAAATTATGCTTATTAAATATATATATGCCATAACTCTACATATTATAATCCTGATGGGAATTTCCAGTATGGGCAGAATGAGCAGTAGTACACATTGTACACATTTCTCTACCTGTCCATTGGTACTCATCTTCAGTCATGCATCATAGAATGATCAGAATGCGTTTTGAGAAGTGAGTGGTGTAGGGTATACATGCATGCATGTATGCATGCATGCACACACATGAGAAAAAGAGAGAGATAAAGAGAGATAAAGAGAGAGAGGGAAAGAGAGGGAGAGGGAGAGGGAGAGAGGGAGAGAGAGAGAGAGAGAGAGAGAGAGAGAGAGAGAGAGAGAGAGAGAGAACCTAGCAAAAATAGTCTCTGAGGTTGCCTTTCAATTGCTGACATCTAATATGTATCATTTTTTCTTCCTTCCTGCTCCAGCCTTCATTAATACATATAGCCACATAGGCTACATTTGAGAATGTTCGGGCTCCTTGCTATACCTAGATAGTATCAGTCAATCACTTGATGAAACCTCTTAATGAAAATACAAGTAAGGAAAGGCTCCTTCTAATATATAACATAGCATAATACTTTATAGCAAACTGTTTTTTATAAACCTTTTCTCCCTATAAGTGTAATGAATATACAAGAATAACAATAAAAGTGTAGTATAATAAATGCACAAACCAGTAACATGATCACCTATCATTACTGAGCATTATAGATTAGATGTAATTCTATGTAATACTCAGACAAGTAGAGGCTCAGGCTTGTTTACAGCAATTTCACCACAAATATGTGAGTGATGTAGTTATGGCACCTACGATGTCACTTGGCAATAGGAATTCCAAGTTTTATTATAATCTTGTAGAAACCCTGTTGTATATGCTCTCCTTCATTGGCCAAGACATTATGTGGTACATGACTTATATGCCTTATCTGTAGCTATAATACTTAGTAGTGCAGTTGTTGGGTCATATATATATATGTTTAGCTATAGTAGACACTGCTACAATGACATTCTGATTTCCAAGGTGGTTAAAGAATTTGTGCTTCCATTGGCATATACAAGCATTATAATTGGTCCACTTTGGTAGACAAGAGTTCTTGTTGGTCCACATCCTCAGGAAAACATGGTCATTTTTACATTTGCAATCCAGAGGAGAGTGTAGTTGTTTCAGTTTTCTTTTCTTAGGAAGTATACTCTAAAACAAATAATAGTATGCAGGAAGTGTATGGGGGATATTCCAGGAATAAATACCTTTGAGAGAGTCAGAAGGAGAAAGTATACCCCAGTCAGTTTCATGGAGAGTAAAATGCAACTGGGATGAACCTTCAGAACTGTCTCTAAATTGGACTGGAGACAGAGATACATCAAATGGCCCATACAAGGAACCATTTGATTCAGCTCCCCTGCAGGGAAAGGTAGCTTCATTCTATGCAGAGTTTTTCCACAGTGACCAAATCATTAGGAAGAGGAGCTGGGCTGTGAGCTGTCATCTGTCAATGGTTATGGCAGCTGGGGATATGATCACTTGCCTTCAGGTATACTGGAGAATCTGGGACTTACACTGCAGAGTACTACAGCATGGGTCATCATCCATTATGGTTTTGCTTTACTTTTCTCTGAAGGGTTCTGGAGCTAAACATATGTAGGCTCTTAGATAACTCTTAAGTGAAATTTTTTTGAATATTTTTGCAAAATTTTCCATTGGGTTGTGGCACAAATCTTAAAAGGTCTTATTAATAAAAACAAACTCAGAGCTAGCTGAAAGATCAGAGAAGCAGAACAAGCCACAGTCTCCTCACTTTGCCAATTCTTCAGCTGATCCTGTTTCCTCAGACTGGAAGATTCTCTGTCTTCATCCAAATGGATCTCAGCTGAACTGCTGCACAAAAGCCTAAAAGTTTAACAAAGGCTCTAGTTCCTGGTTTTCATGCCTTATATATTTTTCTGCTTTCTGCCATCACTTCCTGGGATTAAAGGTATATGTCACCATGCCTGGCTGTTTCCAGTGTGGCTTTAAACTCAAGAGATCCAGATGGATCTCTGCCTTTGGAATGCTAGGATTAAAGGCATGTGCTACCACTGCCGAACCTCTATGTTTAATATTGTGGCAGAATAGGATGTCAGACATTCAAAACTAAGCTGGCTCAGTGCCTGCAGGAGCCAGAAATTGGTGGTCAAAGTTCTTCCCATCTCTAATACTCAAAGGAATCAAGAAGATCACCCTATGTTCACTTTCATTTAAGCACAGGTGCCCCAGACCCAAGGTAATCAGATGGCTGTGACATTACTAGGGGATAAGAATGTTCCAGCTCTGGTGTGATCTTATGGAATCACTGTCATATAAGCAGTCTGCCATTGAATGAAACATTGCTGTGTGATACATCACTGTATACATTTGTGTATCTGATAAATGCTGTCCTTGGTTTTGTGGAAGAGCAAAATGAAAGAGGCCGCTAATATTAATGAAACTTCATTAACTCTTAATGAAACTGTTTTCCTCTAACTCTTAGCTATAGGTTTCAAAGATAGGGAGTCATGATTGTCTTCAGTTCAAAAGTGGGTTTGATGTGGTTATCCAGGTACAAGTTTGAAAAGTTTTAGTCAAAACTATCTTCTTCATCACATCAGCATAGTCCACATGCACAGTGTCCTGGCCTCTCCGGATGGCACTTCTATATATAACCTAAGGTTGTGTAAGTTGTCTCTCTCCACACAGGGCACACAGAGCTTCAGTTCTTTATAGAACCCAACATGATCTACAGAGCAGACAGAGTCAGATGAGGGATCCCCACTCAAATCAAGTAATCAGGAATGGTGTAGCCAGGGAATGGCTGTAGCTGGCAGGCAGCTGGCAAGTTGTTTACCTTCTTGACATGACTTTGTTTAGTTCTTTTAGGTATCTCTGTCAATCTCTGGATATCTATTTCAAAAGGCTATCCAAATAGATAATATAACATAATATTTTCTATAAATAAATATGAAAAACATAAAAATTGGCAAAAGATTTGAATAATGCATTCTCTTTTGAGCATAGCCTTTCCCCACTCTTTTATTACAATCTAATTTATGATTTTAAGTGGTTTGTGCATTTTGTGTCTCATTTAAGTATTGATTTACAATATATGAGTGATAGGTAGATAGGTAGAAATCATTTCCATATTTTCCATCTGAAAGCTTAATTAAACTCATGAAGATGGCTGGTCATGGTGGCACACTCCTTTAATCCCAGTACTTGCGAGACAGAGGCCATTAGGTAGCTATGGGTTTGAGGGCAGCCTGGTCAATATAATAAGCTCCAAGCCAGCCAGTGCTACATAGTCTCAAAAAAACAACAACAACAATAAATATTAATATCATGAAGATGTTCTAGATTTTTTGTAAATTTTTTTTTTTTTGCTATTTACACATTACTTAAAATTGGTTTGCATGTATGACATGAGGTAGGAGTCTCATAATATATGTTTTTTCTCATATGATATTTGATTGATAATAACTTATTGAAAAGACAGTGTACTTATTTCTGGGGTCTTCACTGGCTGTTTTTCTTGTTAACACTGGACTACCTTGCACAAATATGATGCCTTCTATATGATTGCATTTTCAAGTGTCACACTTATTTCAAGTGACTTTCAAAAGCCTGTTTGGGTTTCGATTAAGATTATGTTGAATATATGAATTAACTTGGAAATAATATTTTTGTAGTATTTAGTTTTTCAATCCATGATTTATAGCATATCAATCCTTTTATTGAGAGCTTTATGTTTTTAGTGTTTCAAGTATAGAGGTTTTATATATTTCATTTTAAGCATTTGGCATTTTCTAATGTTCTCATAAATGGCATGTTTTATAATTTTAATTGGTATTTATTTGTTGTATATAAAACTGCAGCATCTTTTCATGTATATATTAACTTTGTATCTTATAATCTTGCTAAATTCACTCATTCCAAAAATTTGCTTTATAGATTCTAGTGCATTTCTTATATATTCAGTAATGTAGTTTACAAATAATGGGTTTTTATTTGCTTCTGATATTTATTCCTGTCCTCAAGATTATTATTGAACTAGATTGGATGTCTGATCCTGTATGGATCAGAAGTGGTGACAATGGCAACTTTTTTTTTTCATTTTCAGTCTATAGGGAAAGATTTTCCTTCTTTTCCTTTGATTATGGTTGCTGTGGGATGATGTTCTGTATGGCAACTGTGTTGCTCTGATTGGTCAATAAATAAAAAACTGATTGGCCAGTGGCTAGGCAGTAAGTATAGGCAGGACTAACCGAGAGGAGAAAAGAAAGAACAGGAAGGTGGAAGGAGTTACTGCCAGCCACCACCATGAAAAACTGCATGTAAAGATGCCAGTAAGCCATGAGCCATGTGGCAAGGTATAGATTTATAGAAATGGGTTAATTTAAGCTATAAGAACAGTTAGCAAGAAACCTGCCATAGCCATACAGTTTGTAAGCAATATAAGTCTCTGTGTTTACTTGGTTGGGTCTGAGTGGCTGTGGGACTGGTGGGTGAGAGAGATTTGTCCTGACTGTGGGCCAGGCAGGAAAACCCTAGCTACATATGGTACTTGCTGTTTTGCTTTATTTTGTTGCTTCTCTCTACCAGATGAGAAAGTTCCCTTCCATTCACAGATTGCTAAGAGATTTTTGTTTGTTTTTTATTTCATCATGGATGGCTGTTGAACATTATCAATGTTTTTCTGAATCTCTCTAAATTATATTATTTCCCCCTTTCCTCTATTAATATGATTAACCATAATGGATTATTTTTAATATTAAATTGTGGTGGTATTGTGTTCCCCAAAATATTGTGTGACCCTAATAAACTTATCTGGGTTCAGAGACAGAACAGCCACTAGATACAAAGGCTAGAAAATGGTGGCACTCACACCTTTAATACTAGCACTCCAGAGGTAGAAATCCCTCTGGATCTCTGTTAATTCAAGGCCACATTGGAAATGGCCAGGCATGGTGACACACGCTTTTAATCCCAGGGAGTGGTGGTAGAAAGCAGAAAGGTATATAAGGCATGAGGACCAGAAACTAGAAGCATTTGGCTGGTTAAGCTTCAGGCTTCTAGCAGCACAGTTCAGCTGAGAGCCATTTGGATGAGGACTCAGAAGCTTCCAGTCTGAGGAAACAAGACCAGCTGAGAAATTGGCCAGGTGAGGTTAGCTGTGACTTGTTCTGTCTCTCTGATCTTCCAGTGTTCACCCCAATACTTGGCCTCAGGTTTGATTTTATTAATAAGACCATCTAAGATTCCTGCTACATCTGGTGCCCAACGTTTGTGGTACGAATCCATGAAAAAAGCTGTTTGCCTGTGGCCTTGAAATGTTTCCTACTTCTGAGGTTCTGTCCACCACCTCCCAGGAGTAAGAGGCAAATAAAGGGCACTTGTGGCTCTGCTGAGCCAAGATAGCCCCCACTCATGATCTTGCTTTTGTTGAACCAAAGTTGGTATCATTTAGAAGGGCAGCTTAGGACAACTTCATTTTTTCATTGGCTGTAAAAATTGGCCACTGCCCTGAGAGAGGAGAAGCCTTTGGCAGTTTTTCAGGACTCTTCCTTCCCTTTTATGTGCCAAAGTAACTGTGGGTAAGTCAGGGTAGGGAATAAAGGAGTGAATTCTGTTTTCCTCTCTCCCTGAGGTATATCCATGAGGATACAGTAGATAGGTCAATAAATGAAGTGGTTGACAGACATGCAATGTTTTATGATGTGAAAATTAAAATCACCAGGAAATATTCACATTCATTCTCTTCCTCCCTCCCTTGTCTTCATTCCTCAGAGTCTCCCTCTCCCTTCCCCCCTCATCACTCTTCATCTATTGACCCTTTATCCTTGTTCATTTTAATTTCCTTACACTGTCTAGGTCTGAGAACAATTCTCCAGCTGAGGCTTGGATTTCAGAACTTGTAGGGACCACTTGGAATCTTTAAGGTGCCCACAACATTTTTTTCTCCAGCAATGGCAGAAGGAAAGATGGAAGAGGGGTACTTGCAATCAGCAGTTATGTATAAAGTGCTAAAGTGCTTACTGTCAGGTCTTGAATTGGCAGTACATGCAAGATGTTAATTTTAATGTTAAAACTCTATTTCTAATGAGTGATTGGAATACATGTCCTTAAGTTCTTACTCTATTCCAAACTTTCCATCCATAAATTTTTCATTGTAGAAATTGATTTTTCTCCAAATTTTAGCTTAGACATAAAGGTCTTCTGCTAATAAGCACTGATAGAAATGAACTCTTTATTGAGCCTGCCAAGCTAACCCCTGAATACCTCAGCATTAGGTGTACATGTTCTCACTGAACAAGGTTTAGCTTGTTTGAATGATTAGGTCATGAGGCACTGTGTCTTAGAAGCCCTTTCTATAGTGAAGGGGTCATTCTCCACTATTATATCTTGAGCTTGTTCTGTAAATGGCACAACTTATGTACTCTTACAAATTTCATCCCCCAACTCTTGCCATTATTCTGGGCACTAAGTAGGGCATTGTCCCAAACACACTGCATAGGTAAGGGTTTGCATCCCTAGGAATGCAATCTTGAAATGGTGAAATTGGAATGCACCTTGCTTGGACCTGAGAGCAAACACATCTGGATTTTGTACATTGCCCTGGATGAGGCAAAGAAGGAGGCTCTATGGGTCTGAGGTAGATCCTCTGCATATGCATTATGGTTGTGTAGCTTGGTGTTCTTGTGGGAGTCCAACAGTATGGGAGGGGAGTCTCTGACTCTTTTGCCTGCTTTTGGGACCCCTTTTCTCCTACTGAGCTGTCTCATCCAGCTGTGATATGAGGGTTTGTGCCTAGTGTTATTGTGACTTGTTATGCTATATTTGGTTGATATCCCTGAGAGACCAACTCTTTTTGTTTTTAAAGGGAAATGGAGGAGAATAGATCTGGGGGATAGGGGAGGGGGGACAGGGAGGAATGGCAGGTGGAGAAACTGTGGTCAGGATGTAATGAGAGAATAAATAATAAATAAATAAACAAAAGGGAGCTGTGTGTGAGACTGTGGTGGGTGACTGGTACAAAACAGCTCTGGGGCTGGGAGGCCGGTCAAAATTCAATACAGAAGCTCTGCTTTCACATAGAAGAACATGCTGCCCTAGAGTTGGGGGCAAATCATTATTTTAAAATTGAACCATTAAAACCCCTAGGGACCTGTCATCTAGTGAAGCTTCTAGAGACCTCACTTTATGAAACAAAAAGTCTTCTTGTTATGCAAATCACCATCCTATAATTGGCTTTCTTAATTGCTTAAGGGGGCCAAGCCCTTTCTCACTCATACAGTATTTTTATATTGTTTATCAAAAAATATGATGGTCTTAAAGCCAATCATCACCTCTGTAATGCTGCTGCTGCTTGGCCTAGAAATTATCTACCTGGACCTAGGTCAGAGCTGACCCTGCCTAGCACTTTGCCTCCCCCATCTCACAGAGATTTACAACAGGGCAGTTAATCGGGAAGCTGAGCATGCAGGTGGCACACCATATCACCTGGAGCCCTTTCTGAGAGAGTGCCCATGTGCCCCTAGGCTGGAGAGGAATACCAATTGCACAGTTACAGACCCCCTCAGGAGTCCACAAGAGGAAATTAAAAGGCATACACACGCCTGGAGTAAAGGACCATTTCCTTGTAGATAATCACTGAAATTGGACACCAGATTGTTCCCTCCCCTTCTGGTGAACTAATGTTTTTCTCTTGTTCTGTTTTTAGAAATGTTTTCTTTCTGGTACCACACTCCATCTTCCAAGCTCCAGTTTTCTATTGGATCCCCTGCTTTTCCTAGCAGGAGAGGACACAGGAAACATCTGAGACCCAGCCTGAAGGTCAGGCAGATTCCATTCCACTTTGAAAGGTGACCAGGGTCCACACTGTCAATATAACTTAAGGAAGCTGTCTACAGTGGCAGACATTCTGATCAAGGTTTAAAACCAGGACTTTGTCTTCTGGTCCCTGATCAGATGAACTCTTCCTGTAGAAGGACAGCAGGATGAAAATTAACATATGAAGAACCAATGACAGAAAAAAAATCTGGCAACCTCAGATTAAGGACTACTTGGCTACTTGTAAGGGACCAAGATATGTGAGAAGACCTTGAAAATCTCCAAATGCAGAAGGTAGGTGTTATGTAAATGAACAATAAAGGGTCAGGGTCCTGACTCTGCCAGAGTCTTTCAACTTATAACCTTTCCCAAGTCTCTGTTTCACTTCCAACCTCAACAGTGCTTTCTCCCTTAATAAACTGTTTCTATTTCTAATATTATCCCTGTTCCTTTTCTTTGTTCCAGGACAAAAGAGCCTAGAAATTATACTCCAGTCCTTGCCTATAACATTGCTACCATTTATGCTTTCATGCCTCCTGGTGCCAGCCATCTCTGTCTTGAAAACTTTCAGCAATGGGAGCCAGTTGGCAGTGCCCGTAGCTAAATGTACATAATCCTCAGGTTAGGAGTAGACATACACCTTGGGCAGCCTGGAGAAGCAGGTGGTGATAGTTGTTAGCATTTTGTGGAAACAAGCCTGGAACATCCACAGGAGATACCCTTGAAATACTGTTTACTCTGGGAGCTTAGTTTCCTCTAATAGGCCAGTGAGGAGTTGGGTCACCTGCTGTCCAAGGCCATTTGACCCATGAACTTGTCAAAGTTGACCTAAGCTGTGGTCTTATACCCTGTTGTAGCTGGAAACACTTATCTCTGTGAATGTCTTGTAGGGAGCTTGGCTTTTGAACCTAAGCTTGGTGGGAATTGCTAACACTTACACTATAATGTACTGAATGATGGCTTTCTTCTAAAAGATGTCTATCCCAGATGCTGTGAATGTGACCTTATTTGTCAAAAGATTTTGGCAGATATAATTAAATGAACAATCTCACAATGAGGTCTTTTTTGGTTATTCAGGTAGATTTTTAAATCCATTGACAAATGGCCTTATAAAAAGTGGGCAGAAGAAAATTTAAAACCCATAGGAAGAAGGTGAGGCTGAGATAGAAATAGAAATTGAAATAATGGGGCCACAAGCCCAGGAAAACTTGGGGCTACAGAAAAATGGAAGAGGCAAGAATGGACTCTTGTCTGCAGCCTTCAAAGAAAAAGTAGCTATTCTGACACTTTATTTTCAGACTTCTGGCCTTCAGAGCTGTGTGTGTTTCCCAGTACTGGGATTAAACATGTGTGCCACCACTGCCTGGCTCTGTTTCCAGTGTAGCCTTGAACTCAGAGATCCAGATGGATCTCTGCCTCCCAAGTGATAGGATTAGAGTTGTGTGTCACCACTGCCTGACCTTTATATCTAATCTAGTGGCTGGCTCTGTCCTCTGATCCTCAGGTAAGTTTGTTAGGGTGCACAATATATCACCACAGGAGAGTAAGTGAATAAGTGAATAAACATTTGTATTTTATACATGACAAAGATGCTGTTTTAATCACTGAATTTATGATAATTTGTTACAGCAACCACAGAAACCAATATATGTATCATAAAAGCAATATTATAGAAAAAAAGAAGAAAGGAGGGAAGAAGAGAAAGAAAAAGTGAACACATGCAGATACTTTCAGAGTCAAATCTCATCTATCAAAAAAATATACCATCTATGTTTTCCTCAACCCCACTGAACAGTGGAGGAGACATGGAACATGAACTAACCGAATCTGACCCACTCAGCTAGAGAGAGGTGGGACCCACCAGGCTAGAATCCCTAATGGTGACATTTCAGGCCTGATCCAAGTCTGGGCAGACCAATAGAGTCAGATGGGCACCAGGCTACAGTCTGAATAAACAGTGTGAGTTAAGAGAATAAACAGTGTAAGTTAAGAACAACCCTATACTAAAGATCGAAATGGAGGCACAAAGAGCACTTGGCTTTAATTCTTGGACTTCAAAAGAAGGGATTCCAGTGTGTCTTGAAGAAGGGGACCATGGTTAGTCTAATCCAGCTCCCCTCAGTCTTCTTGATCCCTCCCAAATTCTTGCAAAGCTGGTACTGAAGGAAATAAGAGCCTTAGAGCTTCTCACTGTGTCTGCTTGGGTAGCTCTGGACCTGGGGGTTCCTTACCCAATACCATAGTGCCTTTCCTGAGTGACTGTCTTGGCATTCAGTCAGAAACTCAGCCAAATGCCCAAGTCCCATCCCATTCTCTCTTTGCTTCACAATCAGTCCAGTCTCTTCCCTTCCTCATACTTCTCACTTGCAGAACACATCATCTATGACTGCCCTTCAGGCGTTTACTTCTTTCCCTGGTCTCCCATCTGCTGTGACAGGAAAACATCAGGAGGGTGCCTGAGTAATGTTTATGTAGCTTGTTCTTCATGATGGATTATATGACCAGAATTGAGGCAAGGTCCACTATGATGATGACAGAAGAGAGCAGGAAGGAGACTGTCACCTGTGATTGATGGATAAACCCAGATGTGCTAGAAGTGTGACTAGCTGCATGGTCCTTGTTGGCCATAGGCTGGGCTTCAAAAATGAGGAGTTCTGGAACCATATGCCTTTATAAGCTGTTAATGTTGCTGTGCACATCACTGTCAGTGGATGATTTCAGTGATGGGCTGCTTTCTTTTTTATTCAATTTTTAAAAATCCTATCATTAAATCATGTTTATCTTATTAATCACATTGCATGAAACTTCAGGATACACAGTAATTGAGCTGTCTATAAGCTGGACTTTGACTTTATGTGATGTTCAGGTTGGACTCTGTATTTAAGTCTGTTTTCTTCATTTGAAGCAGCTGGTTATCTTAGCTTACAATAGCCAAATATGCACACAGCTACAGTTGCTGTTGTTCTTTTAAAAAAATATTGAAATTCTGACAGGGGAAAGTTACTTTACATTGTAAGTCAAGAATCATCTAGTCCCTAGACCTCTGATATGCTGTTAGAATTCCTGGTCTCTTGAGTTACCTGGTTAGCACCTCTGTTGTGGTTTAAATGTTTCATGTGTTAGCAAGTCAGTCTGATAATTCATATGTGGATAGTATTTGGAGGAAGAGATTGGGAAAATAATTAGGATTAGATAAGGTCTTGAGGTTAGGACCCCTAAAATGGCATTAGTTACTTTGTAAGGGGAAGGAAGGCAAGTAATTATTCATTATAAATTTCTTAGTCAAATATATTGTTATACCACTAGAAAATGGACTAGAACAGCATCACAGGATGATGGTTCGTTAAGGCCAAGGACTCTCTTGAATTCACTGTTGCACTTAGTAGGTATTTGATAATGAGTTCTTTCTTTTTACTCAGTAAGTGGATAAATGATTTCACTGGAAATTGAGGCTCAAAGCAGGACCCAGGAGGTCATAACTGGGTAAGTTATGGTTATTGTTATGTTATGGGATGGTAACACAAGGGTGATACGACAATTTATTCCCTGTCTACTTCTCATACCACCATGGCCCTGTAAGAGTTCTTAAGATAGAGTTCTAGTTGGGGCAGGTATGAAGACTCTGATGAACAAAGAAAAAAAATGGAAAATCTCAAGCTTTGAAATGAGCAGAGTGTATGGCTGCCCATCACCTAGTTCTTCCTAAGAGAGGTTCTAGAGACAGATTTTAGGGGTGCTATGTAGGTGGACTTTGAAATGTGAACTCTACCTGTAGTCTTTTAATCTGGATGAAAAGCAATCATCCTTGTTTTCCCAGAAATCAAAGGGAATATAATAAAAGAGTGCAGTGTACTTGGCAAACAAGGAAGAATCAAGAAGAGGGACTGTGTGGGCACCTACAAAGGTTGCTCTGCCTTCATTTGGGGTGTCATGCTAAATACAAGTTCTCTGTTCTAAGAGACTAGCAGGCATTCCCAGCTGTAGGTAAAGGGGTGACTCTTGGCTAGAGACAGCAGCTGCTGAAAATGGAGCAGTTAGAAAGGCCATGGCAGAAGTCAGACCTCTGAACACCAGCTGCCATTCTGGGTGATTCTGTACTTGCCTTTCAGCTTGTTTTTCTACTGCATTACCCTCCTGACTTATTTAAAGTCCCACTAGACAGTGCAGAAGTAAAAAGATTCATAGATCATCTTTAATCTTATAGCACAAAACACCACTGTATGCCTCCCTGTGTGTGGGGTGTCAGATCCATGAACAAGTAAAATAGCATAGCTTAGAGTAGAAAAGAGACTCCTAGTTCAGTGAGTTGACCTCAAGGATGATCATGATCTTCATGTAGACCTTCAGGAAAAGTCTAAAATAGAAGGAAGTAGTTGGGAAGTCTACGCCATACCTGTGAATCCTGAACTGTATCTTAAAAAGAGGGAAAGATGGTGAGCATATGAATAAGACTGTCATAGGCAAGGGAGAAGCCATCAAAGACACAGGGACACAAGAAGGCCAGGTATTCTGAGGATGAAAGCAGCTAGGCAAAGATACAGTTTTGTGAGAGGGTGATAGTGTGCAGGGAGTAGGTGACTACAAAACTAGTCAGGTCTGACTGGAAAGTGTTGAGTGCCATCTGAGAAACTCAGACAGCATCTCATTGGTACCAGGGGGCAACAAAGGCTGTGAACAAGGGTCTGTGACCTTATTTGGAAAAGTGTTTTTTCAGGTTTAAAATGCAGATCATTTCATTTCAGTTGTTAATGTTGTTAATATAGGGGTCTCATTGTTTTCTGGGTTGGCCTTGAAATTTCTTTTTTATAAACATTTTATTAATTCTTTGAGAACTTCATACAATGTATTTTGATCATATCTACCCCACATTCTTATCCCCTCTTTCTAGGTCTACCCCTTTCCAACTCAATGTCCCTTTTTTTGTTTGTCTTTAGTAATCCACTGAGTCCAATTTTTGTTGCCCATATACTCTTCATGGGTGCAGAGCCATCCACTAGAACATGATTGACTATAACCTTTAAAAACCTGTCACTTCCCAAGAAGCCACCAACTGTTCACAGTACCTCAGGTAGGGATGGGGATCATGCTAGAATGATGACTGGCTTGATTTTGTACAAGTCCTGTGCTAATAACCATAGATGCTGGGAGTTCACTCATTTGTTGCTGAGTACTCCACAGTCAACTTATTCTCTGTACTTGCATCAGTTAAGAATTTCTGTTACCCACCTTCCACACAGAAACTTCTCTGGTGAGGACTGTGTGCTATAATAATCTATAGGTTGAGAGAGATAAATTTAGAAAAAAAGTTTGATATATATCCATCTAGAAAAAAAAATATAATAGTAGTAAGTTCACCCTTGAGTCCTCTAAGTTCCCCCAGGCCTTGAACTTTCAATCCTTCTGTCTTAGCCTCTGAAATGGAAAAAAAGTAGAAGATAAGGATCTTCAGAAGGGATTAGCCTGGATTTTTTAAAAGTGGGCCCTAATCTAATGATAAATTATCTTACAAAACAAAAACAAAACAGACATATAAAGAAGAGAAACTATGGAGAAGGCCATATAAAGATAAAAGCAAGGATTGGTGTGACATAGCTACAAAGCAACAAAGCCAGAAGCTGCCAGAAAGCTAAAGGATACAAGGAGATATTTTCTCTGAGAGCCTTAAAAGGAAACAAGGCATGCTTAACCTTGACTGAAACACAGTAATAATGATTTTTCTCCAAGGCCACTGGGGTTTTCTAATCTACCTTCCCCAGTCAGCCATGTATTCCCTGAATTGGGCTGCCATATCATTTTTATTCACCATTGTAGCCCCAGTATCAATCACAAGTCCTGGAACCTACTGGGGTCTTGATGAAAAACCACTGAAAGAACAAATGAGGCATTGCTGGAGGCAGTGTCTGAATCCTCATGTGCACTGAGCACTGTCTATGGATGGAAATGTTCTAGGAACTAGCACATTTTTAAATACAAGGTTCATAAGAGTAGTGCTGAACTCAAACTAGCTGTCTATTTGTGTTCTTTACTCAACAAGTAAAAGTAATGCCTCTAGGCCACTCTAGATGTAAAGAAAAGAATAAGCAGGCTACAATCCACAACCCCAAAGAAGCTAGGTAACAAGAAGGACCCTAAGAGGGATGCATGGATCACCCTGGGAAGGGCAAATAGACAAGATCTCCTGGGTAAACTGGGAGGGGGTGAAGAGAGGAGGGGAGGGGGATGAGAACATGAGGGAACTGGATGGTCCAGTTGTGGGAGGAATGGAGAGGGAGAACAATGAAAGAGATACCTTGTTAGAGGGAGCCATTATGGTGTTAAGGAGAAACCTAGTGCTAGGGAAATTCCCAGGAACCCACAAGGATAACCCATCAATAGTGGAGAGGGTCCCTGAACTGGCCTTCCCCTATAATCAGATTGATGACTACCCTAATTTGTCAGGACAAATCTCTCTTACCCATTGGTCCCACAATTGCTCAGACCAAGTAAACACACAGAGGCTTATATTAATTAAAACTGCTCGGCTATTAGCTCAGGCTTACTACTAACTACCTCTTACACTTAAACTCAGCCCATATCTGATCATCTATATGGCACCACATGTTCCTGTGTACCATTATATGCTGCTCCCTGAGCGATGGGCTGATGTCTCCTGACTCAGCCTTCCTCTTCCCACAATTCTCTTTGTCTGCTTATCCCGCCTATACTTCCTGCCTGGCTACTGGCCAATCAGTGTTTTATTAAACAAATGTACAAAAGCATTATCCCTCAGCAGGTCATTGTTCTCAGAATCCACATGGTGTCTCACAACCATTTATACCTGCCGTTTTAGGGGACCCAATGCCCTCTTATGTCTTCCATGGCTCCAGGCATGCATTTGGTGCAAATACATATATGCAGACAAACACTCATACATGTAAAATAAAAGGATGTCTAGAAATGGATTCAATGCATTTAACCTTGGTGACAACAGTGAGACTTTAGAGATGAGAATTAAATTTTATTATTTAAAAGTAATAGGTTTGGGTATCAAGTTTACAAATGGTAGACTTGTGATGGTGAATCTTGATTGACAATTTTGTTAGATTTTATGGGATGGGGGATGAGAACATGAGGGAAAGGGATGGTCAAATATGAGGAGGGTTGGAGAGGGAGAGCAATGAAAGTGATATCTTGATAGAGAGAGCCATTATGGGGTTGGGGGAGAAAACTGATGCAAGGAAAATTCCCAGGAATCCACATGGATGACTCCAGCTAAGACTCCTAACAATAGTGGAAAGGGTACCTGAACTGGCCTTCCCCTGTAATCAGATTGGTAAGTATCCTAACTGTCATCATAGAACCTTCATCCTGTAACTGATGGAAGCAGATTCAGAGATCCACAGCTAGGCACTGAGTGGAGCACCAGTCAAAGAGAGGGAGGAGGGATTGTATGAGCAGGGAGGGTCAAGATCATGATGGAGAAACTCACAGAGACAGCTGACCTGAGCTAGTTAGTGGGAATGCACGGAACCTGCAGGGGACCGAACTAGGTCCTGTGAATGTGGGTGATAGTTGCATGGCTTGGTCTGTTTAGGGGACCCTGGCAATGGGACCAGGATTAATCACTGGTGCATGAACTGGCTCTTTGGAGCTCATTCCCCATGGTGGGATACCTTGCTCAATCTTGATGAGGGGACGTGGGGGGGGGGGACTTGGTCCTGCCTCAACTTGGTGTGCCAGACTTTGTTGACTCCCCATTGGAGGCCTTACCCTCTCTGAAGAGTGGACAGGTCCGGGGGGGAGGGCTGGAAGAGGGGAGGGAGAGGGAACTGTGGTTGGTATGTAAAATGAAAAAAATTAAAATAAAATAGAAAAAAAGTAATGGTACCTGAAATTACATAGAATCTGCAAAATATTTTTGCATTGGAGTGGAAGAGATGATTAGGCAATGACAAAGTGAGGCTGAGTCCTGTGATTCTCCCTTTCAATCACATCCTGTTTCTAAGTCAAAATGGGAAAGCAGCAGGCTTTCGTGTCCCATGCAGCTTCTAATCCATCAGTACACCATCAGTCCTGAGCAGGCCTTCTTAGCAAGGTGAAGTGGTTCACAGACTGCCAGTGGCAAGCAGCCATCTCACAGAGCCCCGCCTGCATGGGCCTGAGAAGAGTCTAGTCTACCAGAAACATCTAAGAGGGCTCTCCTCATCCTTATTCCCTGGTGACAAGGCAAATTCAAAATTTTCTAACTAGAAGGAATAGTCTACGGAAATACACTCCTTCCCAAGAGATCCCACCTCACAGCCTGTTCAGGAGTTCAGAGGCATCTTTGTCTTCAGTTAATATTTCATAAATATTTCACTTCTTGACTGCATGTGCCAGTTCCAGGAAGGGATTAAACACAGGCTTTGGAGAGCTGCTAATGCACTTGACAGTCTCAGACCAAAGGAGTAACTTCCTTTTTTTTACTCACCAGCAATAGCCACACCTAAACAATTTCATTTCTTGAGATTTTATCCTGAGCTAAGGGAGAGCACATGGAGACCAACAGAGCTGAGCTTAAGAGAGAAAGGGGTGCTTGTGAGGTTACCAAATTGAGATGTTTTGCCAAGCCTAAGAGATAACTCTAGACCAAGAGGACGCTGAACTGACTCCACTGTTGCACCCTGGCCTTGAGGGTACTGAGGTCTGGGGAAATTTTCTTTGGCCCACAAAAGATATAGAGTCAGGAAGTCTAAGAGTACCTTCTGGCTTCTTTATGGAGCTGCAGAGAGGCTATGGACAATTTTCCTCTTTAGCCAGTCACAACCAGAGTACTATAAAGAGGCAGCAACACAATACTAGGAGTGCAGGATATGAGGAATGGAGGCTGTGGGAAGCACTGCCAATAGGCAAGTGAGACTGAGGTTAATCAGGTACTATGGTCCCCAGTGCTTGGTCACAGAGCACTTTCTCAAGAACCCCTTTTAGATTAAAAACTCTGAGAAGTGTAGGGCAAAGGAGGAAGGTTGGTCCCTATTTGCAGTGTACCAATTGAAGCTTTTTCTGGGAATAGTATCATTTTCTTAGGGGTGTAGACACATGCCTTTAGCATCCTCCTAGTTGTTGGAATCCCATTTATTTTCTTATCCTGAGCACATATTTGCTGATGTATCTGAAAAACAAGTAAACAAATAGCTTCTAAATAAATTAGCTATATTTCTATTCAGTTTATCTTATGAGCATGAAAGTTTTAAACAGAAAGAGTCCACATTACATGAATTAATTAGATGTTTTAAGCTAAGGGGAAAAAAAGAAAACAAAAACACCAAAACCAAGAAAATAAATATAATAAATATAAAACTCAGCAGGCTTTGATTTTCTGCGATGAAGCTATTAAAAAATAATTAAGACACAAGCTACAAACTGATTCTATGCATAAATCAGACCTATCAAAGGCATATGTTTGTTTTTACATTATGATGTACATAAATTTAGCTCAAATGATGAGTGTGGGCTGTGAATTGAGCTAAATCTGAGTTCTAATCTGGTGCCAGATAGAGCAGACCATGGCTGATGGTATCCTTCCTATGTCAATTACTTTAGATGAGTAAACAACAGGCAAAGGGGGCTATTAGGGTCTTCAGACACCAGAGGGAAAAAAAATGCTCTCTACAGGAACTAAAAGGCATAGTGCTTCATTCCATTTGCAATGCAAAACCATTTCTTAGGAGAGTTGCCAGAACTGGGTTGTTTTTCTCCAGTTTAGCTCTGAGATGCCCGCAAGCTAGTCCTACTCCAGAACTCAATTGTGTCTACATGTGTCCTTAAACTTTGGTATTCTAACAGAAAGTTACAAAGACAAAAGTCCATGCTCCTGAAACCACAAGCAGGCCAGGAGAGTTTGCTAAAGTGCTTATTGATAAGTGTTCCCAAACATCTCCATCACAGACTAAATATAACGGCATGTTAGGTGCAAACAATGGGAATGCCTTAACATTAGGAATTTTCTCCTGGAAAGAGTGTCGTTTTGCTCATATAGGCTATTTTGAGGTGACAGTGGCAGGATTAGTATAGCTGCCAGCTGGAATAGTTTTTCCCTCAAAAGTATTATTGAATTTGGGAGTCACAATCTGTGTCCCAAGCCACATTCTGCCTCCCATCCCCAATAAGCCAATTAAAAGAATCAAATTAAAAGTGGAATGCAGAAGACAGAGATTTATTCAGTGTGGCCACATTAGGAAGAAGGGACAAAGAAATCCAGTGAACCAAGTTCATCTTCAACATCCTGATGTGAGATTAAAGTTTAAATACAGGGATATGTACCTCTAAGCAGTGTAGTTCCACCCACCTTCGACTCATCCTTGTCTGGGCTTCAGTCTCATCCTATAAGGTGGTCTGGCAAGTTGTTACAACCATGTGAAATCACTTTCACACAAGTCCTTCTTCTGTCTAGGGCCTTTTCCTTTTCTCTCCATGAGATTCCCAAGGTGTAGCAGGAATCTTAAAGAGTCTTATTAATAAAATCAAATCTGACCCAGGTATTGGGGTGAACTGGAAGATCAGAGAACCAGAATAAGCCACAGCTAACCTCACCTGGCCAACTTCTCAGCTGATCTTGTTTCCTCAGACTGGAAGCCTCTCTGTCCTCATATCTGAATGGTTCTCAGCTGAACTGTGCTGCTAGAAGCCTGAAAACTAAACTAGCCAAAATGCTTCTAGTTTCTGGTCTTCATGCCTTATATACCTTTCTGCTTTCTACCATCACTCCCTGGGATTAAAGGTTGGCTTTCTGGGATTAAATGTGTGAGACACCACGCTTGGCTGTATCCAATGTGGCCTTGAACTCACAGAGATTCCAGATGGATTTCTGCCTCTGGAATGCTAGGATTAAAGGTGTGAGTGCCACCATTTTCTAGCCTTTGTATCTAGTGGCTGTTCTATCTCTGACCCCAAATAAGTTTATTAGGGTGCACAATATTTGGGGGAACACAATACCACCACACTGAGGGGAAAAACATTTCTTTGGTGTTCATTGTTTCAATATCTTGTCAGATTGAGACACAAATGTCTACTTAGAACATCTTCATTTGTGTTAGCCCCCTTACATTTTAAGATTTCTCTGATTCACTCCAGGTTCTAGGTTCTTAACTCCTAGAGGGCAGGTGAAGGGAAGGAGAAGGGAGGGAGAGTGAGGAAACATGCGATTGCCATGATAAAAGTGGTCTGCATTTGCCCAAGATGAAGAAGGCTGTAGCAGAGCTCACTCCCTGGACTCTGTCTTCCTGTGCAAGGGGAGGAGCCCTAGTGCTGGCTCAATAAAGCCTGACCACTTCCTGTTTTGAGTCCTGCACTTAACACAGCCTTTAGGGATTATAGCCTGAAGGTTTCTCCTGTCCGCCCCAGCCCTGCAGTCACTCAGTTACTTATAAAATAATCATTCAGAGGCTTAATATTATTTACAAACTGTATGGTAGGCTTCTTGCTAGCCAGCTCTTATATCTTAAATTAACCCATTTCTATTAAACTATGTTTTGTCACATGGCTTTGTAGCTTACCGGTACTTCCACAGCTTGCTTCACCTGGAGGCAGCTCGTAGCATCTCTTCTGCCTCTGCCTTTCTTCTTCCTGTCTCTCTCCTTGGATTTCCCACCTGCCTCTATGCTACCTTACCATATGCCAAAGCAGTTTATTTATTAACTAGTGGGAACAACATATATTCACAGTGTACAGAAAAACATCCCCCCATCAGGAGAAAGATTGCCCATTTTCACAGGTGTGAAACCCTCTTGTGATTTGGCAGCCACCTTTCCTAATGACATCTCCTACCATTTGCTTTTGTGGATTCTCACAAGATCAACCCCAGTTGCCATCAGAGCACACCATGTGAGACCTTGCAAACTGAGAGAGTGTGTGCATAATGATGCCTAACTTTCCTGGAAACCAAGCTCAGAGCATCTCAGCTTGAGGGGTTGGGGAGGCTCCTGCCCATGGAAATCCTGGCAAGATTTGTAACTACTGATTAGTTCTTACTTGCCCAGCTGGAAATACACCAACTCTTTTTATCCAAAGATTCACGACTTTCCCTGGAGGGTTAAAACATAAATAGCAGTTTCTAACCACACTAATAAATAGATGAAGCCAAGCAAACAATTTATCAGCTGTCCTTACAACTCCTCTGTGTGCCTGTCTGCCTGCCCACCTCACTAATGTGCCCACCACTTTCCCTGGGCACGCTCTCATTCTGCAAAGGCTGAGAGAGAGGCTGGCCAAGTGGGTCTAAAAATAAAATGAACAAGAGGCAGAGAACAAGCTGCTACCACCCAAGCAGAGGATGTTGTCTGCCCAGAGACAAAGCCATAGTGCCAGGAGCTTAGATAGAGTTGTCTGTGGGGGGATTTTGTCTCCCTCAACACCCCAAGGCTGGTCAAGATTGGTACTCCCTTGGCTTAGTGAATATGAGTTTCCTTTATTATTTGAATCATGAGGTAGCATTATATTTTTGTAGCTGAAGTATAGTGGTGGGTTGGGGTTTCAAGGTAGGGCTTGGCCCTCTTAGTCTCTGAATGGCTATGTCTTTCCCTCCCCATGCAGATGTCATTCAGAGATGATTTAAGCTGTCCCATGGCATCCTACAATGCATTGAGCCTCAGGTTGGTCCATTCCCAAGGGCAGGGACAGGTAAGACCTCTCAGGTAAGGCAGGCCCCAGACCCAAACTGCTAACAGGTAGAACCCCAACCACAGGGGCCGAGGATATGCCCAAGGACACATGCAAGGTAGGGCAAACCAGAGACCCTGTATCCTGGGCTAGACCTCTTGGTAGAGCCTTCCAAGATGCTAGTGGGCCATGTAGGATCCAGCAGCTTTTCCAAGATTTTCAGAAATAGCATGCTCAGTGCCAAACCAGGTAGAGATTTCCTCCAGGTGACTGTGTAGGCTTGCCCTGCGTCACCCAGAATTCTTTTCCTAAATTCACCTGGTGAATATGGTGTCTGTCTAGTGCATGGTTCCCAAGGGTACAGGATGCATCTCAGAAGCAACTGCCCTGGTCCCAGGCTTGTTTGGATGGAAGCTTCTGGAACTTTCCCACTGGGTGCCCAAGAGCCATGGCAGGCCATCCATTCCCTGTAGACTCCCAGAAGACTCAAGAACTGGGCTTCACTCTGAGCCAACCCAAGGACAGCACTTCTAGTTAGAAATAGGCCTGTGACTCTCTCAGCCACTTGTAATGCTGGGTCACTGTGCAAAGGAGCAGGTGAGAGATGAATCACTGGGCACAGGCAGGCCTCTGGCCTGACTCAGATATACATGGGGATTTTGATGGAATGCATCATGTCTCTATTGGAGAGCCTAGCCTTGACATATCATTAAAATATCTGTGTCCCTAGCATGGTGAAACATACTGCATGGACTCAGTGTGTAATCCATCTACACCTCCTACTGTCTAGTTTGCTGTTGAGTGTATCTATGGAGGCCCAAGCAGAGGTCACACCTCAGGCTAAGGGTCAGATGGCATTTAAATAAGGTCAGAGGGCATGCTTTGAAGAAGATGTTTAGATAAGCAGGATGGAGCTGGATGAAGGAGACTGGCCTGGCGGGCTCATAGACCCCATGAGGGGTGAGCAGCTAAGGGCTCCCAAAAGATCTTAGAAGCTCCCATTACTATCTCCTGGAATTCTGTGAAACCCAAACAACCTTCTGTGTGGTTCTGGTGGCCATGGTACTGAGGGAGGGGACTGGGGTTGGGTTTGAGGAGAGGCTCATCACTCCCTGGGGTTCTCATTGATGCTTCATCATTGCCAAATTGATATCTAGCGGCCTGCTGGACATGGTCCATTCGGATATTCCTAAGACTCTCTAACCAGCTGACCAAATCTGAACTTCTCTGCCCCTTACCTCCTTGACCCACAAGACCACTGAGATGAGGCCTGGAGAGTGTTCCCCAGTATCCATCATTTCTTCTCCCAGGTGTGTCTGTTTTCCCAACTTTCTCTTGCCCTATCCTCTAGGATGAC
Source organism: Peromyscus leucopus (assembly GCF_004664715.2). Lineage (NCBI taxonomy): Eukaryota > Metazoa > Chordata > Mammalia > Rodentia > Cricetidae > Peromyscus > Peromyscus leucopus. The sequence continues at coordinate 132,808,886 of NC_051083.1, read as the reverse complement.
CCATAAAGGCTCCACAGCTTTATCCTGGAGCTGTTTACCATAGGGCTAGGCCTCTTCTGGGTCTCACTCTGCCTTTCGTCTTATCCTCTCCACTTCCTCACAACTTAGACTTCCTTAGCTATACCCTGGCTTGGCTTTATTAGGTCTCCCTGGAACCAGGTTCTACTGCACTCAAACTTTTCAAGGAAACACTGGAATACCATCACACCACAGAAAGAAATAATTACTACCTTGTGTAAAATATGACTTTAATTTGTTTTTCGTGACTAGTGCTATTGGTTTTCTAGTAACCAGTTTTACTATTCATAGTCCCTTCCCCTAAACTAGCTTCTTTGTGTGTACATAGTACATGTTGAAATGATACCCTCATGTCACTGGCTTTCCATAGACCTTACTTAGGCAGACATAAATGGGAGAGCTTTTGGAAAGGGGACTCTTTTCTGTGCAAACTGACAAACATTTATTTAAAAAAATATCTCTTTCCTATGACTATAGTTCCACCTTTTCTTTTAGCTTTTTTTGGAAGGAATCTAGCTTTTGATTTCCTGTTGGCCCTCTTTACATTGCAACCCTCTTTACAATGCGAAAATCAAAGATCAGGAACCAAAGCTGACTCTTGCTTGTGAAAAGGCTGTTGTTCCACATTCCTCTGAGAGCTGCTGACATCTAGAAGCTGAGGGACAATTAGGTTGATGGAGGCTCTCTGGATTCCCATTCCATTCCTTTTTAACTGCCTCAGTGCCAGCTGAACTAAAGCCCCCGGAGGTGAAATTGAACCCAAGGATTTCCCCAGCTATCTGGAATGAAGCTTTCACTTCTATAATTAGAGTCCTAGAATGTCAGAGCTGTTGAGGCCCTTAGGTTCAGCTGGCCTGTCTCCATCACATCATTGACAACCATGGTACAAGGCCCAGCTGGGGGCCCACCTCCTGCCTCCCTTCCTTCTGCCTCCCTCCCTGTCAGGGCCTTCCTACTCTATTTGTCTTTTCTGGCAGCCAGAGAGCATTCTAAAGGTACCTGGTGGTGAATGGAATCAGAGCTGTTATGCTCTCTCTATGATTACAAGGCAGTCAGGCCTCTCAACAAGCAAGTATCAAATTTCTTTCCTTAGAGATCCAGTGTCTTCAGGAAGACACACAGTATGTCTGACCCTTACCTTCTCACATGTGGAGTCCTTTGTACTTTTTTTTTTTTGGGGGGGGGGACGTTTTGTTCCCTGAACATTCCGAGCAGTTTCCTACCCTATGGCCATTTTTCCAACTGTTTTTCAGAAAAAGATGTCATACAATTACAGTCATCTCTCAGGCCCTTCTTGTTTGACAAGGTCCATCTTCTGGGCTCTTTCCTCTGCAAAGCATTTCAAAAGATAGCAACAACAAGCACGTCCAAACCCCCACCTTGTGATTCACTTATTTATTCAAGTGCTATTTCATGAGTATCCTGCATGCCAGGAACTGTTCCAGGCACACAGTAAACAATAGAAATGAGATGATTTCTGCCTTCACAGAAAAGACATTCTAGTGGGGAGAGAGAACCAATAAGAGGAGCAAATCATGCACACTTTTACATTTTTATTTATTATCTTACATTTATGGGTGTTTGCCTGCATATATGGCTGTGTACCACATGTGAACCTCGTGCTTCTGGAGGCCAGATCTAGAAGAGGGTGGATGATCTCCTAGAAGTGGAGTTACAGACTGTTGTGAGTCACCACATCGGTTCTAGGAATCAAACCTGGGTCTTACGGAAGAGCAGCCAATGCTCTTAACTGCTGAGACATCTCTCTAGCTCCTATCATGCAGGCTTTTAGAGGTGCAATTTGCTTTTCCTGCAAGGTTTTATAGCCTTTAAGCAGCCCTTACTTCACGCTGGTTTGCTTTTTAGTTATTTTGCTAGTGCTCCTGCTCCTCCCTATAGACCGAGCCATTTGAGAACCCAATATCAGGGCTTCTCTCCAGCCCCACAGCACTGAGGAATCTATTCAAGAAATATTTGTGGCCAGATATAGTGAACAGGTGTAATTCCTGCCCATGGGACTCTGAGGCAGAAGGACCCAAGTTCTAAGCCATCCTGGAGCACACAGTGAAGAAAACAAAACACAACGTGGACAAATAGAAAGCAATCCCCTGGGGTGGGTAGTCTAGTACTAACTGATGCTTGAGGCCCTGAAATTGAATCCTGGCACTGAATGTAAGTAGACAAATGAATACATGATAAGTGGATAGGTGTGTGTGTGTGTGTGTGTGTGTGTGTGTGTGTGTGTGTGTGTGTATAGATTAATGAATGAATGAGTGAGTGTATGTTCATGAATAAATGAATCAGTAAGAATGTTTGATTGTGAGTGAATATATGAGTGAGTGAATAGATAAATAATAATAAAAATAGGTAGATAAGCAAACAAGGGAATGAGTAAGAAATGGAGTAAGTAGAAGAGTGAATGCCAGAGTGAATGAATGGGTGAACAAGAGGGAAGGGTATGTAGGCTCAGAGCCTTTGGTGAGTTTTTGATTTTCTGAAGCAAAGTTTCTACATTCAAAGGTTGAGAAGCCCAAGCACAGAAACCAAGAAAAATGCTTTCATTAGTTCTCACACCATAGAACAAATGAGAGGTGGCTTGAGACATCAGATTCATAGATTGTGCCACATTTGAAGCCTCTTGTGATTATGGACTCTGGCCTTGTTTTCAGGGAATGATGTTTCCAGGGGACTCATTTTGCTGATTCAGCCCATGTTGTTCAGGATGCACTCCCACACTCTCATGTCACCTTCCATTTCTTTTGCAAACATCAGTAGTACCGAGAACAAACAGCACTCCTCCCTCATTAAGAAACAAAACAAAGCAAAAATAAACAGACAAAAAACTTGCATGTCTGCTTCTCCCATACCCCATTTTTTTTTTTATTAAATATGTCCTGGGATTAGCTAAGCCCATTACTAAGTCCCCTTTAATTATTTGCCAAAACTTTCTAGGTCCCTTTTTACCAAGTGAATCTTGGGTCAAAGTTTGGTTTTACTTGGTGTTTAAACTGTGAAGGAAATCATTTTATGGTCTAAAATGTGAATAGCATTTTCAAGCAATCTGATAGGTGGTGTCATTGAATTGCAAACACTATGATAGTCTTTTCACAACATAATCTGTTATGAGACTTTTTCTCAAGGAACTTGCTTCATCTGTCTGCTCTTTCCACACACTCAATCTCTGTAAATACTCTTTTGGCTTTTCATTAAGATTAGTCCTGAATGCTTTGGTACCCATCAGCAGTATCAGAGAGGAAGGCTGCAGGGTGCATTTAAATGCACTAGGCCAAGAGAGAAAAGAACATTTGTGTTTATTTATGGATGGTCAAAGTGCATTTTGGCTATGTTTAAATTCACAGTGCTCCATGAACTAGCCCAGTGCTAGCTGCTGGGTTTTCCTGCTATCTGCCCTCTCTTGGTTTATGTCTGTTAGATTTGGTAGTTGTTTTCAGTGTTGCTACTCTTATACTGTGTCTGATTTTGCCATTGAAAACACAGTTGCTTAGTGATCAAATAATACACTTCTGGATAGCCTTATGATCAAACTGTGTTCAGTCTGCAAGGCAGATCCAGTTTGTCATGCCTATAGGGGGTGAATGTGGCCACAAATCCCACTTCAACTCTCAAACAGCCAGCCATGTGACATTGCTCAACAGCTTGGCAGATGAGATCCCTATAGAATCAGGGCTACTCTACTTGATTCTCTCCAGCATAAACTGAACTGTCAGTACTGAGTGGTGAAAAACACTCCCCTAACTACTTTATTTGTGTCTTTCAACAAATAAGAATCATCTCTCAGCTTCCAAGCTGGAAAGTTAGGCACTATTTTCCTGCCTCCAACTTCCTCCCTCTTACATTGACTCATAACAAAATGCCATAATTTCATCTTTCTCCTCTAAATATCTTTTGGATGCATCTATTTATATCTGTTTGTACTTCAACCTTCTTGTTCCAAGACTCTGGGATATCAGCCTTGGAATGCTAGATTAACCTCCACATTTTTCTCTAAGTTCCACTCTAAGATGTGATTCTCATATCTATCATCCTTAAGAGATCCTTAATAATCTTTTTGTCTCTGACATGCCAGGGTACCCCTTAGTTTAGTGGGTTAAGTTCAAACCTTTCCAGTTGTCAAGACCCTTACTAATCTGGATATTCCTATATTTTAGTTTTTTTGGGATTTTTGTTTGTTTGTTTGTTTTATCCCTGCTGAGCATTATGTTGTCTATTGCTCAGTGATATTTGCCTGCTATAGTTTTCTATTTGGAAAAAGAAGAAGACTAGAAGAGTGAGCTTACAGGTGACTCATGGATAAATAAGTTGTGATTGATGACAGAAACACTGCACATGAGTGGAGAACAGATTGTCTTCTCAATTAGTTGTACAAGGATAACGGGTATTTTTAAGGATTAGAAAAATGAACTACAACTTAGATGGTGGAGGTAAAACTGTAAGGCTTTCAGAAGGTTGTATAGGAGAACGTCTTCTTGACCTAAGGGTAGATAAAGATGTCTTAAACATGATATGAACACATGAAGCACACAGAAAAGATAGACCAACTTGACTATATTATAATAAGTCCTGCTCAAAAAGTAGCACAGATTGAAACAAGTCACAGGACCAGAAAAGAGTATCTGAAGCACCCAAAACTGTTAAAGGGTTTTTATTCAGAAAGTTTGAAAAAGGTGTATAAATTATTAATAAAAAGGCTGGTTAGCGTCTGAATGGACAAATATTAAGCCAGTAAATACAAATAATTAATAACTGTGTGAAACAGTGCTAGAGTTCCTACTAACCAGAGAAATTAGAATGAAAGCTACTGTGATAGCCACTACTCACCAGAATGGCCCAATTAACTGGGTTGATGACAAGTGCTGATGAGGATGAAGAACTCCTGGAAGTCTCCAAAACTGCTTAATGGTAGGAGTGTAAGATGGCAGTTGGGAAACAATACATCTATTAGAGCTGAAGATCATCACATTGAATGACCTAGCATTTCCATTCCCCTGTAGGTAAGTAAAGTGAACACATATGTGTATCAGGAGAAACTGACAACAGTGCAAACAGAATCTAAACTCTGGAGACACCTAACTGTTCTTTGTGAAGTGTGAACAAGTAAACTGTGATGCATTTCTATGGAAAGCATGTAAGTATCTTTACTACATTCCTGCACCTAAGGCTCATAGAATATTGTGGAAGAGGGGACAGAAAGATTCTAAGAACCAGAGAGAGGATCAGGGAGTTTACTGTGCTGCTGTGTCTCCTGAAGCTATCACCATAAAGTCTCAGCAACATGACTGCCTAAATGTAAGCTGAATAAAGAGGACACTAACAAACATGTCAAACTGGGTGGGGATAATCCCACGAGGCCTCAACCCTACACAAAGAACTATAGGAAACTAAGTAAAACTGGGAGAGGGAGAGGTGGTCTTCCCCAGGAAGAGCACACCAACTAGTTGTCCAGTGCCAAATAGTTATCCTGAGAACATACATAAATACTTCCATGGACCGAACAGGTTGTATTTAGGAGTATATGGTAGCTAGAGTTTTCCTGCATTGCCCACAGTCAGGACAAATCTTTGTCACCCACCAGTCCTACAGCCACTCAGACCCAACCAAGTAAACACAGAGACTTATATTGCGTACAAACTGTATGGCTGTGACAGGCTTCTTGCTAACAGTTCTTATAGCTTAAATTAATCCATTTCCACAAGTCTATACCTTGCCACGTGGCTTGTGGCTTACCAGTGTCTTCACATGCTTCTTGTCATGGCAGCAGCTGGTAGTGACTCCCTCTGCCTTCCTGTTCTCTCAATTCTCCTCTCTGTTAGTCCCACCTATACTTCCTGCCTGGCCACTGGCCAATCAGTGTTTTATTTATTGGCCAATCAGAGCAACAGATTTGACATACAGACCATCCCACAGCACTTCCCCTATTTTTTTTTTTCAAAAAGGAAAGTTTTAACTTTTACACAACTACAAAGCCAGCTTGGTATATTTGGGAATTTGGGCGTAGCTTCTCTTACTACTTCCTACTGGAGGGAGGCACTGTATCTTATGGGGATACAAAGAAAATTGTAGGGTTATGGAGTAGTCTGTGAGGGTGTATCATCTGAGCCAGTTACCTTGAAACAATTCTGGATGTTGGATCATCTGGGCCATGGTGTCATCAGAGACCTTTCAGGGGGTCTTGGCTGGTCAAACCAGATGTATCTTAATCTGGAACTAATCCATAGCCTCTGGCATTCTGTAGAAACAAAAGCAGAGCCTCTTTTCCAAAGCAACATATCCTTATAGTCAAATTTTGAAGTCAAGGTACTTTTAAAATATACATTTTGGCATAACTCAACAGCTTTTGCAATCAAATGTTTTTCTTCAGTTACGAATATCAAAGAGAACATAATCCAGATTCTCTGTGTGGTAGCCATCTTTATGTGGCTTATGTTTTATATTACCTTGAGCCTATTGCTTTAAACTGCAGCCTTCTAAGACTGAAAAGGCGCTGTGGCTGCTGGCTCCACCCATTTCAGCTTCCCAACATGGCGGTGGTACTTTTTTCACCAGTTCTGGGAGCCATCAATTCTCAGAAATAGTGGGTCTATGCTTCTTATCAAAGCAGCATGTAGCCCAGAAACCTCTTTTTGTTTTGTACTAGCAAAGGCTAAATCCACCATGCAGCTTAATGTGCCAATTGCAAAGGCCTCATTCCCGCCATACTGCAGGTCAAGCACACACGCCAGGAACCCGCCAGGAACTCAAACAGGCAGCTGCTGCTCATTTGAGAGAGACAATTAGGAAGCTGTTTTTAGTTTCGTTTTAGAATCTTTTCTCAGGTTTTAGGTGGAAACTCTTGCCAACTCGTTGGGCGCCATTTGAATTTGACAAATCAGAGAAAATAATTCCATTATCTATCCTATTTTGGTAAGTCCAAAATGTACCTAATTCCTTTCTATCCTAGTTAATCTTCAACTATAACTAACTAACCTTCAACTATAACTAACTAATCTTCAACTCCCTCAGAGACCCAGGAAGGAAATAATATTAGCTAACAAAAATAAAAACAGGAAGTGCATGCAAGCAACTTCCAAAAAATTTGTGAGTTGACAGAAACAGCCAGCTGCCTAGACAGTCACCTGAGGTTTCTCTGCAGTATTGGGGTATCATCTTCAGCCTATAGGCTTAGCATATCTGACAGACTCTTTTGTGAAGTAGGATGTACACAAAGTCAACAGTTCAACCTCACATTGGATGAGAGCAGTCAGTCCATGTACCAGAAACACCTGAATTCCACTAGTGTCATGTCATGAATCAGGATTTTAAATTTTGGAAATTGTTGACAGTTTTTTAATTCAGCTGTCCATTCTTCTTGGCTGAGGATATATGGCTTCATCTCAGCATCCCCTTCTTCTCCACATCCCTCTATTAAATGCCAGTCTACTAACGAAAGGCATGAGCTTTCAGCTGCTGTTCCATTGCACATCAGAAGCCGTCATTCCACTGCATGTTCAGTTGCCTTCAAAGAAAAGGGCACTGTACCTTTTCCGGATTGTGAAGGCCACTTCAGGGATGGTGCCATATTGTCCTGGCCTCAGAAGATGCCTTTTGTTAAAGCCATAACCACACTTGTTTTGACAAGAATCAGTAGTCCTTTGTTTCGTGTTCTGTCTGTCCATTTTGTCCTGTTGATTTGAGGATACTTTGTTGTCTAGGGGCTAACTTTTGCCACAATGAACGTTAACTCCATAGGCAGTTTCTTCAATGCCCGTATTTTCTCTGAAGCAGATTGGTACTGCCAGGAGCTGACATGTCTCAAAAAGGAAAATTTCTAAGTTATTAAAACATTTTAAATACCATATTCTGTAGATCTCTGAAGGGTTTGAAGATGACCTGTCTAAAACATCTCTGCTCAATTTTTAAAACATATCTAATATGACTACAAGTTCTATTGTAATGTCTAACTACTAACTTTCACTTCTTTATATCCTAATAGTTGGTAATAATAACATTCAAGGATCAGAAAATTGCATTACATTGTTAAATGAATGGTATAAATACAATTAGAAATATACATATAGCATTTTCTAACAATATCAATCTTCAAATTTGTATACAATATAAAACAATCCAATCCAATGTAAAGTATTTAAAATTAGTTATTGTCTTTTTCTTTGCTTTCTTTCTTTCTTTCTTTCTTTCTTTCTTTCTTTCTTTCTTTCTTTCTTTCTTTGTTTTTTTAAACAAGAACCTTAAATCTAATCTCCTTTGCTTAGCCTTTTTCCTAACCCTTGATAACAACTTATAACCTGTGGTGGTACTGTGTACTCTAATAAAAATATCTGGGGTCAGAGAACAGACAGCCACTAGATACAAAGGCTAGAAAATGGTGGCACTCACACCTTTAATCCTAGCATTCCAGAGATAGAAATCCCTCTGGATCTCTGTGAGTTCAAGGCCACATTGGAAATAGCCAAGCATGGTGACACGCCTTTAATCCCAGAAAGCCAGCCTTTAATCCCAGGGAGTGGTGGTAGAAGGCAGAAAGATATATAAGGCGTGAGGACCAGGAACTAGAGGCATTTGGCTAGAAGGCATTTGGCTGGTTAGGCATTTGGCTGGTTAAGCATGTGGCTGATTAAGCATTCAGGCTTTTAAGCAGCAGTTCAGCTGAGAGCTATTGGGATGAGGACACAGAAGCTTCCAGTCTGAGGAAACAGGACCAGCTGAGGAATTGGCAAGGTGAGATAGCTGTGGCTTGTTCTCTCTCTCTGATCTACCAGCATTGACCCCGATAACTGGCCTCCGGTTTGATTTTATTAATAAGTACTTTTAAGATTCCTGCTACATCTGGCGCCCAACGTTCATGTTAACAAATTCATGAAAAAGCTGTTTGCCTGTGGCCTTGTGAGCCCAGCTCAGGCCCACGTTACACTCAGCCAGTTGTGGTGGCGCACGCCGGTAGGATTTGCTGAAGGAGACAGAGGCCGGCCTAGGAGGCTTGGGAGAAGCTTTGGCCCGGAATGAACCACAAACAGTGGTGGAACCATGGAAGCAGTGGCTACTGCTCCACATTGCCAGCTCCTTCTCATCGTGTTGGTGACTGCGGTGATGCTGCTACCTGGAACAAAGGGTTTACTGCTGCTGGTTCAGAGAAGAATTGCCAGGACCATCGTGTTACAAGAAAGCATCGGCAAAGGTCAGTTTGGAAAATTTTGGCAAGACAAATTTTGGTGGGGAGAAATTGTTGTGAAGATTTTCTGTTCTAGGGAAGAATGTTCATGGTTCCGAGAGACAGACATTTATCAGACTGTGATTGCTCCAAACTACAGAGGAGGCACAAAAAAAAAAAAAAAAAAAAAAGTCTGCAGGAAACCATGACCATGCCTAACAGTGACTTTGAAATCTTCAAAAAGATGACAGGATCCTACAATGATGATTCCACATGGACTATGATAAAGCCATTAAGCCTATTAACACCATGGAAAAATCGACTTTAGACTACAAACTGATCAGAACAATTTCGAGAGGACTAGTTGAGATGATCCAGCCTGACAGAATACTCGAACAAGGACTTGAAACAAGCCCTGAACTTTCCTTTTATGCAGAGACTGGACAAATGATACAGGACTTGACAATTAACCCAAAATTTTTCTTTTCAAGATTCCCTAAAGATATCTTCACCCCTAGAAAGCAAAAAGAAAAAGAGAATAAGCTATGAGATAGATCATTGAATCTACTCTGAGAAAAAAGGTAAAGAAATAATAGGATAAATAGGTAGATCATTGAATCTACACTGAAGAAAAAGGGGAAGATATAAAAATGACAAAAGGTAGACTACTGAATGTATTATGAAAAGAAAAAAGAGAATATGGATATGATAAGATAAAAAGGGAGATTATGGAATCTACTTTTAAAAAGGAACTACTTGTTTTAAATAAGATAAGTAATGAAAATTTTTTGGTCTAAGTTTATCAGATGTTACTGGACAGGACATTGTTAATATATATAATGGAGTTTTTATCTGAATCTGTCAAATGTTAATGGACTAGACATCATTAATGTAATTTTTGTCTGTATTTATTGTATATACTTATTAGATAGTTTTTCTTGTATTAGTTATAAGCTTTTTTTAATTTTAGACAAAAAGAGAGGAGATGTGGTGGTACTGTGTACTCTAATAAAAATATCTGGGGTCAGAGAACAGACAGCCACTAGATACAAAGGCTAGAAAATGGTGGCACTCACACCTTTAATCCTAGCATTCCAGAGATAGAAATCCCTCTGGATCTCTGTGAGTTCAAGGCCACATTGGAAATAGCCAAGCATGGTGACACGCCTTTAATCCCAGAAAGCCAGCCTTTAATCCCAGGGAGTGGTGGTAGAAGGCAGAAAGATATATAAGGCGTGAGGACCAGGAACTAGAGGCATTTGGCTAGAAGGCATTTGGCTGGTTAGGCATTTGGCTGGTTAAGCATGTGGCTGATTAAGCATTCAGGCTTTTAAGCAGCAGTTCAGCTGAGAGCTATTGGATGAGACACAGAAGCTTCCAGTCTGAGGAAACAGGACCAGCTGAGAATTGGCAAGGTGAGATAGCTGTGGCTTGTTCTCTCTCTCTGATCTACCAGCATTGACCCTGATAACTGGCCTCCGGTTTGATTTTATTAATAAGTACTTTTAAGATTCCTGCTACAATAACCAACCCCCCTAAACAATGAAAATAATCCCAGACCCAAAACCCATTAAAAAGACCAAAAAACAACCCGCCCCACACCACCTCTTTGGGAATGTGGGCGTCGTTCTTAAAATTGCTTCCTGCTGGGTATGGGTGAAGTTATCTTTATGCTGAGAGAAAAATTTTAGGTTAATCGTCAAACTCTAGGAATGGTAATTATATCCTTCATTGTCCAGTCTGTGTATAATGCCAAAGTTCAGGGTTTATCTCAAGTCCTTATTCAAGTAGTCTTTGAGACTGGATCATCTCAGCTAGTCATCTGAAAATTGCTCTGAGCACCTTGTAGTTCAAAGCTGATCTGTAGATGATGTTTGTCAGCTTAATGATATTATTTTTGTCCACGTGGAATTGTTGTTGTTGTGGGGCCCCATCTTCTTTCTGGAGACTTCAGTTGATGTTAGGCCTGGCCGTGATTTTCCGCAGAAAACTGATAAGAAACTCGAACACAAAGACATCTATATGCAGGTAATTGAAGCTTTTTTTTCTAGAATTAGTTAGTACTCTATATGACTATTCATATCTTTACAAAGTTTAAAGTGTATATGCATATATATATATTAATCTTGTAAATTTTGGTATAAAATTCATACTTTAAGAAAAATTTAAAGAATCAGGGTAGAATCAAAGAGTTGAGATTAGTAATAAAATAGTCCCTTAATTAATTTGGCTTTTGTCCTGTCCCATAGCAGAAGATGGCTCTTTTATTCTGGCATGATACAGGGAGTTTGCATTTTCCTTTTAACAACATTCTTGAGTTTAAAGAAGGAGAGAGCCATTCTCCAACTCCAAAGTCAGCTTTAAATTTTAATTGAACTGGGACTATTAGAAGACCAATAGTGTTAAATATTTAGAGTAAAGCAGAAACAAACATTTAGGAAGACACAATTTTTTTTAGATAATATATACCCATATGCCGTTTCACTTTATTTCCTGGGATAGATGATTTGTCCCTTTTTCTTCAGTTGTCTCATATTTCCAGTGTTCCTCAGATTCCTTAACCTTCATTCTCCTAAAATACAAAAACAAAAACCTTTCCCCAAGACTAATTTTGGGGATGTTCCTTTTTGGCAAGTTATTATCTGATTAAATGAAAAGGCATGTGTTACTGGTACAAGTTAGTTTAAATTGGATGTTCATGCTGGTTGATGAACTATCACCTCCTCTAATTAAGAGGTCTCTCTTGTTCAAATTGAACCATTATTAATTTTGATGGTACCCAGAGCTTATCTTCTCCTGTAGAAACAAAAGCAAAACCTTGTCCCTATTGTAATACATAACCTGGTTTCCATTCTGAGGTCAGCACATTCTTAAAGTATATAGGCTGATTTAATTCTGTAGTTTTTTCTATTATCCAATGTCTCTCTGCAGCTGTTGTTCCTTTCTCATTGGCATTGAGAAAATTCAAAGTTAATAGAGCATTATGCAGTCTATTTCTGGGGTTTTTTGTTACCTCTTTCTGTTTATTTAGCATATCTTTTAGAGTTCTGTTTGATCTTTCTATAACTGCTTGATCTGTAGGATTATGTGGTATACCTGTAATATGCTTTATATTATAATAAGCACAAAACTGTTTCATTTTAACAGAGATATATGATGGAGCATTGTCAGTTTTGAATTGTGCAAGTATACCCATGATGGACATAACTTCTAGCAAATGAGTGATCACAGAATCAGCTTTTTCAGAACTCAAAGCAGTTGCCCATTGAAATCCTGAATAAGTATCGATGGTGTGGTGTACATATTTCAATTTTATTTATGTATATACAATTTATATATAATTTATATATACATACATATATGCATGCAATGACAATTAGTAGAAAAAGAGGTGATAAACATAAAGGAGAACAGGGACAGGTATATGGGGAAGTTTAAAGGGAGAAAAGGGAAGGGAGAACTGTTTTTTTTTAAATTATAATCTGAAAAACAAAAGTAAATAAAAATGTGAATGAATCTTTAAAGTACAATGTAAAGTAAAATCCACATAAAACATATCATGGTATGGTGCCATATGGTGGTAATCTCAGCACTTGGGAGGCTAAAACATGAGTATCATAAGTTTGAGACCAGCCTGGGCTATATAGTAAGACCCTACTTCAAAAAGAATAATACCTACAAAAAAGAAAAATTAAAAATTAAAAAAGAATATACATGCCATAGAAGTATACAAACACAAGGGGTAGAATCCAAATACAGTCAGTGGACTGCAATGATGGAGATTTCCTAGTTTTGATATGATATTGTTGTTATGGAAGATAGTACTTTTTTGGGGAGGCTAAGTTAAAGATTCATGAGTCCTCCCTGTATTTTGCAATTTCCTATAAAATCTGTAATTCTTTCAAAATTCAAGCCTCAAAAATATGAGTTAAGCACTACTATGGATCTTTAGCAGCACACCTAAAAAGGATATGCATGGTTTCATTCCATTTCTAGAAACTTTCAAGTGGCAAAAGAAATCTTGAGTGCTCTCAGATATACTATTAGGTAGTAAAGGATAGTGAGGAAGTGTTTCTCAGAGAGATAGGGGATTAGAAAGAGTTGTGTGTGTGAATGGAGCATCACATGTTTGCTTTCTGGATCTAGTGATGAGTGCTGACAACAATTGGTTAAGCTGAACATTCATTCCTTAAGCTATTTTTATATATAATATATTTCACAACAATAAGGTCAATTAAAGTTATTTATTTATGTGATCACTCCTTAGGAATCATTTAATCAGTGTACATTGGACTTTGAGCTCTGTGGACTTGAAGTGTGGGTCCAGGTGGAGCTCAAGACTCTAGCAATTGTGCCCTCCAGGAAAGGGAAGTTGTTTTAAAGCAAAGGCCATAACTAACCTAGCTCCTTCTGTGGACTACACACTTTGCTCCTAGGATTACTAACTGCTTGAAGACACTGGCTTATCCAACAGAAGGGCCACAGGAGAGCATCTGGTGAGAAGGAAAGAGTGCTAGTGAAACTTTTAGTGAGGATTTAACCCAAGGGGATAACATAGGGGTTGCATTGCAATAATGAGAGGAAAGGCAAGCTTGTGACTTCCCAAACACTGTTGTTGTTGCAGAAAATACAGATGAGTGAACTTCCATGGTCCCAGGTCTCTTTTCTAAACTTTGTCACCCACAAAGCCTAAGAAATACTCCTGAGGACTCAAGAAATTCTAGCTTGGCCTTATGTTGGCCACAGGACAATTGCTACCCACGGCTGCAGTCAGTTACTGCTTGGGGACTAGTAAAGTCAGAGACTAACATACTGCATCCCCATGTCTACTTTCTTTTTAGGCTGCTATCTTCCAGCTGATTTTGCTACTTAAAATGATTTTCTACTTTTTGATATCTTATTTGTTTTGACAAGGATTAGGCAATGTTAGCACACGAAAAATAACTCTGTGTAGAATTTCTAGACTACTTCAGAGAGACAGAAGGCCATGTAAGAATCCCCATTTTGACTCAGATAGACCCTCTGACTGTCAAGCTATTCTGAGGGGCTACACTGTGAGCACCTAGCCTCAGTCAATTCTCTGGAGTCCCAAGAAAATTACTAGAGGTACCTGGCCCCCAATTATTGGAGCTATCTAAGGGCTTCACAGAAGAACACATTAATGACAATGAAACAGAGTATGCCACTTTCAGGCAAGCCTCAAAGCAACGTCTTAGGGTTACTTTTTATCCCCAGAAAGCACCTCTTTAACTTACCACCCTGGGAACTCTGGGAAGGTGACCCTGACCTTGTTATATGAATCTCCTTAACAGAAATGGGGACCCCAAAAAACTAGTTATATAGATAGATATAAATATGGTGGTATTTTATTTGTACTGAAATGTCATTTTAATTGTATGTTAACAAATAAAATTGCCCGGGGGTCAGAGCTATTAGCAAGCCATAGGAAAGCAGGGCAGTGGTGGCATATGCTTATAATCCCAGCACTTGGTAGGGAGAGCTAGGTAAGTCTCTGTGTGTTTAGGGATACAGCCAGCATTGGAGACATATGCCTATAAGACCTGGAGGGCTGTACATACAGGCAGTGACAAGGCAGTCATATGTTTGGGTTTACAACCAATGAGAAGGCAGAACCGAAAGACTATATAAAGACAAACACACAGGAAGTAGGTCTCTTTCAGAGAGGTAGGACCACCGCAGGAGGAAGGGTAAGGTTTTAGCTCTGAGCTCTGACCTCTTGGCTTTCTTCTTTACATTGGTTCTGTGTTTCTTATTTAATAAGACGGTTGGTTACATCTACATTTGATGCCCAATGTGAGGCAAGAGTTTCCACCTAAAACCTGAGAAAAGATTCTAAAATAGAGCTAAAAACAGCTTCCTAATTGTCTCCCTCAAATGAGTGGCAGCTTGCTGCTTTGAGCTACTGGTTCATTCCTAGCGTGTGCACTCGACCTGCAGTATGGCAGGAATGAGACCTCTGCAAGTGGCACATTTAGCTGCGTGGTGGATTTAGCCATTGCTAGTACAAAACAAAAAAAGAGGTTTCTTGGCTACATGCTGCTTTGATAATAGCATAGACCCACTAATTCGGAGAGTTGATGGCTCCCAGAGCTGGCGGAAAAACATACCACCATCATGTTGGGAAACTGAAGTGGGCAGAGCCAGCAAACATAGTGCCATTTCAGTCTTGGAATGCTGCAATTTAAAGCAATAGGCTCAAGGTAATATAAACAATAAGCCACATAAAGATGACTAACACACATAGAATCTGGATTATGTTCTCTTTGATATTCGTAATTGAAGAAAAACATTTGATTGCAAAAGCTGTTGAGTTATGCCAAAATGTATATTTTAAAGGTACCTTGACTTCAAAATTTTGATGTAAGGATATGTTGCTTTGGAAAGGAGGCTCTGCTTTTGTTTCTACAGAATGCCAGAGGCTATGGATTAGTTCCAGATTAAGATACATCTGGTTTGACCAGTCAAGACCACCTGAAAGGTCTCTGATAGCACCATGGCCCAGATGATCCAACATCCAGAATCATTTCAAGGTAACTTGCTCAGATGATCCAGCATCACGGACTACTCCATGGTCCTTAAATTTTCATTGTGTCACAATAAGATACAGCACCCCCCTCCAGCAGGAAATAGTAAGAGAAGCTACGCCCAAATTCCAAAATATACCAAGCTGGCTTTGGAGATATGTAAAAGTTAAAACTTTCCTTTTTGGAAAAAAAATAGGGGAAGTGCTGTGGGATGGTCTGTATGTCAAATCTCTTGCTCTGATTGGTCAATAAATAAAACTGATTGGCCAGTGGCTAGGCACGAAGTATAGGCGGGACTAACAGAGAGGAGAAATGAAAGAACAGGAAGGTGAAAGGGAGACACTGCCAGCCGCCAACCTTACAAGCAGCATGAAAAGATGCCGGTATGCCACAAATCACGTGGCAGGGTATAGACTTGTGGAAATGGATTAATTTAAGCTATAAGAACAGTTAGCAAGAAGCCTGCCATGGTCATACAGTTCGTAAGCAATATAAGTCTCTGTGTTTACTTGGTTGGGTCTGAGCAGTTATGGGACTGGCGGGTGACAGAGATTTGTCCTGACTGTGGGCAAGGCAGGAACACTCTATCTACAAATGGCACCCAACTCAGGCCTGCCCTGCTGAACAGGGCCCCTGCCTGTAAAGCAAACACACGTGGTTGGAGCTTCAGGAAGCCAGAGCCAAGCCTTGACTCGGTTCAAGAGGGAACACGTGGCAGGATTTAAGCTTTAGCCAGCTATGCTTTCTTGTGTTCTCTCTCTCTCTCTCTCTCTCTCTCTCTCTCTCTCTCTCTCTCTCTCTCTCTCTCTCTCTCTCTCTGGATTCACACCGCAGACACTAGGTGGCTGTTTTGAAATTCCCTCAGATTTCAACAGTTCTATGCAGATTTGGTAAGTCACCTAACAAATCAGATATTTTAAAGGAAAATATTTAAAAGAATTTTTTTCCACATTAAAAAAAATGGTTTTTATGTGTACATTGGAAGAAAATTGGGCTTTGCTTGAAATTTTTAGCAGTCTGACAATGGAACAGCTATATGAGAAGATTAGTATTGATCGAATTATGGTGTTTATTACTATGCTTCTCCTCATTTTACTATTTAAAAAGATAGTCAATTTAAGTGCCAGGATGATAGCTTTAGAAAAACTTGTTAAACCTGTAAAAATTCAGACAGAAGAAATTAACAGTGAAGTTGTTTCAAGATTGGTTACAGAAAGAAAGCCTGTTTTCACACAGTCACACTTAATTGTAACTGTACAGCAGTTGCCTAATCAAATGACTACACAAAATATTTGGGCTCCAATTGAAATGTAGGATTTACAAAGGTTTAAGGAGGCAATAGTATCTTATGGCATGCATTCCCCATATGTAAAGCAAATGTTAAACTCTTGGTCAACATATAATAGGATTGTACCACAGGACTGGCGGGAGCTGGCACAAGCTGTTCTGGAACCCAGCCAAAGACTTCAGTGCTTAATTTGGTTCAAGGATGAGGCTAAAAACATAGAAAAACAATGGAGGGATAAAGGAATACAAGTTTGCCAGGATCAGCTTATTGGAGAAGGCCAAAATGCTTCAGTACAAACACAATGTTTATATCATGTCCAAAACGTAATTTCATGTCAAACAGCAGCCTTGAATGCAGGGGACAGAGTTCAGCAGTAAAGAGAATGGTCCTGGATTCAGAAGCTAATAAGATACTAATTGAATCTTTGGCCTTTGAGAATGCTAATGCAGAATGCAAAAATAAAATAATCAGGCTGTTAAAGGCAAGATCTGCACCTTTGGAAGATTGGATTAGAGACACTGTTAATGTTGAGGCTCATGAGGATGACGATATGTAGGTAGGAGAAGCAATTTCAAAAGGTTTGAGGAATGTTAGAGGTTTTGGATGTGGAAAGCAATGACATATGAAAAGGGACTGTAAAAAGGTCATTCCTAGAAACAATGTTTCTTCAAGGAACAATGGCAACAGAATGCCCCTTCCTTTTGGAGTATGCATAAGGTGTGGTAAGGGAAAACACTGGACCAACGAATGTAGATCAACAAGGGACAGACAGGGTAATCCTTGGCCTCAGTCTTCGGGCAACTGCCAGAGGGGTCTTATGCAGGCCCCCATAGCAAATTCAGTTCAAACCTTTCCTGCAGCCATAGAGGAAACCATTACTCAGAGCAAGTAAATAACCAAATGCCTATTGGAATAAATAATGCTTGTCAGCATGATGAAACAGAGAGAATAGAAAATTCAGGAGAAAACATAAAGAAAAATTTTTGGCAAACTTCTATTAATGAACAAAGACCAAAATTAACAATAAAAATAAATGGTGTTTTGTTGTCTGGTCTGGTAGGCAAAGGTGTGGACATTACCATAATTGCACCAGAATTTGGGCATCCAACTTAGCCTCTTCAGGAAGTAAATGTTCAACTGTTAGGAATTGGGACATTATCTCAGGTGAAACAGAGTGCAAGATGGCTCGAATGTATAGGTCCAGAAGGACAGAGAGGAAAATTAAAACCATATGTGGCTAACATAGCTATGAACCTGTGGGGTCGAGACTTGTTGCAACAATGGAATACTCAGATGAACATCCCTCCAATCTCAGAAACAAATCATAAACTAGCACATGTTTCTGAGAGAAATATTAGAAGTCATTATTTTAATGAGTGGTCACCAGCCATCCATATTATACAAGAACAGGGCACAACAATGATCTTCCAAAGAAACCAACAGCTCTACCTTTAAAATGGTTAACAGACAAGCCTGTATGGGTTCAGCAATGGCCCTTAACAACAGAGAAACTCCAGGATTTAGAAGAGCTGGTAGAAGAACAGTTAAATGCTCAGCATTTTGAAGAATCAACCAGCCCTTGGAATTCTCCTGTATTTGCTACTAACAAGAAATCTGGTAAATGGAGAATGGTAACAAACTTTCGAGCAATTAACAAAGTAGTTCAGCCAATGGGCTCTCTACAATCTGGAATTCCTTGTCCTACTCTGTTACCAAAAGGATGGCCTCTCATAGTTATTGATTTAAAAGACTGTTTCTTTTCAATACCCTTACAAGGAAAAGACAGAGAAAGATTTGCTTTCACAGTGCCTACTTATAATAATTCTCAACCAGTTAAAAGATTTCTATGGAGGGTCCTCCCACAGGGAATGTTGAATAGCCCAACTCTGTGCCAATATTTTGTACAATAGCCCTTGGAAGTGATACGTAAAGAAATTCCTAAATCTATAATTTGTTGCTGAAGGGCTTGTTTCTAGGTTCCACTTAGCCCCGCAGTGCCACAATCCACATATAAAATAATCATTCAGACGATTATATTATTTATAAACTGTATGGCTGTGGCAGGCTTCTTGCTTACTGTTCTTATATCTAAAATTAATCCATTTCCATAAATCTTTACCTTGCCATGTGGCTGGTGGCTTACCAGCGTCTTTACATGCTGCTTGTTCTGGTGGTGCCTGCAGTGTCTCTCCCCCTTCTTCCTGTTTCCCCAATTCTCCTCTCTCCTTGTCCCACCTATACTTCCTATCTGGTCACTGGCCATCAGTGTTTTATTTATATAGAGTGATATCCACAGCAATAATGTATCATTATATGGATGATATTTTACTAGGTGACTCAAATGCAGATACTTTAGAAAGAAGGTTTGAAGAAATAAAGAAAATTTTGCTTTGCTGGGCATTAAAAATTGCTCCAGAAAATATACAAAGACGAGATTCTATTAATTATTTAGGATATAAAATAGAGCTACAAAAATTTAGACCCCAAAAGGTGCAAATTAGGAGAGATAGATTACAGACTCTTAATGACTTTCAAAGATTATTTGGAGATATTTCTCATCTCTGAACTATTTTTGGGGTAAAAAATGATGAACTGAATAATTTGTTCAAAACCTTAGAAGGTGACAAGGACTTAAATAGTCCAAGATAATTATCACCTGAAGCTGAGAAAGAATTGGCCTTGGTAGAAATGAAAGTACATGAAGGGCACATGGATCGTATTGATCCAAAGCTGGATTGTATTCTGGTTATTTTACCTTCTAGGCATTCTCCTACTGGAATATTAATGCAGAAGGAAGATATTATATTGGAATGGATATTTTTACCAAATAAATGGAATAAAAAATTAAAAACTTATGTGGAAAAAATCTCTGACTTGATTTGGAAAGGAAAATTGAGACTTTGTAAATTAGCAGGAATAGACCCAGCAGAAACTGTCATACCTTTAACTAAAGAGGACATTGAAAAATTATGGACAAAAAGTGAACCTTGGCAAAGAGCTGGCAGTAATATTTTGGGAGAAATTAACAGCAAATATCCCAAAAGTGATAGAATTAATCTTATAAAGAGAACTGATTGGATCTTGCCTCAAATTGTATGGGAAAAAAACCCATATCTGGAGATCGTACATTTTTTACAGATGCCAACAAACAAGGATAGGCAGGTTACAAATCAGAAATTTTAAATAAAGTGGTTCAAAGTCCTTATAATTCAGTTCAAAAATAAGAATTGTATGCTATTCTGTTGGTATTAATGGATTTTTCAGAACCTCTCAACATTGTAACTGACTCTCGGTATGCTGAAAGAGTGGTATTATATATTGAGACTGCAGAATTTATCCCTTATGCTTCAGAATTAAATGCACTATTTATTCAATTACAAGATACAATCAGGAAAAGGAGTCATCGTTTATATATAACTCACATTCGATCCCATACTGGTCTGCCAGGCCCTCTAGCACAAGGTAATGATGAGATTGATAAATTATTGATGGGAAATGTGCTGGAGGCCTCTGAAATTCATAAAAAAAATCCATGTCAATAGTAAAGGTTTAAAAAAGGATTTTTCCATAACCTGGCAACAAACCAAAGAAATAGTAAAGAAATGTCCTACTTGTTCCTTCTACAATCAAATGAGACAACTGAAGAAGAGGGACAAATCATCTATCCCAGGAAACAGAGTGAAATGGCGTATGGGTATATCATCTAAAATTTTTTTATAGGTCTTACTAAATGTTTGTTTCTGCTTTTCTCTAAAGATTTAACACTATTGGTCTTCTCATAGTCCCAGTTCAATTAAAATTTAAAGCTGACTTTGGAGTTGGAGAATGGCTCTCTCCTTCTTTAAACTGAGGCATGTTGTTAAAGGAAAATGCAAACTCCCTGTATCATGCAAGAATAAAAGAGCCATCTTCTGCCATGGGACAGGAGAAAAGCCAAAGTAATTAAGGGACTATTCTATTACTAATCTCAACTCTTTGATCCTATTCTGATTCTTTAAACTTTTTCTTAAGTATGAATTTTATATCAAAATTTACAAGATATATATATATATATATATATATATATATATATACATTTTAAACTTTGTTAAGATATTAATGGTCATATAAAGTACCAACAACTTCTAGAAAAAAGGCTTCAATTAGCTGCATACATATATCTTTGTGTTCGAGTCTCTTATCATTTTTTAGCAGGAAATCACAACCAGGCCTCACATCAACTGAAGTCTCCAGAAAGAAGATGGGGCCCCACAACAACAACAATTCCACATGGACAATAACAATATCATTAAGCTGACAAACATCATCTACAGATCAGCTTTGAACTACAAGGTGCTCAGAGCAATTTTGAGATGACTGGCTGAGATGATCCAGTCTCAAAGACTACTTGAATAAGGACTTGAGATAAACCCTGAACTTTGGCATTATACACAGACTGGACAATGAAGGATATAATTACCTTTTCTAGAGTTTGACAATTAACCTAAAATTTTTCTCTCAGCATAAAGATAACTTCACCCATACCCAGCAGGAAGCAATTTTAAGAATACGACGCCCACATTCCCAAAGAGGTGGTGTGGGGCGGGTTGTTTTTTGGTCTTTTTTTTTTTTTTTTTTTTTTTGGTTTTTTTTCGAGACAGGGTTTCTCTGTGTAGCTTTGCGCCTTTCCTGGAGCTCACTTGGTAGCCCAGGCTGGCCTCGAACTCACAGAGATCCACCTGCTCTGCCTCCCGAGTGCTGGGATTAAAGGCGTGCGCCACCAATGCCCGGCTGTTTTTTGGTCTTTTTAATGGGTTTTTGGTCTGGGATAATTTTCATTGTTTAGGGGGGTTGGTTATAAGTTGTTGTCAAGGGTTAGGAAAAAGGCTAAGCAAAGGAGATTAGATTTAAGGTTCTTGTTTAAAAAAACAAAGAAAGAAAGAAAGAAAAGAAAAGAAAAGAAAAGAAAAGAATGAAAAAGACAATTACTAATTTTATATACTTTACATTGGATTGGATTTTTTTATGTTGTATACAAATTTGAAATTGATATTGTTAGAAAATGCTATATGTATATTTCTAATTGTATTTATACCATTCATTTAACAATGTAATGCAATTTTCTGATCCTTGAATGTTATTATTACCAACTATTAGGATATAAAGAAGTGAAAGTTAGTAGTTAGACATTACAATAGAACTTGTAGTCATATTAGATATGTTTTAAAAATTGAGCAGATATATTTTAGACAGGTCATCTTCAAACCCTTCAGAGATCTACAGAATATGGTATTTAAAATGTTTTAATAACTTAGAAATTTTCCTTTTTGAGACATGTCAGCTCCTGGCAGTACCAATCTACTTCAGAGAAAATATGGGCATTGAAGAAACTGCCTATGGAGTTAACGTTCATTGTGGCAAAAGTTAGCCCCTAGACAACAAAGTATCCTCAAATCAACAGGACAAAATGGACAGACAGAACACGAAACAAAGGACTACTGATTCTTGCCAAAACAAGTGTGGTTATGGCTTTATCAAAAGGCATCTTCTGAGGCCAGGACAATATGGCACCATCCCTGAAGTGGCCTTCACAATCCGGAAAAAGGTACAGTGCCCTTTTCTTAGAAGGCAGATGAACAGGCAGTGGGCAGATGGCTTCTGATGTGCAATGGAACAGCAGCTGAAACAGTTATTCTTGAAAAGTATCTAAGCTCACGCCTCTCAATAGTAGATTGGCATTAAATAGAGGGATGTGGAAAAGAACAGGATGCTAAGATGAAGCCATATATACACAGCCAAGAAGAATAGACAGCTGAATTAAAAAACTGTCAACAATTTCCAGAATTTAAAATCCTGAATCATAACATGACAGTAGTGGAATTCAGGTGTTTCTGGTACATGGACTGCTCTCACCCAATGTGAGGTTGAACTGTTGACCTTGTGTACATCCTACTTCACAAATGAGTCTGTCAGATATGCTAAGCCTATAGGCTGAAGATGATACCCCAACACTGCAGAGAAACCTCAGGTGACTGTCCTGGCAGCTGACTGTTTCTGTCAACTCACAAGTTTTTTTGGAAGTTGCTTGCATGCACTTCCTGTTTTTATTTTTGTTAGCTAATATTATTTCCTTCCTGGGTCTCTGAGGGAGTTGAAGATTAGTTAGTTATAGTTGAAGGTTAGTTAGTTATAGTTGAAGATTAATTAGAATAGAAAGTGAATTAGATAAATTTTGGACTTATCAAAATAGGATAGATAATGGAATTATTTTCTCTGATTTGTCAAATACAAATGGACTAGACATTGTTTAGGTCTTTATTACTTGTATATATTGTATATAGTTATTGTACTTTGTATATAGTTTTTCTTTTTTTTAGTTATAACCTTTTTCTTTTTTTCTTTTTATTAAATTAGAAAAGGGGAAATATGGTGGTATTTTATTTGTACTGAAATGTCATTTTAATTGTATGTTAACAAATAAAGTTGCCCTGGGGTCAGAGCTATTAGCAAGCCATAGGAAAGCAGGGTGGTGGTGGTGTACACTTATAATCCCAGCACTTGGTAGTCAGAGCTAGGTAAGTCTCTGTGTGTTCAGGGATACAGCCAGCATTGGAGACACATGCCTTTAAGACCTGGAGGGCTGTACATACAGGCAGTGATGAGGCAGTCATGTGTTTGGGTTTACAGCCAATGAGAAGGCAGAACAGAACAACTATATAAAGACAAACACACAGGAAGTAGGTCTCTTTCGGAGAGGTAGGACCA
Organism: Peromyscus leucopus; assembly: GCF_004664715.2. Taxonomy (NCBI): domain Eukaryota; kingdom Metazoa; phylum Chordata; class Mammalia; order Rodentia; family Cricetidae; genus Peromyscus; species Peromyscus leucopus. The sequence continues at coordinate 132,785,125 of NC_051083.1, read as the reverse complement.
CCACAGGAGGAAGGGTAAGGTTTTAGCTCTGAGCTCTAACCTCTTGGCTTTCTTCTTCTTTTTTTTTTTTTTTTTTTTTTTGAGACAGGGTTTCTCTGTGTAGCTTTGCGCCTTTCCTGGGACTTGCTTTGTAGCCCAGGCTGGCCTTGAACTCACAGAGATCCACCTGGCTCTGCCTCCTGAGTGCTGGGACTAAAGGTGTGTGCCACCACCGCCTGGCCTTGATTTTCTTCTTTACATTGGTTCTGTGTTTCTTATTTAAGAAGACACTTTGTTACATCTACATATAAACATATAAACCCCCATTCTTTATGAGCTAGGCATAGTGATACTTTGGTTGAAATTCTTGTAGGAAAGGCAGCCATGAACCATCATGGATCCCCTTTGCTGAATATAAATACTCTATATAACAACAGCCAGAGCTGAAGAGGGAAACCTACCAAGGGGGAAAGCATCTTGAGCCCTGTGGGAGCTTTCTGACAACTGCCTTCTCAGCAGCCAAGTTCCTTACTCAACTGATCTGTCTAATTTGAACTAGGAGGCTGCACCTGCTTGCCAAGTTCTCATATGAAGACTTACCATCACCAGCAATAGAATGGGGAATTGACTTCAGCTCCTTGCTGTTTTGGTATGCAGATATGGCCTGCATACCAACAGATGTTCTGTTTAGCAAGGCTCTTCTCTATCAGAACAGAGGTCAAGTCAGAGAAGGATGAACAAGACAGTCAAAGGCTGTGTGAAATGGGCTGTATAAGACACAAGAAATTGGCTGCAGTGATTAGTATTTGTGTCAATAACATTTGTTTGTTGTGGAAAGTCATGCAGAATAATCACTCCCAAACCACTTGCCATCTATCTGTTGGTAATCTTTTGTGAAGTCCTGGTAACAGGGCCCCACACCAAGCTGTGAGACACTCATCCTGCTATGATGGTTCTTATCTTCTCTATCAGAATATATGAAATGTTTAATTGGGCCAAATTATTAATAGCAAGCAATGTAGTTTGCATTATTTTAGTAGATTTTTATCTTCCTAAGTGGAAGTTTTCAGAAGGTTACAAGAACAGTCAGCCCCATGGTTGGAACATGAAGACCTGGCTGGACTTTCTATGCTCTTTTATCTGGTACTGCATGAACAGTGCTGGGAGTAGTTGACCCTGACTGCTTGGGCTGAATATGGAGCCCAACAGAAAGAAGAAAGCTGGGACAAAGAGCAAGTCACCTGATTAGAGCCGAAATAAGAAGGAAGAAATGCAAAGGTTTGCTCCTCACTACTAACTTAAGTTTTTAGGGTTCATTTTATAGACTTGCAAACAATCCACAGAACTTTGGTAGACATGCAGGGACAGAGCAGGGAGACATTCCATGTGCTTGAGTTCAGATGGTGCTGCCAAGTAGTGGGAGGAAGGGCTGAGGAATTACATAGCTAACTATGGATCCTGGGGAGTAGTCACTTTCTCCCAAGTAGCATGAGGTACAGCTCTGTTGAGAGCCTCATAGCCTCTGGGCCCTATTGCCTCACAGAACCCAGAGAAGAAAATGTACCCAAGGGATATAGGCAAAGCTGCTCTCCACCATCCTCTCAGAGCCTCATTCTGCTGTGTCATGAGGAAGCTTGGGCAGTCTGGACAGTACTGAGGCTAGACAATTGGAACATTCTTTGGCCAGCCCACCAAGGGTACCATCAGCAAAATAATGCCATGAGTTTCCTATGAGAAAGGAAATGGGTCATGGGAACCAAGAACATGATAGACCCCAGATAGTAAGGAGCCAACAGAAACTTTCATGAACACATTTACTAGTGCCTTTGATGACCTTAGAAATACTTGAGGGACAAGGCAGGGTAGAGACACTGACTAGCTAATGTTCTTGACTCCCTGTATACATGGACTGATGAAAAGCTGAACCTATGTATTACAGGTGATTTCAAATCTGTGAAGAAGCTCTGTTATAGTACTGGGACACAAATGCCCCATTGGGCAGGCATCCAGGTGTTTGAGTTTATATGCATTCTAGTAGCCCTGTCTTTCCTTAGACACTCTTTTCATTCTAAGAGCTAAATATGGTGGTGGTGACTTTTTTCTATGCAAGTTGAGTAAATGAGAGCTGTGATCTCTGGAGTTCTCTTTCCTGTATAGTTACAGGGGCCACATTAAAAATCAGATGATATTTGAAAGACAGAAGTGAAGCAGAAGCCAGCATTGGAGCAGTTGATGGACAGTACCCTCATCTGTTGATTGATCTTGTTGAAAGAGCAGCTGGTAGCTCCACAGTTACACAACCTCTTCATTCCTCCTCCTGCAGCCTCACCAAATGTGTATATGCAGCTCTTGGCAAAGACTGGGGGATTCAGAAGCTTCTACAAGCCATTGAGTTTGGAGGTGGCCAAGGACAGGCTTCAATGTCTTCTGTTCTTGTTCATGTTTTATTTTCCCTCCCAACTATTCCTTTATATTATCTCAGGCTCAACACCTGACATGCAGCCACACCAGGCTCAAACAGGGCAGTAGACAGCATCCCTATGATAACCTTCTTATTGTATAGCAACTGTGTTGTTGGAGGGCTTCTCTCCAGGTTCCACCAAGCCCACAGTCCCACAATCCACGTATAGAATAATCACTCAGATGCTTATATTACTTATAAACTGTATGGTCATGGCAGGCTTTTTGCTAACTGTTCTTTTATCTTAAACTAACCCATTTCTATAAATCTATACCTTGCCACGTGGCTGGTGGCTTACCGGCATCTTTACATGCTGCTTATCCTGGTGGTGGCTGCAGTGTCTCTCCCCTTCTTCCTGTTTCCCCAATTCTCCTCTCTCCTTGTCCCACCTATACTTCCTGTCTGGTCACTGGCCATCAGTGTTTTATTTACAACTATCTAGTCTTCAACCACATCAAAGACCTCAGAAGGATATAATATTACCTGAGAAATGGGAGAAGGATGTAAGCAACTTTCGGGAGTCTTACAGGGTAGATAGAGACAGCTGACAGGCTGGACAGTCATCTAATGTTTCTTTGTAAAGTTGGGGCATCTGTCTTTAGCTCACAGGCCTAGAGTCTCTCTGTCATTTTTTTCACTGTCCTGTAGAATGTCTGGCAGTTTTCTCTGCGAAGAAGGAACCTGAAGGGCCATCTTGTCAAGCAAAGTGTAGTGGTCATCCTTCCATGGGTCTTGCATGTCCAGTCAATCAAGCAGTCCAGGGAAGAACAGTTTCTTGCCCAAATGGCTATCTTTGCCAAGGTGAAGATAAACTCCATATGGAGTGTCTTTGATGCCCATCCTCCTCTCCGAAGTAAATCCAGTGCTACCAGGAGCAGACATGTCTCACTGTCCAGAACATTTAAATTTTTAAAAAATTTTAAATGCCATATTCTGTAGGTCTTTGAAGTGTTTGAAGACTATCTATCTATCTGAAATATATCTATGTATACCTAGAAGACTTATCTAACATAGCTATAAATATGATTATCATAGATGACTAATTATTAATCTATTTCTTAATTATCCATTAAAATTTTAAATGAGTTACATAAACATAATACCTCAAACAAGAATATAAATATATATACAGGATAACAAAATTTACTTTTAAGTTTGTATCAATAAACTAAAATTTATGCCAATGTAAAACATTTTAAACATAAACTAAAATCTATACCAATGTAAAACATTTTAAAGTTGTTGTTCTTTAAAAGTAGATTCATTAATCTACCCTTTTTCTTATCATCTCTATATCCTCTATATCTATAGCATATCCCTTTTTCTTTTTTAGAAAGAGATCGCATTTATAATCAACCTGTTTTAAATAAAAATATTGGTTTTTCTCTGTCCCACACCAGAGGACTCCTCTGATTTGGGACACAAGAATTTCTTAACCATTTTTTTTAAGCAATATGTCTGGGTTTAGATGGGGAGTGAGCCAATTCCACCTCTAAAGACAGCTAGGTATATTTGGGAATTTGGGCATAGCTTCTCTTACTACTTCCTGCTGGAGGGGGGCGCTGTATCTTATGGGAACGCAAAGAAAATTTTAGGCCTATGGGGTAGTCCTTGAGGCTGTATTGTGGGAGCCAGTTGTCTTGAAACCACTCTGGATGTTGGATCATGTGGGCCTTGGTGTCATTGGAGATCTTTCAGGGGGTCTTGGCTGGTCAAACCTGATGTATCTTAATCGGGAACAAATCCATAGTCTCTGGCTTTCTTTGGAAACAAAAGCAGAACCTCATTTACAAAGTAACATATCCTTATATCCAAATTTTGAAGTCAAGGTACCTTTAAAATTTACATTTTGGCATAACTGAACAGCTTTTACAATGAAATGTTTTTCTTTAGTTACGAATATCAAAGACAACATAATCCAGATTTTCTGTGTGATAGCCATCTTTACGTAGCTTATTACCTTTACTGTTTTTTTTAAACACTTTATTTTTAGAAACTATTTGTTTATATAACGGTATATATTTTTTTTCTTTTAAGCCTACATATATTTTTACATGTATTGTAAACTATTTCATCTGAATCAGTCTTATTGCGAACCTATTGCTTTAAACTGTAGCCTTCTAAGCCTGAAAGGATGCTGTGGCTGCTGTCTCTGCCCCCTTCAGCTTTTCAACAAGGAGGTAGTACATTTTCTCCAGCTCTGGGAGTGATCAAGTCTCAGAAATAGTAGGTCTATGCTTTTATCAAAGCAGCGTGTAGCCCAGAAACCTCTTTTTTTTTTAAATACTAGTAAAGACTAAATCTACCACACAGCATAATGTGCCACTGACAGACGCGTCATTCTTGCCATACTGCTGGTCAAATGCACACGCCAGGAACCCACCAGTGTTCAAAGTTGCGTTTTGTGGCATCTAGCTGCCGTATGAGACAAGAAGCAGGAACCTGGTTTTGGCTCTGTTTAGAAATGGTTATTAAATATTCTCAGGTTTAAGGTGGAAACTCGAGCCGTTAGGCACCATTTGTTGCTGGAGGGCTTCTCTCCAGGTTCCACCAAGCCCCACAGCCCCACAATCCACGTATAGAATAATCACTCAGATGCTTATATTACTTATAAACTGTATGGCTATGGGAGGCTTCTTGCTAACTGTTCTTATATCTTAAATTAACCCATTTCTATAAATCTACGCCTTGCCACGTGGCTGGTGGCTTACCGGCATCTTTACATGTTGCTTGTCCTGGTGGGGGCTGCAGTGTCTCTCCTCCTTCTTCCTGTTTCCCCAATTCTCCTCTCTCTTTGTCCCGCCTATACTTCCTGTCTGGTCACTGGCCATCAGTGTTTTATTTATATAGAGCGATATCCACAGCACAACTGAAGTATCGTGACCCAGGGATGAACATTGATTGATTCAGACACTTCAGTATGGTGGTTCAAACATGTAATGCTAGCACATGGGAGGCTGAGGCAGCAGGATGGTCACAAGTTTGAGGTCAGCCTGGACTACATAGTGAGTTCCATGACAGGTATACTATAGACTGAGATCCTATGTCAGTCTATAGTGGAATTGGAATTGTTAGAAGACCTTGGGCTTCCACAGTGTCAGGACTTGGCACCTTGGGTGGTGCTGTCACAACCCAGCAGCCAACATGCAGCACACAGCCTCATGTCAGATCACTTTCTTACTACAAGAACTTAGACAAGCTTCACTCTCTGTTTATGGTTTAACCTTCCCATTTGTACAGTGACTTGGAAATATTGCTAATTCTCAGACATATTTATAGCACAAAATATGTAACACAAATCTTAAAAAGGTCTTATTACAATTCTCCCCCCTTCTGCCCCCTCCCCTTCCCAATAAAATAAAAGGGAAAAAAAAACAAGTTATAAACAAAAAAACAAAAACAAACAAACAAACAAAAAAACCCAAAACAACAACAGAAACTTATGCTGGAGTAATTGTACCTTCCCAATAAAAGTCCAGTGAAAGCAAAAAAAAAAAAAAAAAAAAAAAAAGGTCTTATTAAATAAAAAACCCAGAGCCAAATATTGGGGTGAAAAGCTGAGAAATCAGAAAAGCAGAAAGAAGCTAGCCACATTCATACCCGCTTGGAGATCCTCTGCCAAAGAGACCTACTTCCCGTATACCCACACCTATATGCCTTTCTGTCCTGCCATCTCATTTCTTCTCTGCCCAGATACATCACTTCCTCTTCCAGCCCAGCTCTTTCACTTCCTGTTTGTCTCTACAGACCTACAGACCTTTATGGTTAACTAGTGTTGGAATTTAAGGTATGTGCCATCATGCCTGGCTGCTCCCAGTGTGGCCTTGAACTCACAGAGATCCAGACAGATCTGTGCCTCCCAAGTGATAGGATTAAAGGTATGTGCTACCACTGTCTGACTTCTATGTTTAATATAGTGGCTGGCTTTTTCCTTCTGATCCTCAGATAAACTTTATTGGGGGACACAGATAAAATATCAATACATTTCTCCTTTTTTGTCTGATTAAAAAAATTATGACTAATATAAGAAAAACTATATACAATAAGTACAATAACTACATACAATGTATACAAGTAACAAATACATCAACAATATCTAGTCTATTTGCATTTGACAAATTCAGCAAAAAATTCCATTATCTATCTTATGTTGGTTAGTTCAAAATGTACCTAATTCACTTTCTATCCTATCTTATATTACCAACAGAAAATTATTTTATGATGGCTTTCAAATTTATACACTTTACACCTCTGTAGTGAGTTTCTTTCTGAATTGTTAACAAGGAAAAGTATAACTATAATTATCTAATGTTCAACTCCCTCAGAGACCCAAGAAAAAAAATATTACCTAGTAAAACAGGAAGAGCAAACAAGCAACTTCCAACAACTCTGAGAAATGACAGAAACAGGTGACTGCCTGGAAAGTCACCAGATGTTTCTCTGCAACGTTGAGGCGTCATCTTAGGCCACAGGCTTAGTATATCTGACAGGTACATTTGTAAAGCAGGATTTTCTAAAAAGCCTTCCTACCTTGTCTTGACAAGCCAAGACCCCCTGAAAGATCTCCGATGACACCAAGGCCCAGATGATCCAACATCCAGAGCGGTTTCAAGACAACTGGCTCCCACAATACAGCCTCAAGGACTACCCCATAGGCCTAAAATTTTCACTGTGTCCTCATAAGATACAGTGCCCCCCTCCAGCAGGAAGTAGTAAGAGAAGCTATGCCCAAATTCCCAAATATACCAAGCTGGCTTTAGAGATGGAATTGGCTCACTCCCCCTCTAAACCCAGACATATTGCTTAAAAAAAATGGTTGAGAGATACTTATGTCCCAAATCAGAAGAGCCCTCTGGTGTGGGACAGAAAAAAAAAACAATATTTTTATTTAAAACAGATTGATTATAAATATAATCTCTTCCTAAAGAAAAAAAAGGGATTGTTTAGATATGATAGGATGAAAGCGTAGATTAATGAACCTACTTTTAAAGAGTGACAACTTGTTTAAAATGTTTTACATTGTTATAGATTTTAGTTTATTGATACAAATTTAAACTTAATTTTGTTATACTGTATATATATATATATATATATTCTTGTTTGAGGTATTATGTTTATGTAACTCATTTAAAATTGTAATGGATAATTAAAATGTATTAATAATTAGTCATCTATGATAATCATATTTGTAGCCATGTTAGTTAAGTCTTCTAGGTTTACATAGATATATTTCAGATAGATAGGTAATCCTCAAACACTTCATAGACCTAGAGAATATGGCATTTAAATAACTTAGAATTCTCTTGACGTGAGACACAATTGCTCCTGGCTGCACCAATTTGATCCAGAGAGAATGTTGGGCTTCTAAGACATTTCCATTTGGAAGTTTGTCTTCTTGGTACAAAATGGCCTACTGGTCAAAGAACTGCCCTTTCCTTGACAGCTAACAGTACAAATTCAATGCTGTCCTTTGTGGACAAGCAGGACACAAGGAAAGTGAGCACTGTGCTCTGCCAAGATAGGGTAAGATGGTCTTTCAGAATTCCTGCTTCTGAAAATGGTCTGTCAGATACTCTAGGCCTGTAGCCAATTTGAATACACCAACAATGCTGAGAAACATTAGGAGACTGTCCAGGCTGCCAGCTGTCTTGGTCTACTCTTGCAAGATTCCCGAAAGTTGCTTGCATCCATCTACCATTTCTCAGGTACCATTATGTTCCTTCTCAAGTCTTTGATGTGGTTGAAGACTAGATAGTTGTAATTTCCTCAGTTATGATAAAAGATAAGTTAGATATAAAACATTAAACTCACAAATATAAGATAGATAGGACATCTTTAATATTGTAACTGCAATTCTTTCTCAATAATTGTTTTGTTATATGTAATTTTACCATGTTAAAGTTAAAACCTTCCTTTTAAAAAAAAAAAAGAAGAAAAGGGGAAGTGCTGTGGATATTGCTCTATATAAATAAAACACTGATGGCCAGTGACTAGACAGGAAGTATAGGCGAGACAAGGAGAGAGAATTGGGGAAACAGGAAGAAGGAGGGGGAGACACTGCAGCCACCGCCAGGACAAGCAGCATGTAAAGATGCCGGTAAGCCACCAGCCATGTGGCAAGGTATAGATTTATAAAAATGGGTTAATTTAGAATATAAGAACAGTTAGCAAGAAGCCTGCCATGGCCATACAGTTTATAAGTGATATAAGCATCTGAGTGATTATTTAAAAGAGATGGCTCAGCAGTTAAGAATACACCCTGCTCTTGCGGAGAACTTAGGTTCAATTTTGAGCACCTACAAGGGGCTGGGGCTTGGTTCCCACCACCATCATTTATGGCAATATTTTATTTGTACTGAAATGTGATTTTATTTGTATGTTAATAAATAAAGTTGCGGTCATCTTCCTTCCTTGCCGTGAGTGTTTCTCGGAGATCTGTGACTCAGTCCTGCTGATATCAAGATGTCTTCAGGAAATGCAAAAATTGGGTATCCTGCCCCCAACTTCAAAGCCACAGTTGTTATGCCAGATGGACAATTCAAAGATATCAGCCTAAGTGAATACAAAGGAAAATATGTCGTATTCTTCTTTTATCCTCTTGATTTTACTTTTGTGTGCCCCACAGAGATCATTGCTTTCAGTTATAGAGCAGAAGAATTTAAGAAACTCAATTGCCAAGTGATTGGAGCATCTGTGGATTCTCACTTCTGTCATCTGGCATGGATTAATACACCCAAGAAACAAGGAGGATTGGGACCCATGAACATTCCTTTGGTATCAGATCCCAAGCGTACCATTGCTCAGGATTATGGAGTCTTAAAGGCTGATGAAGGTATCTCTTTCAGGGGCCTCATTATTATTGATGATAAAGGTATCCTTCAACAGATCACTATAAATGATCTTCCTGTTGGCCGCTCTGTGGATGAGATTCTGAGACTAGTGCAGGCCTTCTAGTACACTAACAAGCATGGTGAAGTGTGCCCTGCTGGCTGGAAACCTGGCAGTGATACCATCAAGCCTGATGTCCAAAAGAGCAAAGAATATTTCTCTAAGCAGAAGTGAGCACTGGTCCATTTTTCTGCCAGGCTGCATTGCTCAGCCAGAAGAAAATTTCTTGTACTCTATTCATGCTTAAACAAAATGTGGTGTGATTCAAGACATTCCTTTCCTACAGTACTGGGGGTGGTTAGCCTTTCTTCCACTATTGGGAATAACCTGAGGTTTGTTGTGAGTTGCAGAAATCAACCTGTTGTTCCTTTTTTTAGTATCTATTAAACTTGATCTCTGAGAATAAATAAATAAATAAATAAATAAATAAATAAATAAATAAATAAATAAAGTTGCCTGGGGGTCAGAGTTAATAACAAGCCATAACAGAGCTGGGCGTTGGTGGAGCATGCCTTTAATCCCAGATCTTGGGAGGCAGAGCTAGGCAGATCTCTGTGTGTTCAAGGATACAGCCAGCATGGAGACAAACACCTTTAATCTCAATACCAACCATAGAAGACCTGGAGGTCTGTACAGACAGGCAGTGATGAGGCGGTCATGTGGTTGGGTTTACAACCAATGAGAAGGCAGAACAGAAAGTCTATATAAAGACAAACACACAGGAAGTAGGTCTCTTGGCTGAAGAGGATAGCTGCAGCAGTGAAGGGTAAGGCTCTTAGCTCTGACCTCTTGGGCTTTCATCTTTGCATTGGCTCTGTGTTTCTTATTTAATAAAATGGTAACTTCTACAATCTTTAACTCCAGTTCCAGGGGATCTGATGCCCTCTTCTGGTCTATGTCACTTTCACATACATAGTGTGTATACAGCAAGCATGCACACACACACACACACACACACACACACACACACACACACACACACACAAATTTAAAAAATTATGTCGAAGATAATCCTCAGTAATGCGAGTTCTTCCTATAGCTCTTGAGACCCATACTAGCCCTGAGAGGGACTTGAGGGGTATTTGGACTAGGGAGGAGCTTATTTTGACTATGCATAGCAGAAGCAGCATGAAGAATAGTGTGGAGTTGCTGCTTTTTGGCTTTAGTGTTAAAAAATGTATCTATTAGACCAATACAATGGGACAGGACTAGGCCCTCTGCATAAGCAATACAGTTGTGTAGATTGATGTGCTTAAAGGGACCCCTGGGAGTAGGATGAGAATCCATCTCTGGTGCATGAATAGGCTTTTTGGAGCCCACCACCTATGGTAAGACACCTTGCATATCCTTGAGGCAGAGGGAGGGGCTTCGACCTGCCTCTACTGAATGTTCCAGGCTATGCTGACTCTCCATGGGAGGCCTTACCTTCTTGTAGGAGGGAATGGGAGGTGGGTGGGTGAGGGAAGGCTGGAGCGAGGATCATGAGAGAAAAGGTGTGAGTCATCAGGAAGAGGAAGCCAGGAAGCACTGAGGGAGAGATCCTCGGGATTCCCTGAGTTCTCATGATTCACCATTCTAGAAGCATATTCTATTAGGCTAAGAACATCACCAAAGAACCCCATGAGAAGTTAGCCAGCATCTTCATTATCATTTAAGAGGAAAAGGGACTAAACTTGCCTCTGGTTTTCCTTTCTGCTTTCTCAGTCCATTGTCAAGAAGAACATATATTATGTTTGCTGTTGAACAAGGTGCATGTGGTGATTTTTCTGGAACAAGGCATGTCAGGGCTGTGAAAGAAAATAATTGTGTCTAGGCACCAGGGTAGAGAAAGACTCCATCTGGTGAACTGTGTGAAGAAGGAAGGCAAGAAAGCTACCAGCCACATTTATACAGAAGGAAGTGGTGGCCTCAAAGGTGAAGGGATCTGTTCATGGCCACACAGTAAGTGATCTACATCATGGTCATGGAACTGTAAAGAGCACTATAGCACACTGTCCTCACCAGAAACAGAGATGACACTGATTGCACCCACGTGCTGGGGATTCCCACGTTCTCTATCATTGAAGCTCAACAACAGGCAGGGACTAAGCTATGTTCTGGCATGCTGTATAGTCAAGAAAGCAGGCTCAGACTGCCCAGGATGTGAGGATGTGTAAAGAAGCACAGAATAGGTAAAAGCTATACATTACTCTATTCAGCTTCTGTCTAATGCTTCTCACCCTCACCTGGTATTTCTTCTTTATACTATAGTGTGAAAATGTTATTTTATACACTTTCTTTTATCTCCCTCCTTTCTCCTTCCCTCCCTCCTCCTCTCTTTCTTTCTTTGCTGTGGATATAAATGAAGGCCTTACAGATTCTAGGTAAGTGCTCTACTGCTAAGGCACATACCCAGCCAAAAGATTTTACATTTATAAATATATGATTCTGTGACATCAGTTATGTGAGCAATGATACAAAATAATCACAATTATCATACTTCTGAACCTTGTCTCATCTCAGAAAGGAGTTCCCATATGAAGGAACCACTTCTCTATGCCTTCTCCTCTAGCTCCTGGTAAGCACTAATCTACTGTCTGTCTCTATGGATTTGCCTCTTACGAACCTTACATAGGAATAGAATCAGACAGTACATGACTGGTTGTGTCTGACTTCCTTTACTTAGCATGTGACTCTAAGATGCATCCATGGATCAGTACTTTGTTATTTGTTATAGAAGGATGATGCTTCACTATACAGAGATAGCACAGTGTGTTCATTCATTTATCAGTCGATAGACATTTTATTCTTACCTGTTAGTAATATTAGTAGGGTAATCTTGCTTTGGAGATTTCTCATGGAGTCATCTGTTGTCAGTTCTTTTGGGTATGTACACAGGAGTGGAATTGCTAGGTCATATGATAATTCTATCCTTTAGTTTTTGAGGAACAACCAAACTGTTATCCACAGTGACTATTTTGACAATGGATCTGAGTTCTCTGTATCTTTGCTATAATTTTTTATTTTCTGTAGGTTATTTGTTTTATTTTGTTTTGATTCTAGTGGGTGCAAAGTGGTGTCTTATTGAGATTTTAATTCATATTTCCCTAGTGATATCAACAATAATTTCATGTTTCTTGGTCCTTCCCATGGTTCTGAAGCAAAAGCAAAGCCTTATTGCTGAGCATCCAAGGCCCTGCCCCATTCCTGCTCCTCTATGTGTCCACCTACCCTCTACTGTCCACTCTGGCATCTGTAACCTCACTATTTCCCTATACCCAACCCTTGGAGTTTCGGTACATACATCTTGCTGATGTGACAACCCCTCTTCCCTGATTCTTGACACCTCAAGTGACTTCCAAGTTCCCCTCAGTCTGTTACCATGCACATAATATCACCCTGCCTAAGTGATGGATTTCTTGCATCTCAATCTCTTAGTTCTCATGTAGCAGGATCTGGCATATTCTTCTTGGTGACTCCAGCTCTTGGCTGAATGTTGGACAAAGAAAATGCTTAAGTCTGCAACAGTAAATCAAAGGCTGGACCTAAGATTCACATGTTTCCTGCTCAGATAATTGATAATCTCTTGCCTGTGGACACAGGCTGCACCCAACTGGGTCTGTTCCTGCTATAATAACTCACTTCTAGGGTAGAGGATAACTGAGGCATTCTGAGGGTTTCTTGTTGACATCTTTAGAACATGGTCTGATATGACTCATATCTTTGAGGGAGAATGACTATTGTCTGAAAATGACTCATGAATATAGCTCCTTACCCATTGCAGCTTTGGCAAAGACTGGTCTGATGACACAGACTAGAGATCCCTACAGTGGGAAGCAGGAGCCAGACTTCAGGTCCTAGTTTGTGATAATTCAGTGTATGATTGGAAGCTCTTGGTCCTCAACCTGTGGAGTCAACCATGTAGAGAAACAATTTAAAGGTGAGGTTGCTACCCCATGTCCTCATCCCAAGGTTGTCATTTGTATCTCTGGAATAGAGTCTCAAAAAGCAGCATTTGATGTTCAACTTAGTTTGGAGTTTTTACACAAGCTGCTTTGAGGGCACTGTTTGTTATTGGTTTTAATCAAAGTCTGGAGGGCACCCACTGAGATATCCAGGTTCTTTTCTTTCAGAATAAAGTATGGCAAGGACACATACATAGTGGAGGGACTAGAAACAGATTATTAAGAAAAAGAGGCAATCCCAGCACTTGGGAGGCAGAAGCAGGTGGATCTCTGTGAATTTGAGGCCAGCCTGGGGTTCTCAGAGTGAGTTCCAGAAAGCCAGGACTTCACAGAGAAGCCCTGTCTGAAAGAAAAAAAAGAAAAGAAAGAAATAAAGAGGCACTCCTAAGAATAGAAGTAATCCAGAGAACTTAAAAAGGTCCAAGGCTTAAAAGCCCTAGGCTAGAATGTCAAGACCCTTTAATGAGTCATTTAGTTGACACGCACCTTTTCCTGCATTTTGAGATTGTGAGCTTTCTTTGTGTGTGCTCAGTCCTGTATATATAGTACTGGTGGGATGGAGTTTGCTGTCTTTCTGCTCATTGGCTTCTTTCGTATGTTAACCTTGATGTACTTCCCCAAGCCCTACTATCCTGCCACTATCCATTCCCTCAGGCTGTAGTTCTGGAATTCTAGAGGGTCCTTCCATCATGGTTTTACAGGACACTTGTCCCCAGCAAGGAATGAGCATGTTGACTCTGATATTTTTGCCCACTCTCCTAGAACAGATTCCAGTTTTTCACAGTAGACATAGTCTGCCTTCTTCAGTGGTTTTCAAACCTCTAACCCATAATTACCTTGTGACAATAACTAGAGAATAACAGTGAAGACTGAAGGGGTGGGTCAGGTGTGGTAGAGAATGAAGCCAAACATTCCTTAAGGGGCACTGGTAAAATCCAGCAGCAGCAAAGGTACTGCTGTGCTTCAAGCAGAACACTGGGAAGGGTTTTGAGGAGAGTAGAACTATGGTCTTGGCATGGGTGAGAAGTATAGTAAAGAAGACTGTTGGGAATGGCACTGTGGAATAGTAAGAAAGGCTCTAGAATATAAGATGGAAGGCAATCTTGGTCTTGTACAAAGCACATGAAGTATTGAAATGTTGGAGTATTGATATGGATGTAAAAGATGGGTGCAGGTGGCTATGAAACCTGTCTGGATCTTGTCAGTCCTTCAGAGCAACTACAGGCCTCTACCAGAAGAAAAGCCGGTGGCTGCAGCATATAAAAGGCTTATGAATAAAGTATTTCTTCACCTTAACACGGTCTCTCTTGGGGTTACCCCACCTTTGGCAATATACATTCAAAGACCTCCTATCCAAAATTAGGATTGTCTGAACAGATTGATGCCCAAGGTGGGGCTTCTAGCAGCTCCTTATTGACTTTCTGTGTGTACAGCATGGGGGATGCCCACTTCTTAATGTAGACTGTGTGTCAAAGGGGAGTTGGCATGCCTCAAAGTAGTTAGGAATTCAGATCTCTGGATTCCCATTCCATCTCTATGTAGCACTGTACCACCTAAGGCAAGAAATCCATCATTTCTAAGGCTCAGTCTGCTCATTTCATGAAGTGAGGATCTCATTAGCACCTGACTATGGTTTTTAGTGATACACAAGCAAAAGACTATGGATAAAGGCCCTTTCCAACTTCCTGATTTTCTTCTCATTCTTTTTGGCAGAAGAGAAACTCCACCAGTCTATTTGACTGCATGACATGGCTATGCTGTACATTCTCTAACTATATATCCTAGATCACAAAAGTCCATGAGGATAAGCCATTCTTAGGACAAAGACTTTGAGAAAGGGATAGTGGGAATGTACATTCTCAGTAGCAGGTGCAAGGGGATAAGTGGCTTCTATGTAAGCCACTTGGAGTACTGCCAAGGGATACATAGAAGACCTAATACTTCTAAGGAAGTGTCTTGGCTTGGACCAGAGGATGGTGAAGACCTGAGGAAGGGGATTGCTCTCTGTGTGTGGGGGGGCAACAAGGCTGACAGCATAGGGAGCATTTGTAAAATCCTGGATCCTTTGGCTTGGGAGGCTGAGCCATCATAGCATTAGCATGGCCTTGGCATGCCCTCATGATCTGTGTAGCTGCTAGACACTGCTCCCTGCTTTGGATACAAAGTCAGCTATGGGCTGCAATCCAAGGTTATGGGCTTGAGGGACTGACTAGAGAAGGAAGTAGCAAGGAAGAGTGTCTCCAGGGAAGAAAGTACCGTTGGATAAAACCCCAGGCACTCAGTGCCAGATTCAATATAGATACTTCTCCCATATGACTCACATCCTAGGAAGCTGGCCTCTGAGTCCAGGTAAGGATGGTATGCCTATTGATGTAATCAACCGTCTTATTAAATAAGAAACACAGAAACAATGTAAAAGAGAAAGCCGAGAGGTCAGAGCTCAGAGCTAAAATCTCACCCTTCCTCCTGCTGTCCCAGCTTTGTGAAAGAGAGCTACTTCCTGTCTGTAAGTCGATTTTCCAGTCATTCTGCCTTCTCATTGGTTGTAAACCCAAACACGTGACTGCCTCATCACTGTCTGAATGTACAGCCCCCTAGGTCTTAAAGGCATATGTCTCCAATGCTGGCTGTATCCCTGAACACATAGAGATCTATAGGATTAAAGGCGTGTGCCACCACCGCCACACTCTGTCTATGGCTCTAATAGCTCTGACCCCGGGCAACTTTATTTATTAACATACAATCAAAATCACATTTCAGTACAATTAGATTACCACCACATTTCCCCTTCTCTATTTTAATAAAAAGAAAAAAAGCAAAAGGTTATAACTAACAAAAGAAAAACTATATACAAAAGTACAATAACTATATGCAATATATACAAGTAATAAATACCTAAACAGGTATTTGACAAATCAGAGAAAATAATTCCATTATCTATCCTATTTTGGTAATTCCAAGATGTATCTAATGTACTTTCTATCCTAATTAATTTTCAACTATAACTAACTAATCTTCAACCATAACTAATCTTCAACTCCCTCATAGACCCAAGAAGGGAATAATATTAGCTATCAAAAATAAAAACAGGAAGTGCCTGCAGGCAACTTCCAAAAAATTTGTGAGTTGACAGAAACAGCCAACTGCCTGGGCAGTCACCTGAGGTTTCTCTGCAGTGTTGGGGCATCATCTTCAGCCTATAGGCTTAGTGTATCTGACAGACTCATTTGTGATGTAGGATGTACACAAGGTCAACAGTTCAACCTCACATTGGGTGAGAGCAGTCCACGTACCAGAAACACCTGAATTCCACTAGTGTCCTGTCATGATTCAGGATTTTAAATTCTGGAACTTGTTGACAGTTTTTAAATTCAGCTGTCCATTCTTCTTGGCTGTATATATATGGCTTCATCTCAGCATCCCCTTCTTCTCCACATCCCTCTATTAAATGCCAGTCTACTTTCGAGAGGCATGAGCTTTCAGCTGCTGTTCCATTGTACCACAGAATCCATCGGCCCTCTGCTTGTTAAGCTGCCTTCGAAGAAAAGGGCATCGTACCTTTTCCGGATGCGAAGCCACTTCAGGGATGGGGCCATATTGTCCTGGCCTCAGAAGATGCCTTTTGATAAAGCCATAACCACACTTGTTTTGGCAAGAGTCAGTAGTCCCTTGTTTTGTGTTCTGTCTGTCAATTTTGTCCTGTTGATTCGAGGATACTTTGTTGTCCAGTGGCTAACTTTTGCCACAATGAAAGTTGACTCCATATGCAGTTTCTTCAATGCCCATATTTTCTCTGAAGTAGATTAGTACTGCCAGGAGCCGACATGTCTCAAGAAAGAAAAATTTTCTAAGTTATTAAAACATTTTAAATGCCATATTCTGTAGATCTCTGAAGGGTTTGAAGATGACCTGTCTAAAACATCTCTGCTCAATTTTTAAAACATATCTAATATGACTACAAGTTCTATTGTAATGTCTAACTACTAACTTTCATTTCTTTATATCCTAGTAGTTGGTAATAATAACATTCAAGGATCAGAAATTTGTATTACATTGTTAAATGAATGGTATAAATACAATTAGAAATATACATATAGCATTTTCTAACAATATCAGTTTCAAATTTGTATACAATATAAAACGATTCAATCCAATGTAAAGTATTAGTAATTGTCTTTTTCTTTTCTTTCTTTCTTTCTTTTTTTCTTTTTTCTTTTTTTTAAACAAGAACCTTAAATCTAATCTCCTTTGCTTAGCCTTTTTCTTAACCCCTGACAATAACTTGTAACCAACCCCCCTAAATACTGAAAATTATCCCAGACCCAAAACCCATTAAAAAGACCAAAAAACCACCCGCCCCACACCACCTCTTTGGGAATGTGGGCGTCGTATTCTTAAAATTGCTTCCTGCTGGGTATGGGCAAAGTTTTCTTTATCCTGAAAGAAAAATTTTAGGTTAATTGTCAAATTCTAGGAGAGGTAACTATATCCTTCATTATCCAGTCTGTGTATAATGCCAAAGTTCAGGGTTTATCTCAAGTCCTTATTCAAGTAGTCTTTGAGACTGGATCATCTCAGCTAGTCATCTCAAAATTGCTCTGAGCACCTTGTAGTTCAAAGCTGATCTGTGGATGATGTTTGTCAGCTTAATGATATTATTTTTGTCCACGTGGAATTGTTGTTGTTGTGGGGCCCCATCTTCTTTCTGGAGACTTCAGTTGATGTTAGGCCTGGCCATGATTTCCTGCAGAAAACTCATAAGAGACTCGAACACAAAAACATATATATGCAGCTAGCCTTTTTTTCTAGAATTAGTACTCTATGTGACCATTCATATCTTAACAAAGTTTAAAATGTATATATATATTAATCTTGTAAATTTTTATATAAAATTTATACTTTAAGAAAAGTTTAAAGAATCAGAATAGAATCAAAAGAGTTGAGATTAGTAATAGAATAGTCCCTTAATTAATTTTGCTTTTGTCCTGTACCATAGCAGAAGATGGCTCTTTTATTCTGGCATGATACAGGGAGTTTGCAATTTCCTTTTAACAACATGCTTGATTTTAAAGAAGGAGAGAGCCATTCTCCAACTCCAATGTCAGCTTTAAATTTTAATTGAACTGGGACTATTAGAAAACCAATAGTGTTAAATCTTTAGAGAAAAGCAGAAACAAACATTTAGGAAGACATAAAAATTTTTTAGATAATATATACCCATACACCATTTCACTCTGTTTCTTGGGATAGATGATATGTCCCTTTTCTTCAGTTGTCTCATTTGTCCAGTGTTCTTCAGATTCCTTAACCTTCATTCTCCTAAAAGACAAAAACAAAAACCTTTCCCCAAGACTAATTTTGGGGATGTTTCCTTTTGACAAGTTATTATCTGATTAAATGAAAGGGCATGTGTTATTGATACAAGTTAGTTTAAATTGGATGTTCATGCTGGTTGATGAACTATCACCTCCTCTAATTAAGAGGTGTCTCTTGTTCAAATCGAACCTTTATCAATTTTGATGGTACCCACAGCTTATCTTCTTCTGTAGAAACAAAACCAAAACCTCGTCCCCAATGTAATACATACCCTGGTTTCCATTCTGAGGTCAGAACATCCTTAATGTATATAGGCTGATTTAATTCTGTAGTTTTTTCTATTATCCAATGTCTCTCTGCAGCTGTTGTTCCTTTCTCATTGGCATTCAGAAAATTCAAAGTTAGAAGAGCATTATGCAGTCTATTTCTGGGGGTTTTTGTTACCCATTTCTGTTTATTTAGCATATACTTTAGAGTTCTGTTTGATCTTTCTATAACTGCTTGACTTGTAGGATTATGTGGTATGCCTGTAATATGCTTTATATTGTAATAAGCAAAAAACTGTTTCATTTTAACAGAGACATATGATGGAGCATTGTCAGTTTTGATTTGTGCAGGTATACCCATGATGGCCATAACTTCTAGCAAATGAGTGATTACAGAATCAGCTTTTTCAGAACTCAAAGCAGTTGCCCATTGAAATCCTGAATAAGTATCAATAGTGTGGTGTACATATTTCAATTTTCCAAATTCTGCAAAGTGAAACACATACATCTGCCAGATTTCATTTCTCTGAGTACCCTTTGGGTTACATCCTGCTGGTAATGGCGTTTGATTGTAGAAGGAACAAGTAGGACATTTCTTTACTATTTCTTTGGCTTGTTGCCAGGTTATGGAAAAATCCTTTTTTAAACCTTTACTATTAATGTGATGTTTTTTATGAAATTCTGAGGCCTCCAGCACATTTCCTATCAATAATTTATCAATCTCGTCATTGCCTTGTGCTAAGGGCCTGGCAGACCAGTATGGGATCAAATGTGAGTTATATATAAAGGATGATTCCTTTTCCTGATTGTATCTTGTAATTGAATAAATAGTGAAGTTAATTCTGAAGCATCGGGATAAATTCTGCAGTCTCAATATGTAACACCACTCTTTCAGCATACTGAGAGTCAGTTACTATGTTGAGAGGTTCTGAAAAATCCATTAATACCAACAGAATAGCATACAATTCTGATTTTTGAACTGAATTATATGGACTTTGAACCACTTTACTTAAATTTTCTGATTTGTATCCTGCCTTTCCTTCTTTGTTGGCATCTGTATAAAATGTACGAACTCCACATATGGGTTTTTGCCGTACAATTCGAGGCAAGATCCAATCAGCTCTCTTTATAAGATCAACTCTATTGCTTTTGGGATATTTGCTGTTAATTTCTCCCAAAAATTACTGCAAGCTCTTTGCTAAGGTTCACTTTCTGTCCATAATTTTTCAATATCCTCCTTAGTTAATGGTACGACAATTTCTGCTGGGTCTATGCCTGCTAATTGACGAAGTCTCAATTTTCCTTTGTAAATCAAGTCAGAGATTTTTCCACATCAGTTTTTAATTTTTTATTTGGTTTATTTGGTAAAAATATCCATTCCAATATAATATCTTCCCTCTGCATTAATATTCCAGTAGGAGAATGCCTAGAAGGTAAAATAACCAAAATGCAATCCAGCTTTGTATCAATACAACCCACGTGTCCTTCATGCACTTTCTTTTCTACCAAGGCCAATTCTTTCTCAGCTTTAGCTGATAATTCTCTTGGACTATTTAAGTCCTTGTCACCTTCTAAGGTTTTGAACAAATTTGTCAGTTCATCATTATTTACCCCAACAATAGTTCATAGATGAGAAATATCTCCAAATAATCTTTGAAAGTCATTAAGTCTGTAGTCTATCTCTCCAAATTTCTACCTTTTTGGGTCTAATTTTTTGTAGCTCTATTTTATATCCTAAATAATTAATAGAATCTCCTCTTTGTATCTTTTCAGGAGCAATTTGTAATCCCCAGCAAGGTAAAATTTTCTTTACTTCTTCAAACATTATTTCTAAAGTATCTGCATTTGAGTCAGCTAGTAAAATATCGTCCATATAATGATAAATTATAGATTTAGGAAATTTTTTACGTATCACTTCCAATGGCTGTTGTACAAAATATTGGCACAGAGTTGGGCTATTCAACATTCCCTGAGGGAGGACCCTCCATTGAAATCTTTTAACCGTTGCTTTTGGGATATTTGCTGTTAATTTCTCCTTATAATAATTTATAAAAATTATTATAAGTAGGCACTGTAAAAGCAAATCTTTCTCTGTCTTTTTCTTGTAAGGGTATTGAAAAGAAACAGTCTTTTAAATCAATAACTATGAGAGGCCATCCTTTGGGTAATAGAGTAGGCAAAGGCATCCCAGATTGTAGAGAGCCCATTGGCTGAATTACTTTGTTAATTGCTCTAAGGTCTGTTACCATTCTCCATTTACCAGATTTCTTTTTAATAACAAATACAGGAGAATTACAAGGGCTGGTTGATTCTTCAATATGCTGAGCATTTAACTGTTCTTCTACCAGCTCTTCTAAAGCCTGGAGTTTCTCTGTTGTTAAAGGCCATTGTTGGACCCATACAGGCTTGTCTGTTAACCATTTTAAAGCTGTTGGTGTCTTTGGAAGATCATCAGTTATTGTGCCCTGTTCTTTTATAATATGGATGGCTGGTGACCACTCATTAGAACAATATCTTCTAATATTTCTCTCAGTAACATGTGTTAGTTTATGATTTGTTTCTGAGATTGGAGGGATGTTCATCTGAGTATTCCATTGTTGCAACAAGTCTCGACCCCACAAGTTCACAGTTATGTTAGCCACATATGGTTTTAATTTTTCTCTCTGTCCTTCTGGACCTATACATTCGAGCCATCTTGCACTCTGTTTCACCTGAGATAATGTCCCAATTCCTAACAGTTGAACATTTACCTCCTGAAGAGGCCAAGTTGGATGCCAAAATTCTGGTGCAATTATGGTAACGTCCGCACCTGTGTCTACCAGACCAGACAACAAAACACCATTTATTTTTATCGTTAATTTTGGTCTTTGTTCATTAATAGAAGTTTGACAAAAATTTTCTTTATGTTTTCTCCTGAATTTTCTATTCTCTCTGTTTCATCAACCTGACCAGCATGATTTATTCCAATAGGCATTTGGTTATTTAATTGCTCTCCAGAGCAGGGATTTCCTCTATGGCTGCAGGAAAGGTTCAAATTGGATTTGCACTGGGGGCCTGCGTGAGGCCCCTCTGGGAGTTTCCTGAAGACTGAGGCAAAGGATTACCCTGTCTGTCCCTTGTTGATCTACATTTGCTGGTCCAGTGTTTTCCCTTACCACACCTTCTGCATACTCCAGAAGGAAGGGGCATTCTGTTGCCATTGTTCCTTGCAGAAACATTGTTTCTCGGAATGACCTGTCTACAGTCCCTTTTCAAATGTCCTTGCTTTCC
Source organism: Peromyscus leucopus (assembly GCF_004664715.2). Lineage (NCBI taxonomy): Eukaryota > Metazoa > Chordata > Mammalia > Rodentia > Cricetidae > Peromyscus > Peromyscus leucopus. The sequence continues at coordinate 132,763,001 of NC_051083.1, read as the reverse complement.
ACATTCAAAACATCTAACACTCCTCAAACCTTTTGAAATTACTTCTCCTACCCATGTATCATCATGCTCATCAGCTTCAACATTAATTGTTTCTCTAATCCAATCTTCCATAGGTGCAGATCTTGCCCTTAATGGCCTGATTATTCTTTTGCATGCTGCATTTGCATTCTCAAAGGCCAAAGATTCAATTATTGCCTTACCAGCTTCTGAATCTGAGACCATTCTCTTTACTGCTGAAGTCAGTCTTTGTAAAAAATCTGTAAAAGACTCTTTTGGGCCTTGCATCACCTTTGTAAATGACTCAGTTTTTTTTCCTGGTTCCTCAACTCTGTGCCATGCATTCAAGGCTGCCGTTCAACATAAAATTAGGGTTTGGACATCATATAAACATTGTGTTTGTACTGAAGCATATTGGCCTTCTCCAATAAGCTGATCCTGGCAAACTTGTATTCCTTTATCCCTCCATTGTTTTTCTATGTTTTTAGCCTCCTCCTTAAACCAGGTCAGAAATTGAAGTCTCTGGCTGGGTTCCAGAACACCTTGTGCAAGGTCCCGCCAGTCCTGTGGTACTATCCTATTATATGTTGACCAAGAGTTTAACATTTGCTTTACATATGGGGAAGGCATGCCATAAGATACTATTGCCTCCTTAAACCTTTTTAAATCCAACATTTCAATTGGAGCCCAAATATTTTGTGTAGCCATTTGATCAGGCATCTGCTGTACAGTTACAGGATAAATTAAGGGTGACTGTGTGAAAACAGGCTTTCTTTCTGCAACCTTATGATCCTGACTTGAAACAACTTCACTGTTAATTTCTTCTGTCTGAATTTTTACAGCTTTAACAAGTTCTTCTACAGCTGTTATCCTGGCACTTAAATTGACTATCTTTTTAAATATTAAAATGTGGATTAGCATAGTGATAAGGTGCATAATTCCACCAATACTAATATTATATAGTTGTTCCATTGTCAGACTGCCTAAAATTTCGAACAAAAACCAATTTTCTTCCAATGTACACATAAAACCCATTTTTTTAATGTGGAAAAAAATTATCTTTTAGATAGTTTCCTTTAAAATATCTGATATATTATGACTTACGAAATCTGCGTAGAACAGTAGAAATCCGAGGGGATTTTCAAAACAGCCACCTAGTGTCCCAGGTGTAAATCCAGAGAGAGAGAAGGAGAGAGAGAGAGAGAGAGAGAGAGAGAGAGAGAGAGGGAGAGAGAGAGAGAGAGAGAGAGAGAGAAAAGAGAGAGAGAGAGAAAAGAGAGAGAGAGAGAGAACGCACAAGAAAGCGTAGCTGGCTAAAGCTTAAATCCAGCCACGTGTTTCCTCTTGTGCCGAGTCAAGGCTTGGGTCTGGCTTCCTTAAGCTCTGACCACGTGTGTTGGCTTTACAGGCAGGGCCCTGTTCGGCAGGGCAGATCTAAGCTGTTTGTAGCACCGGCTTTAAGCTAGCAGGCTTTAAGGAAGCAGCTCAGTTAGTCTGGCCTGAGGCCAAGGACTAGGGGGGCCGCCGCTCGGACTAGGAAGCCGGCGCTCGGATTAGGACGCTGGCCGCCCGGTCTGCTGCCCTTGCGGGAAAGCGGACCTGCCACCAAGCCAAGCGGTTTTTAATGGATTCTTGTCACGTTGGGCGCCAGATATTGATGTAATCAACCGTCTTATTAAATAAGAAACACAGAAACAATGTAAAAGAGAAAGCCGAGAGGTCAGAGCTCAGAGCTAAAATCTCACCCTTCCTCCTGCTGTCCCAGCTTTGTGAAAGAGAGCTACTTCCTGTCTGTAAGTCGATTTTCCAGTCATTCTGCCTTCTCATTGGTTGTAAACCCAAATACGTGACTGCCTCGTCACTGTCTGAATGTACAGCCCCCTAGGTCTTAAAGGCATATGTCTCCAATGCTGGCTATATCCCTGAACACATAGAGATCTATCGGATTAAAGGCATGTGCCACCACCGCCACACTCTGTCTATGGCTCTAATAGCTCTGACCCCCGGACAACTTTATTTATTAACATACAATCAAAATCACATTTCAGTACAATTAGATTACCACCATATATGCCAAATGTGGTAACTAGGCTTAAAGGGCCACAAGACTGGTAGACTCTGGTCAGGGCATCTCTCCCACTCTTCCCGGCAGGCCACTGCCCAGTAGCAATGCTTATTCCTTGCTGTCTTTGATTTAGAGCTATGCTCAGGGACTCCAACATCCAAGCCCTCATACCTACAGGCCAACTAAATGGTTCCCCACAAACCCTTGAAGCTAAATATGCAGTCTATTACCTCTTATCAGAGTACTCTATAGGTATAGCTGGCTTCTAGAAGGGGACTCAATTCCTTGGCAGCCTGTCAATGTAGAATTTAGGCTCTTCACAGGGACTTTCTCTTTTTGAGACAGGATGTCATATAGTTCAGGCTGGCCTCCTACTCATTGTGTAGCTGATCATGACTTTGAACTCCTGGCCTTTCTACCTCTACCTCCAAAACACTGGGATTATAAGAATGTACCATCATACCTGGTTGCCTGGTTAACAACAAGACCTTCCAAAAGACCCGTTTCTAGGTGTAAGTACTTGCTTCCTCTCTTTCCTCCTATCCATTGTCAAGCCTCATGGATCATGAGGCCACACCTCCATTGCTTAACCTGATGCTCTGCAACCCATCCTGCACAGTAGGTAACTCAGACAAACAATCTCCACCTGCGTGTGTGTACGCACATGCCTGTGCACATGCTCACCTTAGTTGAAGGCTTTAGGAGGTAAGACAGAAGATCTCCAAAAAAGAATGAATTCTGCCCATGGAAGATCACAGAAAATTCTGTTGGGCTTTCTACGTTCTGGATCAAAAGCTGCAGTGTCAACTCTCAACTGTTTCCAGGCTACCCCATATTTTTCAGACTTGTAACTCTGTAAACTGGGTAAATATAATTTCTTAAAATCAATCTTTCTGGACCAGGAACAGAATGGGAGAAGAAGGAAAGAGATATCATGATAAATGAAGACCCCATGGGAATAGGAAGAAACAAAGTTCTAGGGAAATTCCCAGGAATCCACAAGGATGACTCCACTATAGACTACTGGCAATGGTCGAGAGAGTGCCTGAGCTGACCTGCTCTGGTGATCAGATGGCCCAACACCCTAACTGTCATGATAGAACTCTCATCCAGTGACTGATGGAAGGAGATGCAGAGATCCATGGCCCAGCCCCAGGTGGAGCTCAAGGAGTCCAACCAGCAATAGAGAGGAGGGATTATATAAGCAAGAGATATTGAGACCATGATTGGAAAAAACCCAGGAACAAATAGCCAAACTAGTGGAAACACATGAACTGTGAACCAATAGCTGAGGAGCCCCCATGGAACTGGACTAGGCCCTCTGGATAAGTGAGACAGTTGATGAGCCTGAACTGTTTAGGAGGCCCCCAGGCAGTGGACTGGGACCTGTCCTTGGTGCATGAGCTGGCTTTTTGGAACCTACGGCCTGTGCTGAGACACTTTGCTCAGTCTTTGTGCAGGAACGAGGGGACTGGACCTGCCTCAACTGAATCTAGCAGGCTGGGTTGACTCCCCAGGGGAGACCTTGCCTTGGAGGAGGTGGGAATGGGGGTGGATTGGGGGCAGGGCTGGGGTGGGAGGAGGGAGGACAGGGTAATCTGTGCCTGATATGTAAAATTAAATTAATTATAAAATAAAAATATTTATTTAAAAAATCAATCTTTCTCTGGATCTTTCTTACTTTATCTCTGTCTGTTCCTTTCTGTTCTGTTCTGTTTCTTTTGAAATCTTTTTTGTTGTTGTTGTTGCCACCATAGTGGACAGACAAGTAGAGTGAGTGTGGCCACAACCACCACACACAGGAAATCTGAACCTGCTTGGGGAACTATAAGTGTGTCTTGATTCAGCTCCTCCCCACCCCATGTGCACCCAAATATGTTCCTTGTATAGCTTCTCATACGTCATTTACAAGGGCCATCAGCCAGTGGTGAGAATGGCTAGGTTCCAAATCCAGCTCTATCATGAGCTGGGGTGATTCCATTGCCTCCTTGTGCCCCATGTCTCAATAGAATCACCAGATGAAAGGGGCTGTGCTGCTTTACAAATGCTTTATGCCAGAGGGAATCTTGTCCCATAGGTTGATAGGGAAATCCGTACATTTGGGCCCCGCTGCTTCCTTGGGATGTAGGGAGCAGTGGAGATCTTCTCTGAAACTGTCTGTCACCCCTGCTCTCTTCCTGAGTTTTGATACCCTTCTCTTCTATGATATCTGAACACTGCTCCCCTGCCCACTCCCTAATGTTCTATTTAGCTCCTGGGGCCTCTTCCTGCTGCTTTTACTTTGATAATAGTGGAAGGATGCAAGTTCACTGCTGCCATTGATGAAAGTCTCAATCCAGCAGACAAAGCTTCCTTTCAAAGCTCATTTTGAACCCCAGGATCTTAGTATGTGACAAAGATATTTAGAAGCTCCAGAAAAGAGTAATCACACACAACACAAAAGGCTGTAGTTGTCATCAAGGGCACTGGCTGCTTGAACCCTCTTTTTTATCATCCTGTTGGATCCTACTGTCCACTGAGGAGCTCAAGAAAAGTGTCCTTGTACTAAAAGTCCCAGTCAGAAGATGGGCTCAATGGAACAAAGAAGCATGGATTTCTAGCTACTTTAAGATGACTGTCTTTAAGTGAATGATCTTTGTCTGAGTGTACTGGCTAATTTTATGCTGATTCGACACAGCTAGAGTCATTTGGGAAGGTGGAAGCTCAAATGAGAACACATCCCTATCAAAATGGCTTGGGAATTTTCTTGACTAATGATTGATATGAGTGGGCCCATCCCCACAGAGAGCAGTACTATTAGGGTGATCCTGGATGATATAAAAAAGCAGACTGAGCACACTATGATGAACAAGTCAGTAATCATCATTCTTCCATGGTTTCTGCTTCAGTGCCTACCTCCAGGATCTGGCTGTGCTTGAGTTCCTGCCCCAATTTCTCTGGATGATGGACCATAATGTGGAACTGTAATCTGAAATAAAACCTTTCCCCACAAGTTGCTTTTGGTCATGGTATTTTATCACAGCAAGAGGAACTCTAAGTAAGACACTGAGCTCCACTCTAGATAAAACTGGTAGATACAGAAACACAGAACCTTTGGCATAATGGCTTCACTGTGTATACTATTCTTCCATTTCTGGCCTCTTAACAATCAGCCCAGACTTAGCAGATAATTTGAGGCCAAGTGTATCCACCTACTTGGGACCTTCACAACCTTGGTCACTTTCTTCTTCTGGAGACATGGGATAGCTACACAATGACAGCGATGCTTCTAAAGGCTTTAGAGTACAACTTCTTCTGAGCCTCAAAGTCTTAAGTCTGATAAGAGGTAGTGAGTGCTCATTCTAAAGACCAGGGTCTCTGCTATAGTTTACTCTCTGACAACCTAAGCTATTCCTTGTTGAGGGAGAGGAGATTAACTCTCAGTCACAGTGTGACCAGTGTAATAAACATCAGAGATGTTCTTTGCAGAACTAAGATGATTCAAAGGCAGCTACATATTTCTCTTTGCCATGCACTGCCTGTGGTATGCTCCCTAGCTTATCATCCTCCATGAAAGGGACACTTGAACATCAGTGACCTATAGAGGACACAATGTCATGGTCTGATTCCATCTATAGGGTATCTACTACTACAAAATGAGTCCTAGGCAAGGGAGATTCCAGTGGGGCCAAGCCAAATCTTTAATGACATCCCTCTTTTCCCTCTATGCTTTGGACAGAAAGTGTGGCACAATAAGGCATTAGTGGGGAGGAAAGGGTGCAAAGTGAGCTTAGCCCACTGCCAGCTATCATTGAGGAGTTGTCAACATGGTATATGTATATCACTGGACCCATCGTTGTCACCAGTAGCTTTCTGGGAGGTGACCTAGGATTAGAACTTCTGTACATAGATCAACCCTCCCAGCATTTCTGAAGTGTCCACTCTCAGGAGAGACTCATATTGCCCCAACTGAAGGCATAAGAAGGCAGTTAGTTACCTTTCTGGTTCCCCTGCTTCAGCAGCCTTCCCTTCCATCTGAGCACTGCCCTATGTAATGCATTCTGGTTCACAGTCTCACCATAGGCAAGCATGATCCACCTCTGATTCTCACACTCATCCAACAAAAGGCTTAGTAGCCTTTCTGAAGAAGGGGGAAGTGGAAGATTATGGAGACAATGGGCAATTCCAAGAAGCCAAAGTCAGACAACTCCATAGATAACAGCCTCATTGATTACCCACAGTACACAGCCCTCAGCCCAACCTGGCCAAGGGTTCCAGGGGAAGTATTTCAGGTTTGATGATGGGCTGTTCCTTGGATGGGCTGAATTCTGCTCCTTGCAACTGGAAATTGTCATGGATTGACTGCAATGCTTCCTTCCTTAATGTATTTAGCCATCTCCCAGCAAAAAACCTAGCTATCCTTGATGGGGATAACAAAAAGTTCCTGGTCACAACCCTCCTGAACTTCTTTTCTTTAATAACCAAATACCTCCAAATCTGACTTGAATAACCAGAAAAGAATGAAGCAGTTTAGGCAGATGAATTCCATCACTTTCTTCACCTGAGGTGGGCTTTGCTGCCAGGCAGGCTTGTTTTGTTTAATTACTGTTGATCCACAGACTTCACATTACACCTTCCAAACTGGTCACACATAAAGCCTATTTCTCGGAGGCACTTAGCAGGCCTGACTCAGGTAGAAACAGTCTTGCTTGCTATCTCACCATCAGCACCAAATTGAAGACAATGGGACTCCATGAAGCAAGGCTCTGGCTGCTCAAAAAAGATCCCTGGATCCTAGCATTTGGTTGGTTCCTAGGCTCAGCCACTTGGGTCCATCATGGTCTACTGTATGAGCATCCTGTTGGGGACATAAGTCACAGTAAACTACGTGGCTTCAAGCAACAGAAATCAGGTGGTTGACTAGGCCACACAATATCTCCCAGTATTTGTCAATTGCTTCAAAGGGAATCAGAAGTTATTCTGAAGCCAAATGGGAGTGACCATAGCCCAGGAACACAGATTTAGATTGCTCCAAATATCATGTTCTGATGTGGTGGTGGTGATATTATGAAAATTTTATAGCAACATAACAAAGTCATAAATGAAAATACTTTTCAAATATGTTCTTGGTACATCAGGTATGAGTATATGCAGTATATCATGTATTATAACAGAGTGGGGAAAAAGCTCTGCCCTAGGCCTCAGATGGTACCTGATGATATTATTAGCTTTGGATTGGTGCAAATTAAGGGTCTGTTTATAAATTCTGAAGGATTTATTTGATAGTTACAAGAATGTTAGGCCCCACACCTAGATAATGAATGGCTATTAAGGAGGCTATAGAAAGCCCAAGATAATTTGGCTCCCAAACTGTAACATGATGTCAGCTTTCCATGACCAGCTAGTTATCCATATAAGATGATTAACATGGTTATGACTATTTTTCCAGAAACTGAAAAGAACTCCAATCTGAATTCTCTCCCTTCTCAAGCAACTGATGTTTCATGTCAAATTTTTGTTCCTCAGCAGAATCAGCCCAAGCATCCCAGTCACTTCTGAATCCCTACTCTAACCCTAAGTACATGTTTCTCCAGGAACCCTGCCAACTGGATCAAGAGTTGACAGTTCTCCCACTATGCAGTTGAGCTGTGGCTGGCTCCTTGAAGCCCTACCCTAGACTTGCCACCTGTAGTCTGTCTGAGTCCTTCAGGAAAGGGGGTTCCAAACTAGCCAGAGAGTCTTGTCAGTGTCTGAGCAGAACAGAGTTAAACTGTATATCTCAGATATTTGATACCTGTGCCAAACACTTGACACTTAGGATCTTATGACACTTGGAATCTCATTAAATCTCAACACTTCTTTGATATAGTTTCTGACATTTCTGCACTCATTGAAAAAAGTGAAAAGGACCATAGAATCTCAGAAAGGTTAATTTGCTCCAAGCCACACAGATAGTAAGTGGTAAAGTCAGAAGCCTGCCACAGTGTTGTTCCAGAGCCATTCCTTCCACACTAAGGTGTCTACAGAAGGGGGCAATGAACACACCTCCCATGTCCTAAAAAGCTCTGTTGATATAACCCAAGATATTGTCTGCTTATCTGTGTACCCATCCTGACACTCACTTTGAAAGGTCCAGTATCCTCATCTACTTCCACATCTAGCCTTATAGATTCTCTAGTCTTTTGTTTAGTCTCTTTGTCTGCACTTTCCAAGATATCCTCCAACTCTGTCATATTCAAGTCTGTTCAGTTCCCCTGCAGAAGCACCCCTCCCTCTTTTCCCCTCTGCCCACCCTAACAAGTGACAAAATCTTCAAGAAGAGTGAAGCTGCAGCACAGCAGGCGGGCAAAGGGCTGCTGTACAATGCTAAGAGCTGGCACCAGTTAAATTGAGAGCAATTCCTGGAAATCAGGAAACTATTGAGGCCAAAGGCATCACAATTAAATTGGCCTTTGAAATAAACAAGTGCATCTCTGCAGGCATCAATTGTGATTCTGTGAGCTTCCAGGATGAGCCCTAAAAGAGATAAAGGCTTCCAGCTGAGGCTGGGCTGGGCACCTTGAGGCCAGAGATCTATGGCCCTGTTTGACTTGCAAGCCACTGAAGGAAACTGGGAGAGGAGAATCTGGGCTATAGGTCCTTCGTGTGGCGTACTTTACTGGCTGTGGAACTTTGTAAGTTCATTCTGCCATATTTATGTGATGACAGAATGATGCACTTTTCTGAACACATCTCCACTGTATAGTGGCACATGACATATCTCTCTCTCTCTTTCTCTTACCCCCTCTCTCTCTCCCTCTCTTTCCTCTCTCTCTCTCTCTCTCTCTCTCTCTCTCTCTCTCTCTCTCTCTCTCTCTCTCTGTTGCATTCAGCCTTCTACAGTACACCATCTGGAAAGAAGGGAGGCATTAGCACTTTGAGTGTAGCCTAGTGACAGGCTTCTTCCTCTCAAAGGTTCACCCAAGGAGCAAAGTGCTTGATGTAGTCCAGAAGTGTACTTCCTCTTCACCATTCCTGAAATAAGGCCAACTTTAGAAGCATGTCTGACTATACTAATGTACCATTCCATGGGACTCAAACATGATGTGCCCATGGTCTCTGAGTAGACATTGCTGCAGCCACATAGCAGGGAATTTCCTGTCTCTACCTTTGAGACTGGAATTACAAATGGACTTCCATACCTCGTTGGGATTTACACAGGTTCTGGGATCCAAACTCTGGTCCTTTGCCAGGGAAAGGCTTTAACCACTGAGCCATTAAACCATCCCCTCCTTGTCTTTTGACAAAGGGTGCCCCATGTCCTGGTGCTTAGTAAGTAGACTAGGCTGGGTGGCTAATGAACCCCAAGTATTTACCTATCTCTGCCTCCCCAGAACTATGCTTACAAGTGCATGCCATGCACTCAGATCTTTCTGTAGGCTCTGGGGATCAAACTCAAGTCCTAATGTGTGTGAGGTAAGCACTTTATTGACTGAGCTATCTTTCAAATCCCTGAGATAACCTTTTTGAGTTTTATAATCTGACTACTGCTGCTGAATCCTTGTAACCCTAAGCAATTCACTAAATATGGCTCCATCTTGAGGATGAACTGCACTGTGGGAAAGTAAAGAAAGAAGGCTTGCTAGCTACTCTTTAGGAGCTCTCAGAGTAGGGAGCAGGAAACACTTTACTAATGCAACATTCAGCCTATTGAGTGCTAGAGACAAGGTTCTTATCTTCAGCTCTGGGAGCTCTATGGAAAGCAAGATCATTTGTATTTAAACACCAGAAAATCTTACCTAAGGGGCAGGGGCCCTGGACTGTGGAGGATAAGCTCCTCCAATGATTGGTGCTATGGCGAGGAGGGGAAGCAGGAGCAGGTATGAGAGCTAGTGAGAAGCTCATCTAGATGAAGCTCCATATCCTGGGCTGGAAATAGTAGCCAAGGCTAGGCCTGATTTTACAGTTGGTGGAAAGCGACCAAAGAGCCTGATTAAGGGAGACAGCATAAGCAGATATGGTGTGGAATTATGTGGAATGTTTTTGGGAGTGAAATATGTGTGGGGGTCACTGGCAGCCTCCCAAGTCTCTCAAGTGATCCCACATGTTCAAGCCTGTCTTCCCAACGATAGAAAAATGCTCTCTCCACTATGACTTTTTCCATTGGAATGAGAGCAGTAGTTGGTAAAGGATTGTTCACTACCATACATTTGCAGTTAAACATAAGAAAAGACAGCTTCATCTAAGAATGCCCTCAGCAAAGTAGTGAAAAATATTTTTTTCTCTTTCCCTTTTATTGAAAATAGAATTTTTATCATATAATATATCCTGATTAGAGTTTTCCCTACCAGTTCCTCCCCAACTCATCTCTCATTCAGATCCATTCCCTTTCTGTTTCTCAGAAAATCAACAGGCTAGCTGGGTGGTAGTGGCATGTTCATTTAATCACAGCACTCTGGAGGCCAGTGGATCTCTGTGAGTCCCAGGCCAGCCTGTTCTACAGAGCAAGTTCCAGAAAAGCCAAGGCTACATACAGAAACCCTGTCTTGAAAAAAAAACTTCTAAGGCATAGTAATAAAATAAAATATAATAAAATAAAACAAAAACTAACACATTCTAATAGGATACAACAAACAAACAATCAGAAGGGAAAGAGCCCAAGAGAAGGTACAAGAAACAGATATGGATGTAGAGACCCACTTGTTTGCACACCCAGGAATCCCATAAAAACACTAAACTGAAAGTCATAATACATACGCAAAAGACTTGTAGGATAAAAAGAGAGATAAAAGATAGTTGAGTAAAAATGTAAATAAAATAAAATTAAAAAAATAAGAGAAAATTAAAAAATAAAATCCCTGACATGACATTATGAGACAAAGATCCTCCAAAGATGCTGACCATCTACTGTTGGGGATGCAGCCTACCCTTAAGAAGAGTTTGTTTCCCTAGTGAGACTCCCTTAGAGAAAACTAAATTTTCATTTTCAAGTGGTTATCAGTTGGACATAGCTTTAGGGTTAGGGATGGGGACATGTGTCCACTTCTCTCAGCTCTAGGATCTCATCTGGTGTAGGCCCTGTGCATGCTGTTTCAGTTTTGGTGAGTTCATGTGAATCAATTCTGTTGATTTAGAGGGCCTCGATTGACCCTTGAGTCCCCATAGTTTTTAAATTCTCTGGGATGAAATAAAAGATATGCTAAAGCACTTCTTTGGTTGAAACCAAGTGTGTTGGTTGATTTAAAGCAAAGCACTAGTGTGAATGTTTGGAGTTGTCATCTGAATTGGCTGAGATTTCATAGACTGTCATATTTACTTGAATGAATGACTAATGTTATTCAGATTTGGGTGTTTGGCAGACATTTTCTTGTAGATGAACTGAGTAACCTGTCACTCCAAGGAGAACAACTGTATTTATTTTGCCAATGACAAAATTTGAGCATTTAAGCAAAGATTAAAATTTTGAAAATCAAGTATCCACCACTGTGATCCTGACAGCTTTGCAACAGTTAAGGGGTTTTTCCAGTGAGGGATGTGGCAATGTTAATCAGTGTGATTTTGTGATACTCTAGAGTGAAACATGTCAAAATACACATGGCACTGTGGATTAGTCAGGGCACTCTTGTTTCTAAGTGACCAATGTACAGTACTAGCAAACTATGAATGGGCAGAAAATCTATTCAAAGAACAGGGGAGTCAAATGGAGTTCATTGAAACTGAGCAGGGAGGATTCACAGATATGGTTCACATCTAATATTGTATTTATTCTAGGAGAAACAACTCAGGCTTACTGGTCAGGCTTTGGTGTCCTGTCTGAGAAGAATGTCTCAACTGATCTCAAAAGCACATTAAGTTCTCTTTCTTTTTTCTACTGCATATCTGTGAGAGCCTTGGTTTTCTTCATAAAAACCAAAGCAACATATCATAACCAAATAGAGATGTGAGAATCCAGCTGTGTCCTCTCAAGCCAGACATCAGAGACATTTCCAAAAATGTAAAACAATGCTTGTTTTCTTAGCACAAATTTTGTTCTGAAAAATACAGCTATTTTCATACAAATATTTATATTTTCCTGTACTGGGTTTCATGTTTTAATTTAAAAATAAATAATAAATAAACATTTTAGTTTCTTCCTAATATTGTTAACATGGATAGCTATAACCCACATAAATAAAAGGGCCTTGGAGGCCTCAGTAAACTGTTGTTACTTTACCTCACTGTATTATGGTTTTATTGAGATGAAATCTGCATGACTTGAAATTCATCATTTTCAAGTGCATAATTGGTGACACTGAACATATTCACAAGGTGGTGCAGCCATCACCTCTCTCTAGTTCCAGAGCACTTTCTTCATCCTTAAAGGAAAGTCCATGCCCATTAAGTGCTTACTCTTCTTCTCATCCTCCCCTAGCCCTTGTCAACCACCCATCTTCTTTCTGTGTATTTATCCTCAATAAGTTTTTATAGTACACAGGTTCTGAAATCAAAATGTTTGAGAACTACTGACTTAATGTATAAAATCCCAGATTTGCATTTATTAGCTGTGCTTTAATCAACTGGCATAACTTCCTAGGAACCACAATTTCTTGAGTCTCCAAATGAAGATAATAATGCTGTACTCCCAGAAATATGGTGAGGATTGAATGAAGAGATGCTTGAAAGAGAGTGGTAATCAATAATTTGCAGCTTTTATTACTAAGCACAAATTAGGTTCTCCAGAAAAAAGGAACAACTCCATCCCTATACCCTCTGTTTCTAACTATGACTAGTATCCTTGGAGAGTGAAATCCAGGATTACCACACACAGCCAGGAGGATCTGGTAGATGACTTCCTCTCTCCATCCTCTGCTCTTTTATATGAGAGATGGAGTTCATTCTAATGGCTGTTCCGCAGGGCATTTGTTAGAATTGGCACAACATTAAATGACTACATCCTTAGCAGGTAGGAGGCACTTAGTGACAATTAGGTAATTGTTGGAGAGAGGGATCACATTGGTAACAGCAAGTTTGAAAAATATGTTGACACGTTTTCCTGGCTCTCATTTCCTGGGTGCTGTGCAGAAAACACCCACACAGCCTAGGCTGTTGTCATAATAGATTCACAGCCCTTCTTCCTTGGAGATAGCAAGACCAATCACATAGCAGCCTGCCCAGTGCCTTAATGGGTTTGCTTTGCCTTTATCCAGCTGTTCTTCTGCATAGGCCACTTATATTTTGAAAAGCAAAAAAACTTGTACCAAGCTTTTCTTCTAGAGTTCCATCTCTCACATGATGGTGAAGTCCCCAATTGACCTGTTCCAGTGAAGAAAGGCTTGTATATTTGCCACAGGGTCGCCTTTGAGGGACAGCAGAAAAGAGGCCTTGGCACTCAGGCTGACTTTCTTTTCACAAGGCTGCCATAGAGTGCTGAGTAGGCATTCCTCTTTCTATTCTTTTTAAATGATCATTTGTTCCAAAAATACTCCAATAATAACTCACTCGGCTTCCCAAGAATTTAGCCTTTCTTAATTCCCTGTCACCCCTGCCTTTCTTGGGAAGTGGAGTTGGGAAACATTACTATAGATATTGTTTGCAGCCCTAAGTTTTATTTCAAAGAATTCTTAGGCTGCAAAGCAGACATAGCCACAATCTTTCCTTGATGTGTATCATCAATGTTAAATCACCTACTTTGTTCATGGAGAAGGTTCAGTGTAAGCAGCACATTTCTTAGCTGTAGGCCCCCAGTCCTGAGCTTCCAAAGGAAAGGTGATATATGAGCACACACACCTGATCACTGCACTCTCCCACCCCACCTTGATTTGAACCCTCTATAGAATCTGCTCAGGCTTTTGGACACTCCATCACATGCTGCCTGGGAGAATATGACTGAGTGACCAGCCACCACTGCTCTCTGTGCACGAGCCCCAAAGAATGTTCCAGTCCCACAGTTCTACATTCCGTTAAATTAAAGGTCATCTTGGTAACTGGATGCTGAAATTCCCAAGATAATTTGTGAAAGGATCTGAGAAATATTCTTGTAGCTTCCTGTTCCACCACCATATCTAGTTCTTACAACTTGACAATCTTAAAGTTGGATAATGGACACACACCTGGCCTCTTCCCTAAGAAGTAGACAGTGCAGATATCAACATTGCCAATTTATAGACCAAGATACTGAGACCCAGAAAAATCATTGATTGCTCTCAACCAATGTACAGGAATAAAGCTCACAAAAAATCAGTTTTCCTATATCCAAGCTGAGTTGTTTTGCATTCTGCCTGCTTCCTGTAAATGAAATGAACACTTATAGGTCATCTTAGGATAAGGTTGCAAGATAGAGATAATTCCCATAATTCACTCACACGCGCTATATGAATATAAACATAGCTTTATGTTCAGCATGTAGTATATAATATATCACCTCCACAGATAATTGAAGATCTAGTCTCTCAAAACTATAACAGAAGGGGGGCTGGAGAGATGGCTCAGAGGTTAAGAGCACTGACTGATCTTCCAGAGGTCCTGAATTCAATTCCCAGTACCCACATGGTGGCTCACAACCATCTGTAATGAGATCTGGTACCCTCTCCTGTATACATAATAAATAAATCTTTAAAAAAACTATAACAGAGGATGAGGCTTTAAGTATATAAATTCAAGTCTGTGGGTTAGATATTACTTTACTGTGTAATACTCCACCAAGATTTTCTCCTTGCTCCCATACCTTAACACAAGTAGCTACTCCATATCTGTTTAATATAGAGAGATTAGTGAGTGTTTAAAGAAGAGTTGTGATACTCTTGTAAAAACCAGATGATGATGAAAATTCTTACTTAGGTCCCAATGTGAAACCTCAAAATTTGGCTTCATGTTGAAAAAGCATCTTTGCAGATGTGACTTTGGTTAAGGATCTTGAGATAGGGACATGAAGTGAATCTGAATACCATTTTGTGTATCCTTATAAGAGGGAGGCAAAAGATTTGACACAGATTCATAAACACAGAGATAGGCCATGTAAAGATAGAGCAAAGACTGCGGTGGCATGACCACAAGCCAAGGAATAATCCAGCCTTATAAGATGGAAGATATAAAGGACAGATTTTCCTTGGAGCTTTTGGAAGAGTGCAGTTTTGATGACACCTTAAATCATACAGTTCCTGAAAAGAGAATTAGACAGAGTTCAAAATATATTCAAGAATAGAGGAATAGGAAGGGCCTGAGCAAATCACATTGTAGCTGGAGTTTTCCAGTCTTGCCTGGCCCAAGGTCAGGACAAATCTCTCTCATCCACAAGTCCCGCAGCTGCTGAGACCCAACCAAGTAAACACATAGAGACTTATATTTCTTATAAACTGTATGGCTGTGGCAGGCTTCTTGCTAACTGTTCTTATATCTTAAATTAACACATTTCTATAAATCTATACTTTGCCACATAGCTTGTGGCTTACCAGTATCTTACATGTTGGTACTCATGGCGCCACCTGGCAGCATCTCTCTGCCTTAGCTTTCCACTTCCCAGAATTCTCCTCTCTCCTTGTGCTGCCTATACTTTCTGCCTGGCTACTGGCCAATCAGTGTTTTTTATTGACCAATCAGAGCAACACATTTAACATACAGAACATCCCACAGTACTTCCCCTTTTCTTTTTTTCAAAAAGAAAGGTTTTAACTTTCACATAGTAAAATTACAGATAACAAAATAATCATCAAGTAAGAATTACAGTTACACTGTCTAGTCTATAATATCTAGTCTATTTGCATTTGTCAAAATTAAGGAAGTTATCATATCTATCTTATATTTGTGAGTCTAAGGTTTTATATTTAACTTATCTTTTATCATAACTGAGGAAATTATAACTCTAGTCTTGAACTACATCAAAGATCCCAGAAGGATATACTATTACCTGAGAAATGGGAGAAGGAAGCAAGCAACTTTCAGAAGTCTTTCAGTATAAACAGAGACATCTGGTAGCCTGGATAGTCACCTAATGTTTCTTTGTAGAGTTGGGACATCTGTTTTCAGCCCACAGGCCTAGAGTCTCTCAGTCACTTCTCTCTGTGTCCTGTAGAATGTCTGGTAGTTTCCTCTGCAAAGCAGGAACCTGAAGGACCATTGTGTCAAGCAAAGTTCAGTGGTCACCTTCCTATGGGGTCCTGCATGTCCAGTCAATCAAGCAGTCCAGGCAAGAACAGTTTCTTGCCCAAATGGCTATTTTTGCCAAGAAGAAGATAAACTCCATACGGAGTGTCTTCAATGCCCATCCTCCTCTCTGAAGCAAATCCAGTGCTGCCAGGAGCAGACATGTCTCATTGTCCATAAAGTCTAAATTTTTAAAACATTTTAAATGCCATATTCTGTAGGTCTTATAGGTGTTTGAAGATTACCTGCCTAACTGAATTATATCTATGTATACCTAGACTTAACTAACATGGTACAAGTTTGACTATCATAGAAGACTAATTATTACTCTGTATTTCTTAATTATCCATTACAATCTAAATAAGTTACATAAACATAATGCCTCAAAGGAGAATAGAAATATATACAGTATAACAAAATTAAGTTTAAACTTGTATCAATAAACTAAAATCCATAGCAATATAAAACATTTTAAAACAAGTTGTTACTCTTTAAAAGTAGGTTCATTAGTCTACCTTTTTATTCTATCATATCTAAACTATCCACTTTTCTTCTTTAGAAAGAGATTGCATTTATAATCAACCCGTTTGAAATAAAAATATTGGTTTTTATCTGTCCCACAGCAGATGGCTCTTGTGATTTGGAGCACAAGAATCTCTCAACCTTTTTTTTTTTAGCAATATACCCAGGTTTAGAGAAGGAGTGAGCCAATTTCATCTCCAAAGCCAGCTTGGTATATTTGGGAATTTGGGCGTAGCTTCTCTTACTACTTCCTGCTGAAGGGGGGCACTGTATCTTACAGGAACACAAAGAACATTTTAGGCTTATGGAGTAGTCCCTGAGGGTGTATTGTCTGAGCTAGTTGCCTTGAAACCATTCTGGATGTTGGATCATCTGGGCCATGGTGTCACTGGAGACCTTTCTGGGGGTCTTGGCTGGTCAAACCTGATGTATCTTAATCGGGAACAAATTCATAGCCTCTGGCTTTCTGTGGAAACAAAAGCAGAGCCTCCTTTCCAAAGCAACATATCCTTACATCCAAATTTTGAAGTCAAAGTATCTTTAAAATATACATTTTGGTTTAACTCAACAGCTTTTGCAATCAAATGTTTTTCTGCAATTAAAAATTCCAAAGACAACACAATCCAGATTCTCTGTGTGATATCCATGTTTACGTGGCTTATTTTTATACTACCTTTTCTGTCTCTTTAAAGACTTTATTTTTAAAAACTACGTTTTTTTATATAGCTGCATATATTCCTTTTTCTCTCTGTTTCAAGCCTACATACATTTTTACACACATTATAAACCATTAAAAGTCTTGTTTCATCTGAATCTGTCTTATTGTGAACCTATTGCTTTAAACTGCAGCAATTGTAAAACTGAAACAGCTGCTGTGGCTTCTGGCTCTGCCCATCTCAGCTTCCCAACATGGCAGTGATACATTTTCCACCAGCTCTGGGACCCATCAACTCCCAGAAACAGTGGGTCTATGCTTCTATCATAGCAGCATGTAGCCCAGAAACCTCTTTTTTTTTTTCACTAGCAAAGACTAAATTCACCATGAACCATGTTGTATGACTTACAGATACCTCTGTGTAACTCAATGGGAATAGGTCAAGCCCATGTGTTATGAACCTGCCAGAGTAGCTCAAGCCTTCATGTTGTGTGTCTAGCCCATATGAGACATGAAGCAGGAATATGGTTTTGGCTCCATTTAGAACGGTTTATTAAAATTCTCGGGTTTAAGGTGAACACTTGAGCCATTGGGTGCCATTTGTTAGGCACCAAAAAAAATGTCTGCAGGGAACCATGACCACACCTAACAGTGACTTTGAAATCTTCAAAAAGATGACAGGACCCCACAATGATGATTCCACATGGACTGTGGTAAAGCCATTAAGCTGATTAATACCATGGAAAGATCAACTCTGGACTAAAATTTTGGCTAGCTGAGATGATCCAGCCTGACAGACTACCTGAACAAAGACTTGAGACAAGCCATGCACTTTCTCTTTATGCAGCAACTGGACAAATGATACAGGATTTGACAATTAACCCAAAAATTTTCTTTTCAGGATTCCCTAAAGATGTCTTCACCCCTAGAAAGCAGGAAATAATTTTAAGAAAACAATGCCCACATTTCCAAGAGGTGGGTGGGTGGTTTTTGGTCATTTAATGAGTTTGGATATTGTCATTGTTTACAGTGGTTGGTTACAAGTTGTTAATTGTTAATGGTCACGAAAAAAGCTGAACATGGAGATTAGATTCAGAGGTTTTGTTTAAAAAAAAAAGAAAAAAATAAAGAAAAAAGAAAAAAGTAGAGAATATAGATATGAGGTAGATCAACAAATCTACTCTGAGAAAAAAAGATAAAGAAATACTAGGATAAATGGGTAGATCATTGACTCTACACTAAAAAGAAAAAGGGGAAGATATAAAAATGACAAAAGGCAAATTATTGAAACTTTTATGAAAAGGAAAAAGAGAGAATATGGATATGATAAGACAAAAGGTCAATTTTTAATCTACTTTTTAAAAGGAACTACTTGATTTAAATAGGATAAATAATGAAATTTTTTGTCTGAATTTATCCAATGTTACTGGATTGGACATTGTTATATATTAATGGAGTTATTTGTCTGAATCTTTCGAATGTTAATGGACTAGACATTGTTAATGTAATTCTTGACTGTATATACTGTATATACTGTATATACTTGTTGGATATAGTTTTTCTTGTATTAGTTATAAGCTTTTGTAAATTTTAGACAAAAAAGGGGGAAATGTGGTGGTATTGTGTTCCCCAAAATATTGTGTACCCTAATAAACTTATCTGGGGTCAGAGAATGGAACAGTCACTAGATACAGAGACTAGAAAATTGTGGCACTCACACTTTAATCCTAGCCTTCTGGAGGCATGGATCTCTGTGAGTTCAAGGCCACACTGGAAATAGCCAGGCATGGTGACTCATGCCTTTTATCCCAAGAAGTGAACCTTTAATCCCAGGGAGTGATGGCAGAAAGCAAAAAGATATATAAGGTGTGAAGACCAGAAACTAGACGCATTTGACTGGGTAAGCATTTAGGCTTTGAGCAACACAGTTCAGCTGAAATCCATTTGGATATGAGGACACAGGGGCTTCCAGTCTGAGGAAACATGATTAGCTGAGGAACTGGCAAGGTGAGGTAGCTGTGGCTTGCTCTGCTTCTCTGATCTTCCAGCATTCACCCAAATAGCTGGCCTCAGGTTTGATTTATTAATAAGACCTGTTAAGATTCCTGCTACATCACTCTTACAGAGAAATTTCAAATTTGCCAGTAAATGCACAGGAAGATGTTACCTATCACTTATTAAAGCAGTGCCAAGGAAAGATATCACCTTTCACCTCTCAAATTGTCAAAGGCTTTAAGGATTCGAGGTTGGTGATGAAGGCTTGAACTTTGGTTAGAGGGTAAATTGGTATGCATGTTGAGGGCCATTTGGCAGCATGCATACTCTTTGACCTATTAAGCTCACTCTGAGGGATATTGACAATGAAATGTACACAGGACAGACAGTAAGGATAGGAACACTGTAGAATACACAGGCAGATGTCTGAAAGACATTAAGCAAGTGGTAACTATATTTATCTTTTCAAAATGAGATCTTGGGTGGTTTTTTTCATGGTTTTTGTACTTTTAGAATAGTTTGAAGATTTTAAGTGCTTATGCATCTTCTCATTCTGCAAAGTAATAAAGTTGCTTTCAAAGCAATAAAGAAATGCAGAGGATGATATGACATTAACACAGAGCTTTGCAGAAAAGCTGCCTGATATTCATAACTAGATGTAGAAGGACACAGAACTCTGTGAGTAGGAATTCTGACACTCCCCAGCTGGAATGTTTTGGTACCTTGAGGGATATGAATAGGACACACTCTCTTAAGAGTTCCTTCAATAATTGAATTTAAGAAAATACATGATAGTATATTCAATACTTTGATTGGTTCTTGACAAAATAGCTGACAAAAGGCAACTTCTGTAAGGGCTTGTTTTGGCTTACTCTTCCAAATAATTCATTATCTCATGGCAGGGAAGGCATGTTCTGAGGCAATTGGTTACATTAAATCCTTTGTCTGGAAACAGAGAGTACTGACAACTAGTACCAAGCTTTCTTCCTCTTTGATCCCTTAGGATTAGAGTGATGTGTAGCCATAAGAAAAAGAAGGTGGCCTCTAGACACTGAAAAGGACAAATTCATCATCCATAAGGCCTTCTAGAATGTGTAATACTAATTGCTAAATGTACTTTTATAAATATACTAACCACAGATTACCCTGTCCTCCCTCCTTCCAGCCCCCAGCCCTTACCCCAATCTACCCCTCATTCCTACCTCCTCCAAGGCAAGGTCTCCCATGGGAAGTCAGAAGAGCATGGTACATTCCGTTGAGGCATGTCCAAGCCCCTTACCTCTGCACCAAAGCTGCACAAAGTGTCCCACCAGAGGCACTAGGCTCCAAAAAGCTGGCTCATGCACTAGGTATGGGTCCCATTCCCACTGCCCAGGGATCCCCTAAACAGTTCAAGCTAAACAACTGTCTCACTTATCCAAAGGGCCTAGTCCAGTACCATTGGGGCTCCTCAGCTATTGGTCCACAGTTCATGTGTCTCTACTAGTTTGGCTAGTTGTGTAGCTGAAGTTTTTTCCAGTCCTGCCTGGCCAACGGTCAGGACAAATCTCTCTCACCCACCAGTCCCACAGCCCCTCAGACCCAACTGAGTAAACACACAGAGACTTATATAGCTTACAAACTGTATGGCTGCGGCAGACTTCTTGTTTTCTAGTTCTTCTATCTTAAATTAACTCATTTCTATTAATCTATACATTACCACGTGGCTTGTGGATTACCAGTATCTTACATGTTGGTACTCATGGCGGCGGCTGGCAGCATCTCCTCGCCTCAGCCTTCCACTACCCAAACCTCCCCTCTCTCTGTCCTGCCTGTACTTCCTGCCTGGCTACTGGCCAATCAGCATTTTATTTGTCAATAAATCATCCACAGCATAGTTGTCTCTACCTGTTCTAATCATGTTCTCAATATCCCTTGCTTATAGAATCCCTCCTCTCTCTCTCTCATTGATTGGACTCCTGGAACTCCACCTGGGACCCGGCCATGGATCTCTGCATATGCTTCCTTCAGTCACTGGATAAGAGTTCTATGATGATAGTTAGGGTATTCAGCCATCTGATCATCAGAGTAGGTCAGCTCAGGCACCCTCTCAACCATTGCCAGTAGTCTATGGTGGTGTCATCTTTGTGGATTCCTGGGAACCTCCCTAGCATTCTGCTTCTCCCTTCCCCCCCATGGTGCCTTCATTTATCATGGTATCTCTTTCCTTGTTCCCCTACTCTGTTCCCATTCCAGTTCAAACCTCCCACTCCCCTAGGCTCTCATTCCCCCATCCCTTACCCTCCATTACTCCCCCTCATCCCCAGTTTGCTCATGTAGATCTCATCCACATCCTCTCCAGCATAGCTGTCTTCAGTGTTTTTATTCTTAGCCATACTGACAGGTGTGAGATGGTATCTCAGAGTTGTTTTTAAATGCATTTCACTAATGACTAAGGATGCTGAGCAATTCCTTAAATGTCTTTTGGGTATTTGAGATTCTTCTGTTGAGAATTCACTGTTTAGCTCTGTAGCTCATTTTTTAACTGGACTGTTAGGTATTTTGATGTCTAGTTTCTTGAGTTCTTTATATATTCTGGAGATCAGCCCTCTGTCAGATGTAGAGTTGGTGAAGGTCCCATTTTGTAGGCTGTAATTTTGTCTTATTGACCATGTCCTTTGCCCTACAAAAGCTCCTCAGTTTCAAGAGGTCCCATTTATTAATTGTTGCTCTCAGTGTCTGTGCTACTGGCATTATATTTAGGAAGTGATCTCCAATGCCAATGCATTCAAGACTATTTCCTACTTTCTCTTCTATCAGATTCAGAGTTTTTCCATGTGAAGTTGAGTATTGTTCTCTTCAGTTCTGTCAAGAAACATGTTGGGATTTTGATGGGTATTGCATTGAATCTGCAGATTGCTTTTGGTAAGATTACCACTAAGAGCAACAATTAATAAAAGGGACCTCTTGAAACTGAGGAGCTTTTGAAGGACAAAGGACTTATGTTGAGGATTTATGTTCAGGTCTTTGATCCACTTGGACTTAAGTTCTGTGCATGGTGACAGATATGGATCTATTTGCAAGCTTCTAAATGTTGACACAATAACACAACAAAAGGAGATCAAGGGGATACAAATTGGAAAGGAAGAAGTCAAATTTTCACTATTTGCAGATGATATGATAGTATACATAAATGACCCCAAAAATTCAACCAAAGAACTCCTACAGCTGATAAACACCTTCATTAATGTGGCAGGATACAATATTAACTAAAAAAATCACTAGCCCTCCTATATACAAATGATAAATGGGCTGAGAAAGAAATCAGAGAAACATCACCCTTTACAATAGCCACAAATAATATAAAATACCTTGGGGTAACTCTAACTAAGCAAGTGAAGGACCTGTATGACAAGAACTTTATGTCTCTGAAGAAAGAAATTTCTGATACATTGAAGAATGTATCAGAAAATGGAAAGATCTCCCATGCTCATACATAGGTAGGATTAACATAGTAAAAGTGGCAAATCTTACCAAAAGCAATCTACAGATCCAGTGCAATCCCCATCAAAATACCAACACGGTTCTTCACAGACCTGGAAAGAACAGTACTCAACTTCACATGGAAAAAAAACAACAACAACAAAAAAAAAACCAGGATAGCTAAAAGAATCCTGTACAATAAAGAAACCTCTGGAAGCATCATGATCCCTGACTTCAAGCTCTGCTATAGAGCTACAGTAATAAAAACAGCTCAATACTGGCATAAAAACTAACATGTGGACCAATGGAATCGAATTGAAGAGCCTGACATTAATCTGCACATGTATGAACACCTAATTTTTGACAAAGAAGCCAAAAATGTACAATAGAAAAAAGAAAGCATCTTCAACAAATGGTGATAGCGTAACTGTGTGGCAAATGGTCTTATTAATTAAAGAAAGGAGCCAGATGTTGGGGTGAAAGCTGAAAGATCAGAGGAATAAACCAAGTTCTTACCACTAGGAAATCCTCATCCCAAGAGAGCTAATTTCTATATACTCATGCCTTATATACTTTTCTGTGTCCTGCCACATTTTAGACAAAAAGAGGGGAAATGTGGGGATATATTGTGTACCCAAATATATTGTGTAACCTAATAATAATACAGAGCTAGCCACTAGATTAGACATAGAGACAAGATAGTGGTGTCACACACCCTTAATCCTATCACTTGGGAGGCAGAGATCTATCTGGATCTCTGTGAGTTCCAGGTCACACTGGAAACAGTGCCAGGTGTCGTGGCACACACCTTTAATACCAGCACTTGAGATCTCAAGCCTTTGATACCAACTGTTTGGGAAGCATACACACCTTTAATCCAAGCACTAGGAAGGAAGGAAGATGGCAGGGCACAGAAAGGTATATAAGGTGTGAGTTAACAGGAAGTCTCACTCTAGAGGCTGAGGAGATGGTAAAGTGAGGTTGGTTATGGCTTCTTCTGTTTCTCTGGTCTTTCAGCTTTCATCCCATTATCTGGCTCCTGGCTTTCTATTAATAAGATCATGTAGCGATTCATGTTACATCAATGAATACAATTTGGTCATCATTTTCAGTCTTCTGAGTCTCAGAATCATAAGGATATATCTATGATGTGTGAAACTAGTAAGAATGTTTCAATTCATTATAGCAGCCTTATAAAATGAATATATACTTTACTTCTTTAAGGCACTTGCCCTTGCATTTGGTATTTGCTTCTACCTAGAACTCACTGTGTAAACCAAGTTGGCTTTGAACTCAGAGGTCTGCCTTCTCTGTCTCTGCCTTCTAATTGCTATGATTAAAGGTGTGAACCACCATACCCTGCTCTTGCTAAGTTTTTTGGGGAAGGATTTGTGGTTGGTTCAGGTTTTTATTCTGCAGAGACTGGTTCTCCCAGAACCTCCAATCTGTTCATTGTTTTTACTCTATTTGTGGGCCATTAGCATAGCTCAAGCCTGTGCTGGATTTTTCCAGAACTCTTGAAACAGCTTTCACATGGACATCTTGGACTATTTCTGTCTCAGCTCGACCATAGTTCCCAGAACAAATACACCACCTTTCTACTCAGAAGCACTTAGGAGCTTCCCATTGTTTACAAAACAAAACCCAGAGCCATAATTTATCTCAAGCCTGTCAATGTCTGCTTTCCCCTTCTTCTCTGCCTCCTAATCTAACATAGCCACCATCATGACCATCACACTCTTCCCTTCCCCTCCTCATATAACATCATAAGCACTGGCTCTCTACTTGGCCAACTCAAAACTTGATTATCTCTGCTTGGCATTCCCAGCCATTCCTCTCACTTCATTTCTCTTGCAACAGTTTCTTCAGCCGCTTCTGATGGAAAACAGCCCCCATGGCAGCTCACTACTAGAGCATGTGTCTGGTCTATGTCTTTTGCCCTCATGTGACCATGAACAAGTGGTAAAATGGGACTATGGTTGATTAATCCTTACATCTTTAGAGAAGAAACTCATAAAATCTGCATTGTTCAATTGATGAACTGTTTGTTAAGTAGAATTTGATGACACCTTGATACAACTTAACTTTACTTGGCATCAGTAAACAAGCACACTGTTTCTTCTCCACTTCCTGGCTTTAGGAAATGTGGATTTATCTGGGAAGATGCCCAGTTCTGCATGATCCTCTCTGTTGATCTTAGTCAGGTTGCAATTATTGCATCTGTTACTCAGTTCTGTACAAGTGCCTTTAATAGTCCTCTTTCTGATCTCTATCTCTTTGCTTCAGACTCTTTGTTCACAGAAGGATTGCTTTCCTTTTCTTTTTCTTGGCCAGCATGGTCAACATACCAGAGGTCATGCCCTTTAAAAAACTGAATCTCCCTCTCCCAGAAGTTATAAACTGCCAATAATTCCTCAGAAACTCATGCCCGCATCCCTGCCTCTATGCTGGGATTTTGTCTGGCTTGAACTTGCACAGTTCTTATGCATGCTGCCATAACCACTATGAGTTCATATGTGCATCTGCTTTGAAGTGTTGCTGGAAGGCTTCTCTCCAGGTTCCCCAAGCCCCGCAGTCCCACAATCCACTTATAAAATAATCACTCAGACGCTTATATTACTTATAAACTGTATGGCAATGGCAGGCTTCTTGCTAACTGTTCTTATATTTTAAATTAACCCATTTTTATAAATCTATACCTTGCCATGTGGCTGGTGGCTTACCGGCATCTTTACATGCTGCTTGTCCTGGCAGTGGCTGCAGTGTCTCTCCTCCTTCTTCCTGTTTCTCCAATTCTCCTCTCTCCTTGTCCCGCCTATACTTTCTGTCTAGTCACTGACCACTAGTGTTTTATTTATATAGAGTGATATCCACAGCATTGAAGTATCAAGAAAACACTATTTCATTGTAGTCACCTATCACCTCCGGCTCCTATTATCTTTCTGTCCCTTCTTACACAATGATCCCTGAGACTTGGGGCAAAGGGAGTGGTACAGATGTCCTATTTATGGCTAACTAAACACTCTACAGTATCTTATTCTCTACACAATGACCAGTTGTGAGTCTTTGTGTTAATCACCATATACTGAAAAAGAGAATCTTCTCTGATGAAGGTCAAGAGATGTACTAATCTATGAGTATGGTTATCAGTCATTAGGAGTCATTTTGATACTATGTTCAGAAAGCAGTTATAGATCAGCTGCTTAGTTATCTGTTCCTGAATCCTGTTCTAACCATAGCTCCAGTAGTTTCCAGAAAAGAAGAGAAGGTGTAGTAACAGGAAAGTGACATATAAGGCTTTTGGAATAGGTGAGATATGTCCAGCACTCTAGGAAGTTGTTAATACAGGAAGGAGAAGTACAAGCAGTAATTTCCAATTGTTCCTTTTTCATGTACATTTATTCTTATTTATGCTGATATTTTATATGATTTCTTAGTTTAAAAATAAATGTTATTTCCCTATCTTTATGAGAACCTTCAATGAACCTTTTAGCAAATCATTTTCAGAATATAATATTTTCATTTTTTTCAGTAGTGATCTCATCTCATTAGAGTTAATTTTCTTATACTTGTCACTTTTAGTATTAGTTTTCCTCATGTGTTTTAGAATTTCGGATCATTTCATATAGTAACAAATTTTCTTTTATTTTCTGTCCTACTTCTTCCACCACATGTAATATACTTTCTAACTCTACCCCTAGTACCTTAGGACCCTCAGTCAATAATCTTGGTGGTTCAGAGCTTCCTTGCTTCTGTGATACTGAACATATCAACACATTTGTAGGTATTTTGAATTACATTTTGGATGACAGGTGTGTTTTCTTCATTCCATATACCTAGATTGCAGTTCTATGTATACTACAGCTCTAGTCAGAGGGTGATTGTAATGTGTAGAAAGCCTTTATGGATGGGCAAGCCCTAAATTAGTACCTGATTGTAAATAGTGTCCTCTGTCTCATTACTACACAGAGCAGAGGTGGCCATCTCCCTCTGCTTCTAGAACCAAAGCTCAGCTGGCCTATGGATTCATCCATACTTACAAGATCTGTTATGCTTCATTTTTGCTCTATTGAGTGAGTTACTTATTTATATGCTTTGCTGGTATGTCTCTACGTTTTCTTTTTATAGTATATACTCACCACATTTTTAGTGAAGATATCAAAGTGCAATCTTAAATGCCTACTTCCAGAGGTGGAATGTTTGCCTAGAATTGTACAAGACCCTCAGTTCTGTCCCTGTAATCTCAATAAAAGTCACTTTAGACAACATTCCAGATTAGTTTAGCTTTCAGGACTCTCACAGGTGTTGTTTGGACCCTGAAGTGATTCATGAAACTGCAGATTATATCATTACTCAGAGAATGCCACAGCAAAGTCTCATAATTTAGGAGGCTGAAAATAATAGAAATGTACTCTCAAGGTTCTGAAGGTAAGAGGTTCAAAACCAGGGTGTTCATAGGGCCACAATTTCACTGAAGGTTCAGAGAAGAACCTTGTCACTTCTTATCTTCATATGACCTTCCTTTTGTTTATGTCTATTTTCTCAGGGGACCATTCACTGGTTTAGAACCCACTCTTGCATCTAATATGACTCCATCTTAACTCCATTTTCAAAGACCATTTTTCCATCCACAGGTTTATGATAGTCATGACTTTCAGGAAGACACCATTTACCTCATCACAATTGCCTCTTACCTATTGACAAGCCAAGCTTCTGATAGAAGCAATGAAATCCTTGACTCCTTTTCTTATTCTCAGCTGTACCTTGGGCCACTTGGCTCTTCAAAATGCTGTAATAAAAAAATGGAACTAGATTATGGAACCTGAAACCATCACCCAGTTTTGGGGGTCAGTCAAATCCTTGGAATATATTGTCCTTCTAAATGTGCAACATTCGCATAATATCCTTACACATAGAACAGAAAATAATTTCTGGCCTTTGTGCCCTGGTTTAGGTTCCTGGGTTGTCGGCAAGTACTCAAATTCAGAAGGACGAGCATCATTCTTTCAAGATGTAATTTGAGAATTTAGAATTGGCAAAGGAAGTCTAGGAGCACCTCATTATCTAACTACATTGGAGTATTTGATACTACAATCAATGGATCCAAGTGGCTGGACCTTTTGCATTTTAACCTGCTTTGTCAGTATTGCTGCTTCCTCTTCCATTGTCAATGATAAGTCCTGATGTGTGCCAGCAGCTCTGTACCTCTCTTTGTAACTCATTTCTTCTTTGTGCTTCAGTTTGAGAAATCTGGCTACAGAGCATATGAGAGATATGGACATGGGAACATCAACTGAAGGTGAGCCTAGAGAGATGCTGGTAAAGGAGGGTAGGGGGTCTTAGATGATGTCCATTTTGTATAGACTTTCTGATTCTTCTAGCCACCATGTAGGTGGCCTGTTATAATTCTCTTGAGGAGCTATAGGATGTACAGACTTTGCTTGGACTTGGCACCAGTCTTTGCCACTGATGCCCTGGAATGGTCAGAATGATGAGACTGTGGCTCAGACTCTTACTGTTGCTCCCACCAGCCATCTGTGAGTCTCACTCACTCAGTCATTTTCCTTAAGATTCCTAGTCTGGTGCCTAGACTCTTCCAGGCACTGCACTCCAGATAGGATACCATAGGCTGTAGGGAATATCAGAAAGAATAAGGACCTTAGGGCCAGGTAGGTCAAAGTTCTAACTCCTAATCTGTCCACTTATAACTGAGGAGAAATAATTTAACATTTCTGGTCTTGGTTTAAATATTTATAAAATGAGGGCAGTATATAAAAATAAAATATATATATAATAATTTTTAAATGAGATAGTATTGCATATTACCACCAGTATATAAATATAATAATATAAATACAAAATACTTTTTAAAATTAGATAGTATTACATACTACCACCTATTACATGCTTTTCAGGATACACCTGAGTATCAAGTAAAGGAAAGAGGCAAAAGCATCTTATGTGTAGTGGGTAGTTTCTGTAGGCACAACACTCCCACCATCTTATGAGCATCTGCTGCTTTACTCATTATCAGAAAGGTTTTCCTGCTTTGCTTTCCCTTTTTTGACATATCACACCAGCAACAAACAGGACTTCTGTGTCCTGCTGTAAAATTGGTAAAAGTGCTGTTTTCAGCTTTCTGGGACATAGAATAAGGTAGCAACACAGCTGGACACTCTAGGAGAGGAAGGGGTAGGAACTGCTTTGTTTCACACTGTCTCTCTTCTTTGCTCTTCAAACTCCAAATCTCTAGTCTGTAGATTTAAAGGCCATATTTAGCATCTCTCTTCTCTTCTGAATGGGAAGAGGACAAGAAATTCCCAATTCTAGCATCTTGCAAGGAGTGAGAAGAGGTGGGTACAACTCTGTATCTTCTCTACCTCTGAAGAGCTCCCTAGTGACCTTGAAAGGAGGAGGGATTCTTATTACCTTTCATTCCCTAGGCTCACTACATCTCAGCCAGGGACTGGGAAAATAAGACTAACATTAAGGTACTGACATTGGACTCAGATTGCTATTTGGAATCTGAAGTCACTTACAAAGGCCTTTGATATATTTAAAATACTTCCTGCATGAATTTTAAAAATCTTAATCCCCATTTTGGAGATGAAAAATCAAGGCAGTGTTTGAGGTCAAGGTACATTTATGTCTGAGTTAACAGCCAAGTGGAGTCAGAGCTTTGTTTTCTTGCTTCTTTAAGCACTGTGTATTTCATGTTGGTCCCACCACTTTGAAATCAAAAAACAGGAAGAAAGCAACAAAATGCTTACTATTCCTTTAGTAGCCTGCCTGAGCCTATTGGGAACCTAGGAACATGAGGTTTCATTTTTAAAAAAAGGACAGGTTGAGAGGATTGTGTTTAGCACCAATGCCCTTATTCTTCTTTTGTTACTCAAGCTTTAGACTTCCTGAGCTCAACTGTTTGGCGAGGTGGAGAGTAGGTTAGAAGGGAAGGTTCTGAAGCAAAGCTGGAATAAAAGGCCCTCCTCTCTGGCTCATGGACAGGTATTTATACATATTATACCTAGTTGATGCATACTTCCTGACCTTCATTTTCTGCACTTACAAGTTAGCCATACAATCCTTGAGAGGCTGATGCCAGGTTCAAATGTCATCAAGCCAGTCATTCCTAATCTATGGAGGCAAATCTATAGCTGACTTTGCTAGATAATCCCATTTATGGGGTAGCCACTCAGGGCCAGGCACTGAGCTAAACACAGTGCATGAGTCATGCCCAAGAATGCCAGTGATGTAAGAGCCTTTTCAGATAAGTCTCAGAGCCCTGATGCCTAGCTACAAGCCATGTTGCTGTATACATAAGGTTGTAAGAGGTCTCCAAAAGACATAAAAGATCATGAAAATATATGGATTTTTACATAGCAACATCTTTACTTATTAGAGGACTATAAATTAAAATCAGTTGAGATTCCATATCACTCAGTCATAACAGCTACCCATACCTGAGTGAAAAAAGCCTGGCTCTTAGCCGAGGAAGGAACTTGGAGAACAGGAATATCTTTGTTTCAAGCCATTATTTCCATGATTTCACTTAGTTTTCTCATTACTCAGTAAAAGCACCCAAGTCTTTTAGAGATCTTGAGAATGGCATGACTAGACAACTTGTTTAAAGGAAAGTGAGCTTTGGATTAAAGTCCGATCTCTACTTATTGCTAGATGGGTGACCTTGGATTTTCTGTTTACTCAGTGTTTGCAAGATTGTTTATATAACAATCTGGAACATGTATGTGAGAGTGATTGGCAATGGGTAGGTGTTGCTTTGTGTCTAAAGTGCCTGGTATAGTGGCATAAAGACACATAAAACATTTAAAAATCTAGCTAGTGCACATGATAGCATAGACGTCAACACTGGCATGCATTCCATTTATTACAGTGAAACTGTATTACTGTATATAACAGGGTCTCCTCACATATTCATTAACAACAACCCCATGATATAGATCCTCCTTGGTGGATCTCATATAGATAGAAAAACCAAGACTCAAAGATCATAAATAATTTAACTTGTCATGCTTCATGTAAGGGGGGGATAGAAACTGTCAAGTGTTTCGAGAGGAGGAAGAAGATAGCAATTATTGAACGAACAGCCTGTCTAAATACCAATCTCACCACCACATACAGTCTAGGCTATATTCTCTCTCTACCAGATGGCTCACCTGTAAAGGGTGATAATACTATCTGCCATGGCAAGGCTATTTGGATGTAAAGGGTCAATACATATATGATACAGATAATATCAGCCATGGGCACTGAGTATTAGCCATGATCAATAATTCCAATTTATCATGTATCTCAAAATATGTAGAACAGAGCTTGATGTTTCCCAAGACAAAATAATGCAATTATACTGATTTGGTTATTATACATTGTATACATGTATAGAATTATCTCATCATACCTGACAAACATGAACAATTTCTATGTTTCAAGCCAAAACTGTACAATGGAAAAAAGAAAGTATCTTCAACAAATGGTGCTGGCATACCTGGATGTCAACATGTAGAAGAATGCAAATAGATTCATATCTATCGCCATGCACAAAACTCAAGTCCAAGTGGATCAAAGACCTAAACATAAATCCAGCTACACTGAACCTGATAGAAGAGAAAGGGGAAAGTAGCCATGAATGCATTGGCACAGAAGACAACTTCCTGAATATAATACCAGTAGCACAGGCATTGAGATCAACAGTTAATAAATAGGACCTCCTGAAACTGAAAAGTTTCTGTAAGGGAAAGGACACTGTTAAAGCAAAATGGCAGCCCACATAATGGGAAAAGATCTTCACCAGCCCCACATCTGACAGAGGGCTGATCTCCAGAATATATAAAGAGCTCAAGAAACTAGACATCAAAATGCCAAATAGTCCAATTTAAAATGGGGTACAGATTAAAACAGAGAATTCTCAATAGAGGAATCTCAAATGGCTGAGAAACACTTAAAAAATTGTTTAACATCCTTATCCATCAGGGAAATACAAATCAAAACGACTCAGAGATACTATCTTACACCTGTCAGAATGGCTAAGATCAAAAACAGTAATGACAATTTATTTTGGAGAGGATGTGGAGTAAGTGTAATACTCCTCCACTACTGTTGGGAGTGCAACCTTAACAGCCACTTTGGAAATTGATAAGGAGGTTTCTCAGAAAATTGGGAATCAATCTACCTCAAGACCCAGCTATACCAATCTTGGGCATATACCCAAGGGATACTTGATCATACCACAAGGACACTTGCTCAAGTATGTTCATAGCAGTTTTATTCATAATATCCAGAACCTGGGAACAACCTAGATGTCTCTCAACCAAAGAATAGATAAAGAAAATGTGGTACATTTACACAATGGAGTATTACTCAGCTGTAAAAAACAATGACACCATCAAATTTGCAGGCAAATCAATGGAGCTAGAAAAGAACATCCTGAATGAAGTAACCTAGACCCAGAAAGACAAACATGGTATGTACTCACTCATAACTGGATATTAGCTGTAAAGCACAGCCAGGCTACAATCTTCAGTCCCAGACAAGATAGGTAACAAGACAGGCTCAAGGGTGGGGGGGACACAGAGATATCCCTTGGAAGGGGAGATAGAAGAGATCTCATGGGTAAACTAGGGGCAGGGAAGGAGAATGGGGCGTGGGAACATGAGGGATCAGGTTGGATGGGTTGGGGGCAGGATGGAGGTGGAGTGTCATGAAAGAGATGTCTTCATGTGGGGGCCATTTGGGGGCTAGAAAGAAACCTGGTACCAGGAAAACTCTCAGGAATCCATGGGGATGAACCCAGCTGAGACTCCTAGCAACAGTGGAGAGGGTGCCTAAACTGGTCTTCTCCTGTAATCAGATTGGTGACTACCCTAATTGTCATCAGAGAACCGTCACCGATAACTGATAGAAGCAGATGCAGAGATCTACAGCGAAACACTGGGCTGAGTTCCTGGAGTCCTGTTGAAGAGACGGAAGAAGAATGGTAAGAGCCAGGGGAGTCAAGGTCAAGGTCAATGACTGCTGACCTGAGATTGTGGGAGCTCATAGACTCTGAACCTACAGCTAGGGAGCCTGCATGGGACCGACCTATGCCCTCTTCAATTGTGTGACAGTTGTGTAGCTTGGTCTGTTTGTGGGGCTTCTAGAAGTGGGCTCAGGACTTGTCCCTGGCACTTAAGCTGGTTTTTGGGAACCTATTTCCCATGCTGGGTTGCCTGCCCAGCCTTGATACAAGGGGAGGAGCTTGGTCCTGCCCCAACTTGATGTGCCATGTGTTGTTGACTCCCATGGGAGGTCTGCCCCTTTGAGGAGGAGTGGATAGAGGGGTAGGTGGGAGGTGGGAGGAGGGAATGTGAGGAGAGGAGGGAGGGGAAACTGTGGTCACTATGAAAAGAAATGAAAAAAATAATTAAACAGGCTAAAAATGTAATAAAAATTCTAAAAGGAAGATAATTCCATCATTAATGAAATATTAATCTAAACTAAAATATTAGCTTTTTGGGTGCTATCATTTGGATGTAGTTTTTGTCCACCCAAGTTCATATTGGGATTTGAGTACAAATGTAAGGTTATTGAAAAGTGATGGTATCATTAAGAAGTGACTAGATCATTAGAGATTCATTCTTTTATCACAGGGATAGGCAAATTCTCATGTGATTGCATTAGTTATCATGAGAATGGGTTGTTGTAAAGCAAGGCTTCTCCCCTCATACTTTGTGTCTTTCCTATATACCAATTTGACATGAGTTGAAAAAGCATGATGAGGCCTTTGCTGGCATCCATGAGTACAAGACAAATTAAACCTCTTTCCTTTGGTACTATCTAGTCTCATGTATTCTTCTATAGCAACAAGAAATAGACTAAGAAAGCTATAATTAGTGTAAACTACTTCTTGGTACTTCTGTAAGTGCTCACCACTTAATATTTGGCCAATATTTGAATTTATTTTGGGAATTAATATATTTTGTGACTACTTCACAAGCTATCAAAACATCATTCTCAGAGCATAGCTCATCAACTTGACCTAGGAAAGATCCTTTATGGCACAGAGAATGCAAAGAATTTGCAAAAACACACACATGGAATACATGTAA
Organism: Peromyscus leucopus; assembly: GCF_004664715.2. Classification (NCBI taxonomy): domain Eukaryota; kingdom Metazoa; phylum Chordata; class Mammalia; order Rodentia; family Cricetidae; genus Peromyscus; species Peromyscus leucopus. Next base: position 132,729,127 of record NC_051083.1, on the reverse strand, counting down.
ATGTTCAGATTGGCAAATGGGTCTCCATAGACGTAAGCCCACTGGAAAGCCAGTGGCCATGGTTTGGACAGAAGAATTTGGGGACTGTATTACATTCAGCAGTTTTTCCAAGGAGTGGATCAAGGCCGTCAGACACCTTCCCAAGAGAAGTAAATGATGTTTGCCTCAGTCTGTTGGTTATCTGCCAACAGGAAATCCTCTTGTGGCACTTCTAAGAATGTTTTCACAGGACAGAGATACTAAATATCTAACTGATGGAGCACAAGGGAGACCACAAATCCCTTTTGGCACATGTTCATTGATGTACTAAATGCTTTATAAATATTTCAATGGCACAGATGCAGGATAGTCTGCTAGGGGCTGGGTAACGTGAGCAGGGTATTGCTGTGGCTAAGCAGAGAAAGTGCTTTGTCCATGATGTACTGGAGTGGCAGCCCATTTTGGAGAGCCTATCACTGCTCCTTGAGCGGTCAGTGACAGAGAGGTAGGTAGCTCTGCTTCATTTGTGTCCCTGGGAGCTCTGTCTCAATACCTGTGGTTTCTGCCAGCCTGCATGCCTTTCCTCCTTTCCCTCTTCAGGTCCAAGCTTCCCTGCTTTGGCCTGGGATTGGACCATCCTCACAGTACTAGCTGGACAAATACTGTGGATCTGGAAGAGGACATTCTTGCTTGCTGTTTTGTTGTTGCTGTTGCTGTGCTAAAACACACTCTGACCAAAACTAACTTAAGGGAGCAAAATATTTATTTCAACTTACACTTTCAGGTCACAGTCTATAATTGAGGAAATTCAGTGCAGGAACTTGAAGTAGGAACCGTGAAGAAATGCTGATTGTTGGCTTGCTAATTGACTCATGCTCCTCTAGCTTTCTTATAAAGCTCAGGTCCAACTTCCTAGGGATGGTGTTTCCCACAGTGGGCTGGTCTCTCCTATATCAATTATCAATCAAAACAATATCTCACAAACATAACTATGGGTCATTCTGGTAGTGGATGTTTTTCAACTGAGGTTCTCTCTTCCCAGGTGATTCTAAGTTGCATCAAGTTGATAATAAAATCTAAGTATGACAAATGTTGAACATAGGATGATATTGGTGAAATTATTAAGGCCACACCACATAGTTAAAAGGGAGGTTTATTTAGTGGCGTAACTTACAAATGAAGAGATAGGTAGGTTGCAGGATCTGGGAAAGGTGTAGCACAGTCCGGCGGTGTTCTCTGGAGAATACTGCTTGGTCTACCTCCAGCATCCAGGGTCCAGGAACCAAGAGAGCCCCCCCCACCACCTACCACCCACCACCCGCATCTGGAACTCGGGTCTTCAGTGTCCTCTCTCTGCCTCACCTTGAAGGCATGACCATTACCGAAGCCACAATGGGGGTTGGAACTTCCAGGTCAAAGCTGGAATGGCTACCCACTACAGACCGCTATGATTTGTTTTCTCAGAGGTTGCTTCCCTTCTAGTTATTGTAGAAATCCAGCATCATCTTGGTATGCTGAGGATTGATATGCTGAGGATCTTGATAGGCTGAGGATTTGGCAGATAAGAGGCCACAAGTCATTGGGTGTGTGCAGTTTTATGAATGTCTCTCCTGTAGCATGGCACCCATGTTTTAGGACCAGTCCTATGCCAACTAGTGGGAAGAGCCAGGAAAATAAAATGTCCTAGTCTTAGAGCTATGGTATTTGAGTTCCAGATCAGCTATCAATAACTTCTTGTGGATGATGGGACTGAACCTATCCCTCTCTGGAAAGACTGAGATCTCAGTGAGCTTGGAAGTATTAGAAAAAGGAAAAGGAAGAGGTACTTTGGCTTCTGGTAGAGACCTCCAGACTAGTCAGGAACCATTGGGGACAATATCCTTTTGTAAGAAGTCCTGTGACTAAAGACTAAAACCCTGCCCCTGCTGCTGAATGTGTATCTTGGATTTTCAGCTTCAGTTTCTACCCCTCACTGTACTGTGGGGACTAAGTGAAGGAGTGGGGAGGAGGAACGTGCCCTATTTCAGGCACTATGACAGTTTCTTCAGGGGCAGACATTCTAGTTATAGATAGCAGGGCAGTCAAGTAGATGGGAAGTATGTCAGAGATTCTGAGAGGCTACAGGCTTGGAATTGGAGTTTAGAGAGGAGCAAATGCCCTACAGAAAAAGTGACCAAATGAGGTCATAGAAAACTCCATTCTAGAAATGCCTTGCCAAGCCCTGGAGTTTCCTGTAGGATGTCAGCCTGGCAAATGGATAAGCCTTTCCAGTTGGGATGTTTTCCTCCCTGAGCCTTTTATCACTCTAGATCCTGGGGAGTTGAGTAGATAAGTGAATGTCTGCTGACACTGTGCTGCCTGCTAGATTCTGGACATCACTCAGTGGCTATTGAAGGACCAATCATTTTTCCCAGATTCTATTGGTTTTTAAATCATTAAAGAGGAGTGAAGCTTTTATTTGAAAGAAATGAAGTCCACATTTGAGAATATGACTCATCAGCACAAAATGTTTAGCTGAACCTTCTGATAGTAATGAAAGTTTAAAAAAGCACTGTGAGTTAATTTTGTGGACTATCTCCTACAGTGAGCATGCAGCTATTCCCAAGGCCAGCCAGGACCTGTGCCTTCTCTTTGGGAATCTTAGATTGGATATACCCATATGCACTCTTTACTGAAGAAGGGGAGAGTTGGGACCTGTAGACCTTACTGATATTCAATCCACAGCCTCTTCCCGGTCAGTTTACAGGGACCTCTAGTGTGAAGACACTCTCCTGGGCTTAAAGGAACAATAGTCAGAAGCCTCACCTCTGCCTCAGGCTTCTATTGTGCTCTCAGTTCTTCAGGAACACAGACTGGGGACTGCTCTTCCTTTTTAGCTATTTCCTCTAAAAGGAAACATTTCCTCTTGGAGGGAAAGCTATGCTCAAGAAGAAAACAAAACTTAAAAGGATTAGGAAGCTCCTGAAATTTATAAAATTCACAAACCCCTTTCTCAAGGTTAAATAAGCAATAAGCATTAGAAAAATTACTGAGAAGACACTGTCTAGGTTGCTGAGCTGCATGTAAGTTCTTTGGGGGAACTCTAGGGATGCAGTCTTCCTGGGTCATTACGCATGCTGAAGTAAGGCTTTGTGATAATGCAACTATTCTGGGATTACCCACATATCTGGAAGTAATCTCTCACCCATAATCCTGTTAGGTAATCCCAAAAAACTCACTCATTCACTAAGATAGACTTAAATGGAATGATTTCTTTAGTATGTTATTGATGCCTTATCTAGGGTGAATAGGTGTTTGTTCATCTCTCCCCAGGAAAAGGACACTTGGGATTTGACAAGGTATTTTTGCAAATGTGATCTCATTTGACTACTTCCCTACAAAAGGTGTAGGTGACTAATGCAGAAGCTCTAATCACAGCTTCTCAGATCAGTCTGGCAATGGGCCTTTAAACATTGTGTGTCCTCCTTTGCTATATGACAGAGGAAAGTAAGTTTTGGCAATCATTGCTTTGTATAGCATCACCCGTCATAATATCAAGAAAAACTCTTGAGAACTAAGGGGCGGTCTTTTCCAAGCCAGTTTCTAATTCCTACCTGAAACCCAATCACCACAGAACTCTGAACACAGACTGCATACCCTTATCATCTCGGTTCTGGCAGTCTAACGTTCCTGGGCCCTAATTGGGTATACGGACACACATATATGATTTTCAGCAGAATTCCTAGTCATACACAGACCTCTGGACCTTTCCAAAGCACTACCCTGCTCCCCTGTGCCATTTTGAGGCCCACAGGGCTTCCCTGTGACTTTTCACAGAAACCTTTGCTGTTATAAATATAGAATTCCCAGCCATTTGATTGCAGAGTTCTCACTCTCCTTCTAAATAGGGGAAATTGGTCTAATATAATGTTAGATACATGGTTATGAAAAGAGAGAATACAAGGGAGGAGGCATAGCAAGGGACAGAAGGCCTGACTCCCTCACCAACAATGACTCATACATCTGGACTTCCAGGTTAAGGGATTGGCAACTAAACAGCCAAAAGATGCTCCCAGTCAGAGTCATGCCTTTTGGAAATGTTATCTAACCATAGAGCACTAAATCATTAGAAGCCATAAAATGTAACCCCTTCTACCTTCATTTTATAAACAAACCAGCTAAGTTTGAGAGATTCAGGTATGTTAGCACACATTTTCTGACCATCTACAGAGACTGACAGTGCCAACCATGTGTTCTTCTTTCCTATAGAAACTTGAAGTACAGCATCATACTAGTGCCTACCTGGTTTTGTGATAAGTTAAGCAATTGCCTGACCTGAATCTTTCTCCTCTCTGTGACTCCTTACCTGGGTATTCTAAATAGATAGATAGGAAACAATCTCAAATTCAAATATTTCTGTTTGGCCATTCTTCCTGATAGCAGCATGCACAAACCTTGGAAGAGTTACTTTGCTCATTCAAGAGACAATGTGTTCATTTCAAACAATGTCCTGGACCCTATTTGCACCTGGGAAAAACAAGTACTTTGCAAAGTTAAGGTTAATAGAATCATATCCAAAGGCCCCAGTTAGCATCAAGCAATTGGAGAGTCAGTCACATTGTACCTTGCAGCAACAGAAAACTCATAGCAAACTCTGCCTACCCCCACTCTAAAGGCACCTTGATGATCTGCTTGCCTTCAAGTGTTAGAGAAGATGGTTCTTGAGCTAGGGTTGGCAATTTCTTTTCTCTTGTCAGTTCTACTTCAATTAGTGGGTTCTAATCATTAGATGCACACTTAGAAAAGGAAAGAGACATGGGAAAAAAAGGAAGCAAAAGGGTGAAGTTCATTTTCCTACTTGTCAACCTGGACAGAGCCTATAATCTGATGATGTGGTGTGGCTAAGAAACTATGCAAACCTGCATTCTGCCCACTTTTCCAGAGTCAATAAAGGTTGCTGCTGGTTATAACATCAATAGCCTCCTAGCTTAGGCCCAGTATTTGCCTCATTGTTTCAGTGCTTCAATTCAGAGAGAGGGAGGGAAGGAGGGAAGGAGAGAGGGAGGGAGAGAGGGAGGGAAGAAGGGAAAGAAGGAAGAAGGGAGAGAGGGAGAGAGAGGGTGAGGGTAGTTGGGAGTGGGACAGGTTGATAAGAGGCATAGAAATGGGCTTCAAATAACCAAAGGATTTTCACTTATAGAAAAGAGCAATTGGTTTCATCTTCATGATTTTACTGGTTCATTACTAGCTAAAGAAAGCTGGACCTAGAAATGTACTTCACACATCTTGGAAATAATATAATTTCTTATCATGGAGAAAGTTCAAGGAAAGGATGAACTACCGTCTGTTGTGGAATTCTGGCTAGAGGTTTAGGGGCAAAGTATTACAGAACCATCCATTCTAGAACCTGGGACTTCTCAGCTCCCTAGGTCTGAACCATTCCTGTGACTCACTTCTATACTTGGCTTTAGCCTTCAGTATGAGACTAGGTTCCCATAGCTTTCTGAAAGCCATCTTGTGTATGGGGAGGTCAGTGTTTTTCTCCATTGACAGCTCGCAGCTCACATAAGATCTTCCAATACTATTATAGTCAATCCAGGAACACAGATGGTAATTTATATCTCATAACTCCAAGGAAAGTCATATGAGCCTTCCTTATGATATGAAACTGATCTGGAAACCTCCTCCCTGAGAACTGGCTCTCATAGTATTAAAATATTTTGTGCAAACTGTCAATGGAGAGAAACAATCAATACTCCTACCTAGCTGTAATGCCAATGAGCCACAACAGCAAGAAGTATTGCTAGATATTTCCAATGGCATAACAATGGTGCTTTTTATCTTGGGAAGTAATCAAGAGCTGCCTAATTAGACTTCATGCTTATTTAATGGGAAGGAAATCACTCTGAATATGGTAAACCTAGCCATCTATTGGTGATTAGAGTCGTCATAGACCCCAGAGAAGAATGTACTACTATCATTTTTAAACCAATATAATTTCTAACTGTATTCAAACACTTAATTCTTATACTCACAGGTTTGAGAACTACATGAATGGCTACCTTATTTATTCTCTTTTTGCTATTCATTGACCTTTCTGGGCAACCTATTCAACTGAGCCTAAACTTTGAGCTCATGCCACATAAGGATGTTGATTGTCACAGTGTATATTCACATTACAGCTGACATTCACATTTTTTCAGATAACCAATTTTGACTTTAGTAAATTCTTTGTAAAGAACTTATATCAGTAACATAAACTTCTTACTATTCTCCTTTTATCAACTCATGTTACCATGGGTTTAGAATACCTTGGTGTTCAGCCTGAATCAGATATGAAAGTCTTGTCTCTCTGATATCACCCTCCACTTCCTCTGCAATCTTTGGTTTATGTTTAGCTCTGGCAGGCCAAATAATTGTCCACCAAAGATAAGTCTATCATAATCCTCCAAACCTGTGATTATGTTTTCTTACATGGCAAAGGTGAGTTTTCAGATATGATGAGGTTAAAGAACTTAAAATAGGGAGATAATTCCAAATTATGTGGTGGCCTCAATGTACTCACAAGGAAAAAGGTAATATGACAGAAATGCCAAAGTCAGGGTGATAGTATACTGGCTTTGAGGATAGAGGGGGCCACATACCATGAATGCAGTGGCTTCTAGAATCTGGAAACAACAGGATACAGATTCTCCTTGACAAACTCCAAATGGAATGCAGGCCTGCTGACTCATTTTGGATTTCTGAGCACTTCTTCAAGAGTCAGTTTCCATATCTGTAAAAGGGCAATGATAGAAGCATAATCACAGTGTCTTTAGTGTAGTGAACAGTATTACCTGAGTTTTGATCACTACAGTATGCTTATGGGAGGTCATGCAGTATTAGAGGAGTTGGACAAAGAACACAGTGATCTCTACTAGTATTACAACTTCCCTAATACTTTGTTATGACTGATGGGTAGTATTCTACCTGCAGAAATATTCAAGAGAATCACCTTCTCCATGGATAGTCTCACTCAAACCCCTGAATAAGCAGATTATAAAGGAAGGGCTAAAGCACACTATGAGATGCTATCCAGATATGGGTTGCAAATAAAATAGCTAGAGTAGGAAGAGATGGATGCTTACAGGCATCCTCTTTCAGGTAAAACAATGCAGAGAGCAGTCTGGGTCACTTCTCTATTTGGGGAGGGAAGTGATGTGCCAGGTCTAGGATAAGGTATGACAGTGGCAGCCTTGATCACAGGCACTGGTCTCTCTCAGGCTGCATTTAGACAAAATATGATCCTGTGGATTTCTTTGAACATTCATAGTCAGCAGATGATTCTTTGTTTTTTTATCCTGAAGCTCCCAGGAGCTGAAGAGAAATTTGATATTTGACCAAAATGCTTTGCTAACAACAAAAACAAAAGTAACAACAACAACAACAACAACAATAAGACATTGTGGATTAAACTAGCAACAGACCTCTTCAGTCTAGCTCCAGGCTTCCAATATAAAAAGTCCATGCTTTTGAAGGTATTTAGGAGCCTTCTCAACAGTTCTCCATAACTTTTTTCTCTAGACTTTTTTTTTCTAGAATATCTTGCAGTGCTCAGAAAGGAAAGTACAAGCTTAGGACAATCCACACAACACACCCTTGTTTATACTATGACTGCATTTTGAGTGCAGAGAAAAGACATCTTCCACCTCTACTTCACCTACAAGCCCAACCTCCACACAGCGCACTGGCTCTCACAAAGCTCTTGTCCAGAAGAGGCAGATGTGAAAATGTCTGTTATCCCCCCAAAGATAAAGCAAAGACATCAAAGAGCTCTAGTAAGATGTCTGGGGCCCTGCTCCTCAGTAAGGGCTACTGATAAGGCATTCCATGAGCTGACCTTGTCAGATCTAGGGTCCCTTCCAAGCCACTGTTCCAGATGCACCTGCTGTTTTCTCCCTTCCTGGTCACATTCTGTTCCCAGCAAACTCCGCCCACTGGCTCCTCATCTATTAAAAAATATAACTCCTCTTTCTAGGTAACTACCTTGTCACCTCTCATTGGTATAATGGGCCATACTCTTTCCAGTTCCGCTGATACATCTCATCACCTAGCATGGTAGACTGACATTCTTATTTTAAAGGATACCTCCCTATACTTATTGGACTCCTCAAGAAGCAGGTCCAAACTCTGCTCCCTCAGATCCTGGCACAGACTGGAAAAACAGGACATGTTGATTAAATGGTTAGAGGAGTAACTCAGCCAGGCATTACAGTATTGGTTCCTGATTACTAGAAAAGCCAAATTTAGAAGTTCTCTCCAAGAACACCTTTTAGTTGTCACATTAATATCTGAAATGAGACAGATTTGTGTGTATGACATGACTCACACAAATCTTTTTTTTACAAAAATAACCTAAAGTGTGTTAAGACTCCCTTCCATCCCCCAGGGATTGATAATATACTGAGCTCTGTTGCTTTTTTCTGAGTGTGTTTGTGTGACTGTTATCAGTTGTTTGGACCATGCAATGGAAAGAGTACTTGGTGAAAGCAGTAATCTAAGATGGTCATATAGGTACAAGCTTTTAGTTCCAGCACTCGGGAGGAAGAGCCAGGCAGAGTGAGATGGTCTAGAGTTCCAGGACAGCGAGAAGAGAGAGGCGGGAGGGAGAAAGGGAGGGAGGGTAAGAAGAAGGGAGAGAGAAAAGGAAAGAAAAGAGAAAAAAAGAAAAAGAAAGCAGCAGAGACCTCACAGTGGAGGATACTAACTCTCTCTTAGCAGTCATCAGTTGCCTATAGTTCTTTGTCTAGGGGTATGGCCTCATGAGATTTCCACCAGTTCATGTTAACATGGCCATTGATACTGCCATTGTTCAGATCTTGTTTATGCAGCCATTTCTAGTAGAGTCTGTTTCACAGCAGACTTCCTGGTATTCTGACCTTATAATCTTTCTGCCCCCTTCTGTGATATTTCCTGAGTCTTAGATGCAGGAGCTATGATGTAGGTGTATCCATTGGGGCTGGGCTCCCCACAGTCCATTGCTCTCTTCATTGTTCACAGTTGTGGTTTTCTGTGATAATCTCCATTTGCTGCAAAGAGAGGCTTCTTTGGTCAGACCTGAAACCACACACACACACACACACACACACACACACACACATATATATATATATATATATATATATATATATATATATAAACAATGACACCAGACTCAGCAGGTTGATTTTATATATTTGTGCATACATACATATACATACATACCTGCCTATATATACGTATATATACGTATATATATATATATGTATATGTATATATATAATTCTTACATATATATGTAACAATAATAATCAGGGAAATAGAGACTAGAGAGTATGGGTGGCTGGAAGGAGTTGGGGACAGGAGACTTGGAACAGGCTGGAGGAAGGAAAGGGAAGGGGAAAACTAATGTAATTATATTTTAAATAAAGTGTATAACATTTTGAAAGACATACCGTGTTATTATAGGTCACATGAAACTATTCTATTTTCATCTCTCACCAAAGATCTTAAAACGCATATGCTTTGCCACATTTGCTAGGCCTAGCTGGGTTGAATGATTTTCCAAGATATATCTGTCCCAGACAACCATCTTTCAAGCAAAGAGAAGGCACAAGACAATCTTTATGGAAAAGACAGGAGAGCTTGCTGCATAGTGGTTTCCAGCAGTGTATACATACAAGGAAGCTTGTCATAAGGTGAAGCCAGGCCCCAGTGTGGTCATCTTCTAATGACAATGGGACAACTCCATTGCTGGATAATACCACCTCATACCTTCCAAAATGGCCTCCCTGCTCATCTCCGGTTCTAGGATGCAGCCTGTGTCATCAAAGATAGAATAGGGAGAAAACATAAAAAAATGGCCAGTGACAGGACCTCACCCCATCTGCATTCTGAAACTGCTACAGGCTAAATAGAATTCACAAGATTCAAAGCCTAGATGGGTAATTCTGGGAGGCCTTGCTGCTTCTCTTGGCCTCTTCTCTGTGACAAGCAGACATACAGCTCAACCATCCCATGGGTACCGTCAAAAAAAACTTGCCCAAGTTCCTCCTAGGAACTCACTAGTCAGAGTTCTGGTATGATAAACCTAGAAAGGACCTTGAAGGTCATCTACTCCAATAATAGCATTGTAAGAATGGGGAAATAGAGGCCTACAGAGGGAAGGGATTGGTCTGTGGCATCTGACAAAAATCTATGCCCTTTCATGTTTCTTCATTTATAATTAAACCTTTTTCTTAAAGACAATAGCAGATTCATATGCAGTTGTGGGAAAATGCAAGGCAATGCTTTGTCTTTTATACCTCATGTGACATATCTTACTTTTGTATGCAATGAAGTTGGCATGACATTGTATGCATTTATAAAGTAGGAAGGAATAACAAGCATGCAAGCGTGTCTCATATGTTTATCCGCAGCTGAAACTGCTAAAAGAACCTCTCTTTGCTTTTTGTTAAATTCAAGGCTATTGCGAAAAGGGATCTGAGTGGTCCATTTGGTCCATTAATCCATTTGATTTCTCTCAGCCTTTCTCCCATGTTTACTCAACTCCCTGCCATAGCACTAATTTCCTTTCATTCTAAGAATGGAGGCTCTGTAAATAGAAGATGCTAGAAGGCTGATGTGCATTGCTCCACAAAAAGCCCTTAGTAGACCCTGGGCAGGTAGTCATTGGCCTCACAGAGCCAGAGAGGTCCATGTGACTAAAATGTATGTGCTGTGAATCTCTGGATGTCCACAGAACTGTTGCTTCTTCTTTGTACCTTCCCCTTTCTTCTAAGCCTGCAGATATGCCAGCAACTTTCCCTACCTAACATTTATCCAAAAGACCAGCTTTCTATTGTCAGTCCTCTCTGGTCAAGTTTGACTTTTATTTATTCTCAAGCTTTAAAACCACCAAGCGATTATGTGATTATAATTTATACTGACAGCAACTCTTCAGAGACTTTTTTTACTTAAAAATATTCCTCTTTTCTGGTGATAGGGAACTAAGGGAGTTTTTATATAGTCTTCCCAGTATTGGTCAACTTTCACTTTGGTTTACAGTCATGGGCAATTTGCTCCATCCACCATGTGTATAAACAGTATCTGAAGCAGACACCTACAAAAGACTTCAATAAATTTCTCTAGTAAAGCTTTTTACTTCCTAGCTGCAGTAAAAATTAGTGGAAAACTCTAGAATAAAACATCATAGGCATGAAAACTGACCCAATAGAGGAGACTGGGCATGGGTGGTGATAGTGCTGCTACTATGCACAGAATTGGTGCCTGAGGGGAAAAAGTAACCTATGTGTGGGTGTAAGAGGCTAAGCAAAAGTATTTCTAGAAGTTCAGCCATGCCCATTCCTTCTGACCTGAACGGTCTTAAGCCAGTGCTGTCCAGTGTGAATTTCTGCAATGATAGAGCTGTTCTAGGTCTGCTGTACAATCTTCTGGGCACTACAAATGTGTGGCCATGGGATACTTGAAATGTGGTTAGTATAACTGAGGAAATAGATTTTTGTGTCTAATTCAAACTTAAAATATCCATATGTCAAAAGTGGCTACATTAGTGTAAAGGACTGAAGTCAAGTTAAAATTACTTTCTTGGCTCTACCTACACCATGTCACTCCAGCTCCTTTAAGAAGTATTCCTTTTTAGATTTTTGCTGTTTTACTTTTTGTGCCAATGATTTGGTCAAACCTAAGCACAGTCTGACTTTCACAGCCTAGCCTGCTAAGCATCTCTTTATGAGGATCCCTTGTGAGCATGGTGTTCCTATGACTGGCTGTCAGGCTGCAGCAAACACTTGAGACCCAGCCCCAGAATCAGAAGATATAGGTTACTCTCAGTTTTAGTCTTTTGTGACCTTTAACTACAAGCCATGCAGTTTCCCCTAATGTAGCTGGGGAAGCCTTATTATCTAAGAAGGAGAAGTGTGCATGGAATTGAGAGAAAAGAGAAGAAAGTGAGGGGCTTTATGTTCCATTGTAAACTAGCCCTACATTCCAAGGACCATGATGGGAACTCATATTCTCCTGGGAAAATAGACATATCAGACACCAATGTCACAAGTCCCCTGAATCTTAGATCATGTAAAGAACTGAACATGGTGCTGGGAGAATGTGGATGAGAAAGAGGAAATAGCTGTTCTAGAGGGAAACTGTGATGATATATTGTGTACACTGTGGTGGTATTCTAATTGTACTGAAATGTGATTTTGATTGTATGTTAATAAATAAAGTTGCCCTGGGGTCAGAGCTATTAGAGCCATAGCAAGAGTGTGGTGGTGGTGGTGGTGGTGGTGGCGGCGGCGGCGGCGGCGGCGGCGGCAGCGGCAGCGGCAGCGGCGGCACACGCCTTTAATCTCAGCACTTGGTAGAAGTTAGGTAAATCTCTGTGTGTTCAGGGATACAGCCAGCATTGGAGACATATGCCTTTAAGACTTGGGGGGCTGTACATAAAGACAGTGACGAGGCAGTCACATGTTTGGGTTTACAACCAATGAGAAGGCAGAACAAAAAGACTATGAAAAGATGGACACACAGGAAGTAGGTCTTTTTTGGAGAGCTAGGACCACCGCAGGAGGAAGGGTGAGATTTTAGTTCTGAGCTCTGACCTCTTGGCTTTCTCTTTTACATTGGTTCTGTGTTTCTTATTTAATAAGATGGTTGGTTACATCTACAGTACCCTAATAAAATTTGCCTAATGATCAGAGAGACAAAGGAACAAGTCACTAGATTAAACATAGATGCCAGGCAATGGTGGCACACACCTTTAATCCTAGCACTTGAGATCTCACACTTTTAATCCCAGTATTTGAGAAGTCACACACCTTTAATCCCAGCCCTGGGAAGTAAGTAATAAGGTGGGGGAGAAAGGTATATAAGGTGTGAAGAGAAAGGAACTAAGGATTTTCAGCTGAGGAAGCTCATTCGACTAGATGCCTATTGGCTGTGGCTTTTTCAGGCTGAGGAGACCTAGAGGTAAAATGTGGCTTGTTCCTTTGTCTCTCTTATGTTTCAGCATTCACCCCAATATCAGGGTCCAGGTTTCTTATTAAGAAGACCTTTTAACATTCATGTTACAGGAAACTTTGAAGTGAGCTTTACAAGGTAGAAGTGTAGTAGAAAGAAATGATTGAAGAGGAGACTCAGAGTCAGACATATCTGAGTAGAAATACAAACTGTATCATATATTGGCTGGGACTATGCATACAGCATATTCATGCCTCAAGTTCTTCACCTGTCATACCAACGTAATAATATTGTTCCTATCTGCTGAGGTTGACACATAGACACTCCCTTGCCTAAATGAAAAGTTATTTTAAAATCAGCTAGTCCATACTTGGGTATACTGGACAATTCCCATAAAGTATAGTTCCTTCTACCTATAAAAAGGAAGGCCAATGCAAGTTGCTAACAGGCGTAGAGAAGAGCGATTTGGGCTCAGGTGTGCAAAGAGAAACAGACTGTCATTAGAGACTCCCAGTTAGGCAAGGGAGAGTAAAGTATACCTTAAAAGAGGAGACTTGGCACAGAGGCTAAACATGGATCTCCACAAAGGACTTGGAATATCGCCTTTGACTTTGGATTGCAACCTATAGGCTCTGAGAAGCCATAGAATGATTTGAGCAATGGAGCAACATGTCTGAGTTGTGTAGGAACAAAACAGACAGTGGAAAATCAGGAAGAACAATAACTGGCTCATTCTGTCAGGCTGCTTAAGAAGTCCTAGGAATTCATAGCTCTACAGAACTCCTAGATAAGTCAAGTGGAATTTGCTTTTGTGACAGCATGGTCAGTTGATGGGAGTGATAGCACAACTGAGGGATTGCCAGTATAAAAGAGGCACCAGCAAACTGCTTGCCCACTAGCTGTACCTATCAAGTACCAAGAAGAATTTCCTGAGTGTTACTGTAGTGTTTCTTACTTGAGTTTCATGCTCAAGTAAAGTCTTTGCAAGTATCCAATGTCAGAGTGTACCAGTAGTGCCTAACTTTTGTGCAAAAGTTGTGCTGCTCCCCTGCAACATGCAGAATATGGCCTATAGCACTGTCTCAAGTGGCAAATATTCATACACTCCTTATTATGGAGCTGAGCCCCAAGACTCAGCAGCCAAAAATAAGAAGAAACAGAGATGTGAGGTCCAAGTGACAGTCAAGGGATTCAAGAACAAGTTCAAGAATTGGACCTCAGGTGCAGACCCTTCTTCTCTTCCTGGCCCACCTCCCACCTCTCACCTGGAGCTGCTATTGGTATTGGTATTGGTATTGCTACCTGCTATTGTTTAGCATCCAAACCTATAGCTATTTAGTTCCTGGATCCTGGTGGCAGGATGCTGAGGAGCAGCATCTTGTAAGCAAGTAGATTAGCATGGCTTTGAATTCTTAGACAAGGAAGATTGGAGCGAAGTAGTGGTGAGGCTAGAGAGGTCTACTGTGGGATGTTCTGTATGTCCTGTGGGAGCCCATTCTTGGGTTCCTTGTGGCTTTACCCAGCAGGTCCTCATAGAGGATGATTAGGACCACGGGCCTGAGTGCAGGTGTCTGAGATGGTCTGCACTTGGCTGTGCTGGGGAATGGTCTGTATGTCAAGTTGCTCTGATTGGTCAATAAATAAAACACTGATTGGCCATGGCTAGGCAGGAAGTATAGGCGGGACTAACAGAAAGGAGAAATAAAAGAACAGGAAGGCAGAAGGGGTCACTGCCTGCAGCAGCCACCAGGACAAGAAAGATGTAAAGTACCGGTAAGCCATGAGACATGTGGCACGGTATAGATTTATAGAAATGGACTAATTTAAGATATAAGAACAGTTAGCAAGAAGCCTGCCACAGCCATACAGTTTGTAAGCAAAATAAATCTCTGTGTTTACTTGGTTGGGTCTGAGCAGCTGTGGGACTGGCAGGTGAGAGAGATTTTCCTGACTGTGGGTAAGGCAGGAAAACTCTAGCTACAGAGGTCTTCACATGGGATCCCAGAGACTGTGATTACTGTACTCTAGAAAACACTGAGTGTAGCTAGAGTTTTCCTGCCTGGCCCACAATTAGGACAAATCTCTCTTACCCGCCAGTCCCACAGCCACTCAGACACACCCAAGTAAACACACAGAAACTTATATTGTTTACAAACTGTATGGCCACAGCAGCCTTCTTGTTATCTAGTTCTTCTATCTTAAATTAACCCATTTCTATTCATCTATAAGTTGCCACATGGCTTGTGGCTTACCGGTACTATTAGTCTTGCTTGTCATGGCAGCGGCTGGCAGGTCTCTCCCTCTGCCTTCCAGTTCCCTCAATTCTCCTCTCTGTTAGTCCCACCTATACTTCCTGTCTGGTTACTGGCCAATCAGTGTTTTATTTATTAACCAATCAGAGCAACACATTTGCCATATAGAACATCCCACAGCAACTGAGCATAAACTTAAAGTCCCTGAACTTCATTCCCTCCCCTCAAAAGACCAGCATTTTATAAATGAGCACTCTTCCTTGTCAAGAAATTCTGATGGGAAGCTAAAGAGTCCTTCCCAGGAATTGTCTTCTGCAGATCACTACTGCCTAGGTGCAGGAACTTTGCAGGCCAGCACTAACTTCAAGATCAAAGCTTCAGGAATTGATATCCTTAGGAGGCTTGGCATGAGTGGTGAGATGGCATCAGTTCCTGGTCTTCAGTAGCAACACATGCTTTTTATGGGCTGAGAGAGTCAAGACTTTGGATAGATTTCTGGGTACTGGGCCTCACAGACATCTAAAATGTTCTAATTGGTGTAAGAGTAACCAACTGTCTTATTAAATAAGAAACACAGAAACAATGTAGAAGAGAAAGCCAAGAGGTCAGAGCTCAGAGCTAAAATCTCACCCTTTCTCCTGCCATGGTTCCAGCTTCCCGAAAGAGAGCTATTTCCCTGTGTGTAAGTCGTTTCATAGTCATTCTGCCTTCTCATTGGTTGTAAACCCAAACGCATGACTGCCTTGTCACTGTCTGTATGTACAGCCCCCCCTCCAGGTCTTAAAGGCATATGTCTCCAATGCTGTCTGTATCCCTGAACACACAGAGATCTATGGGATTAAAGGCATGCGCCACCACTGCCACACTCTGTCTATGGCTTTAATAGCTCTGACCCCCGGGCAACTTTATTTATTAACATACAATCAAAATCACATTTCAGTACAATTAGAATACCACCAAAAATTGGTGCCAAGCTATTTTGTGATTTTTGTCTCATGATCAATTCATACAGGCAAAAATTTAAACAGCATGCCAGCTTCTAACACAACTACCATTTTACCCTAGTGACAAATATGGTCATTTAAAAAGTATGATAACATAATTTTGTTATCTGTACATGTTCTATAAAACATACACAGAGGGCTTACTAAGGGAGAGAGAGAGAGAGAGAGAGAGAGAGAGAGAGAGAGAGAGAGAGAAGACTCAAAGAACCTTGAGGTCAACATCTACACTTACAAGCTGTAGAAGATAAGCCTACAAATAAATGGAGTGCAGGCAGTATCCTATGCTTTTGTAAAACATTTCACCATGTACTTGAAGACAAGGTGTGGGCACCAGAGAGCGGACCCCTTAGCTGGGTTGTAAGCTAGGGAAACTCTTAATCTCTCTGGACCATAATTTCCTCTTGTGCAGAAAATAGTTCTGAAAGCATAGCAAAACAATACATGTGTGTTTAGAACTGTGCCTAGCACATAACATGGTCTATGAATATGTTGGAGTATTAAAAAATTAATCAGGATTCAAGAAGAGTCTCCTAAAATGAGCAGAGTAATCACTACCCCATTTGACAAGCCAGAAAGCAGGCTGCAAAGAGCTTTAATTTATACAACTAGTCAGTAAGAGAGTCTTTAGGCTTCATCCCTGCAGTCCTTTCCAGGAGACTAACCACATGAGAATGCATCCTGTTCAGTTGCTCTCTTCACAGCTAGAAGGTTAATACATTTTTGTTAGCCCAAGATGCAACAATCAGTACACCATTATCATACATACTTTTCTAAAGACTGAAGTGGCTTTTCAGAAATGCATCAGTAAAAGCATCTGCAGAACTAAAACTTTAGAGAGGGAGATCAGAAACATTCAGGGGAAGGAGAGAGAACATTTCACTGGGACCTGAGGGTGAGATCATTGGGACCAAAATATACTTGGCTCTGAGATGCTTGGCAGGCTGTACACAGGAACAATGCAGGCAGACTTCAACCAGCATTGCCAATAGGAACATTTCTAGATAAGGATATCAGGATGGTGGGGGTGGGGTTGCAAGAGCAGAAGAGAGGGGGTTCTATGTGTGTCCCCAGGCTCTACTCTGGAGATATCACAGTCTACTTGAACAGGTTAAGGATTTCTGAGATAGTTAGATCACACCAGATACCCAGGTGGGGACACTTGGAGCGGCAGGGTCAGTAGAACTATAGAGGCCTAGGAGTTAGAAAATGCTCCTTGTGTAGGGATAAAAGTCTCAGTGATTTTCTGCCCTTCCACATGCCTCTGCTGTCAGCCACTTATCCTGTGGGTGGATCTCAAGTTTCATTTAGATATGTCAGGGATAAAGACATATGGGATGAGAAAACCATGAAGTACTGGGAGAAGAGAGATTGTGATAGTTTAGAAAGCAGAAATTGTGTATCTTTTAAAAATAGTACTTTATCAACACACACCCACACGATCACTATGTATTGAATTGTATTGTCTCAAAATTCATAGTTGAATTTCCAATCCCTAATAGCTCAAAATATGACCTTATTTGGAACAGGTATATTATAGATATAATTAGTTAAGATGATAATATACTAGACTGGGTGACTAATTTTTTTAGCTTTCTTTTATTTATTTCTTGTGTCTTTCACAACATGCATCTTGATCCCATTCATTTTCCTGTTCCTTTGTATGTGCCCTCTGCCCTTTCACACACCCCTCAAAAAAGTAAAATGTAAGAGCAAAAAGGGAAAACCCTGTCATGGAAGGTGTAGTGTAACACAGTGAGTTATGCAGTGAATTTTTGTCCATGTATCTTTACTTGCAAGTGTTCATTGCAAATTGTTATTGGTCTCATTGGAGGTCTCTGGTTTCTGGTACACTATTGATGCTGGGCCCTCACTGGGACTCCTCTTGGATATCTTGTTATTGTGTTGGAGAGATCCTGCAGCGTTGGGTCTGCAGGACCAGCCCCTTCATGTACTCCTGCAAATAATAGATGGGGTAGGTGTTGAGGTGAGCCAACTCATAACCTTGGTTCTAGGTCTGGGTAGTTTCAAGGTTCGTCAGCCCACTAGTTATCCCCCATCCTCACCACCAGCATTGCTCTGCCTAGCTACCCCTTACAGCAATGAGCAAGGAGGAGGGTAGAGCCAGTTCTCCTGCTTTCACAGTCTCTGGGTCAACACTCCCATACCTGGACCATCAAGGCCAGCTTTACCATGTTGCCTAAGTGAGGTGCCTGGGGCCACTCTCCCTAGTGTTGCAACTGATGAGGGGCAGGGACAGCTCTCTCACTCTTATGACCTCAGAGCCAGCTCTCCCACTCATCACAGGTGACAAGGGGCAGGGAAAGCATCTCTCCCCTGCCCATACCACTATATGGCAGATAAGGGGCAGGGTCAGATCTCCCACTCTCAAGTTCTTGGAGCAGTTCACCCTTGTCAATAGGGTCAATTCTGCTGTGCTTCTCAGGCAAGGTACAGGGCCCACTTTCCAGCGTGCTAAAGATGGTAAGAGGGAGGGTCAGCTTCTTTGCCCACCACAGGTAACAGGGGCAAAGGGGGGAGGGCATTTTTCCCTCATCCTCTCCACCACATGGCAGACAAGGGGGTGTGTGGCCAGCTATCCCATGTCTCTGACCACAAGGTCAGCTCCACTCTGCTGCCCAGGCAAGGAACAGGGCCTACTTTCCTGTGTGCTACAGCTGGTAAGTGGCAGGGTCAGCTCCCTTGTCTATCACAAGCCAAGAGGAGTGAGGGGTAAGGGGAGACATTGCTGCACGACAGATAAGTAGTGGGGGAAGCTGTCCTGTGCTCACAACTTTGGGTCTGGCTCACCCATAATTCTGCCAACAAGGTTGGCTCTAATCTGTTGCCCAGGCAAGGTATAGGGCCTGGTCTTCCATGTCCTGCTGCTGGTGAGGGGCAGGGACAGCTCTCCCACTTTTGTGATGTCAGGGCCAGCTCTCCTACCTGCCTCAGACATAGAGGGATGGGGGGAAGGCATCTCTTCCCCACCCATGCTGCCATATGGCAGATGAGGGGCAGGGCCAGTTCTCTCATGCTCATGTTCTAGCCAGGCTCACTTGTACCACCCCGCCCCTGTAAAGAGGGTCACCTTCACCGTGCTGCCCTGACAAGATGCAGTACCCACTTTGATGAGTATTGTGACTGGTAAAGGGAAGGGTCAGCTCACTTGCCAGCTGGAGGAGTTAGAGGAAATATGGAGGACATCTTTCACTTGCTCCCACCACCACACTGCAGATGAAGGAGGCAGTACCAGGTATGCCCCTCTCACACCCTTAGGGCTCGCTCACCTGTGCCCCTGTCTACAGGGGCGACTCTACTGTGCTGACCAGGCAAGATACAGGGCCTGTTCTCCCAAGTGCTGCAGCTAATGAGCAGTTGACTCAAGTCCCCAACCTGCTTCATGTGGTGAGGGGTAAAGGGAGGAGGACATCTTTTCCTCACCCATGCCACCACATGGCATATGAGAGGAGTGTGATCTGATATCCCATTCTCATACCCTCATGGGCCAGTTTGCCCATGCCCCTGCAGACAAGGTCAGCTCTTTTATGCTGCTTAGATGAGGTGTAGGACCCTCTCTCCTGAGTGCTTCAGCTGGTGAGAGGCCAGACCAATTCTTCCTAATGTTGCAGCCAGTGAGAGGTGGGGTCAACTCTGTACAACCCTAGTCTCTTAGCCTTTGGTGGTATCTAGAGCCATGGACATCAATAGAGACTGTGGCTGCATCAGAGCCATGAATCCAGACATGGGACTCAGCAGCATCCCAGGCCTACACATCACCATAGCCCTGGGTGGCAATCAAGCCACCCACCTCAGCCTGATCCTCATCTCTTACACTTCTTCAGATATGCCTCTGTCTGTAGTGCATGAACCATTCTGACTGTCTCTTTCTCCCATACCATACATGTGCCCATCTACCCAGTGATGCAAGGTTCCAGGTGGGCCTGTGTTTTCTCCTCATAGCCTAGGGCAGACTGCCCCAGGCCTGCATGTGGGTCTCCTTGTCCTACTATGTCCATCATGGTACTGGGCAGGACCATGCTTCCTCATCACAAAGAGATCATAATAGTGCCCAAGTGCCTGGTGCTTCTTGGATGGGCTCCCAGTTGGTGCAGAGGTATTCCTGGAGTCCTCTATCACACCGAGGCTAGAAGAGACCAATGTTCTTATAAGGAGTGGGAATACAGCTGGGAGAGAATGCCATGTAAATATGAAAGCAGCAAAAAGATGCTGCTACATGACAGAGAATGGCATAGAATGCCAGTTTTGCCAACCAGAGAGGGTGGAAAAGAGGTATGGGACAGCTTCTCCTTCTCAACACTAGAAAGGAGCTAGCCCTATTGATAGTTTAGACTTCTAGTCTCCAGGACTCTCACCCTGCTCATAGTATTTTGTTCCAGTAGCAGTCCCACATAACTACCCCCTTCCATATTTCCTATAGGTATAAGTTGCTTTTCATGGGGCTGTAATACAAAAGAAATACATTCCTAAAGAGGTATTGCACATCAGGGGTTGTATATATGTATAAAACATTAGCTGGATTTAAATTAACTTCTCTGTATTTCACACTGATATAGAGGTATAGAATAAGGATAACCTGCTTCCTTTTAATATATTCTGTTGACTCTTTCAACACTTACATTATTGCTTAACACTCCATCAACATGGAGTTGTTTGGAGTGGTTGATCACATTCTATAGAGCTTGTAGATGAAGAAATCATGATGCCATAAGTGAGATGTTTTTGCAATAAGGAGGAATGTTTTGATCAAGGCTATATGACTAGTAAGAAACAGCAGGGTGCAGTTTCCACCATGCTAGGACAGTATGTGACTAATCCCATGCCCACATGTGCTGCAGAGGCAAAATGCCCTTGCTAGAAAAATACAGGGCTAAATATTGATGCAAAAGTGTTTTTGACTTCCCAGTTCTTCCTTGATGTCTTCCCAACCTGCATGACAACATTCTGCTATGACTGTATGTTTCCACAGACTCCAATCATCTTCCTTCCTTAATCCCGGGACAATCCTCTTTCCCACTGGAGCATCCCACAATAGGTATTAAAGCTCCTTCATGTTCTTTTTCTTCCATTTGAAACTTGATGAGATATAAGAATAGAGGTAGAATATGCAAGTTTGTGCTATTCTATTTTACCACTATAGCAAAGTTCACTATCACTGGTATAGTTGGGTTTAGACTGAGACTCAAATTTCAGACTCCACATTTAAGGTTATTTTTATAGCAATTGATCTTGACTATTGCACACTTACCATAAGCCAGACACTACCTTAGGTGCTTAGATGACCCAGTCTCATTGATCCCTTCTACTTTACAAATGTAGAGACAGAAACTGAGATAAAGGAGGAAACCTGCATCAAGTGAAAAGGCACAGCAATGGTGAAGCTAGGATGTAATTGTAGATCTGGTCAAGTCTATACCTAACATGGAGCACATGCACCCAGAGTTGCCTCTTCTGTATCTGTTCCAAAGATGAAGACTTCAACAAGTAGCCACCATGAAATTTTGGTTCCTAGTTCCCAGAGGATATTTCTAATGAATGGCCTCAGTCCATCAACCAACTAGTAGATCAGTAAAACATCCAGGAGGTCCCTTGGCTCAGAGCTGAGATGTTTACACATGCTACAGATCATATCATTTCTTCTTCCTAACTCCTGAAATCTGAGGGCCATCATTCTTGGATCATCATTCTTGGATCCTCATAAACAGCAACCACATAGGAATCTTTCAGTGACATCCTTAATCTCATTTTAACTTGTCTGGAACCCAGCTCTCACCAATATGCTGTTACTCTATGTTGGTGACAGGAAACTTTGAAAGCTAATCATTCTAGGAACTTTTCTGGACTTAACATGAGAGTGCATGGAAGCAGTAGTCATTTACTGGGACATTCGGCTCTTCTCACTATGGAGCCATTGGCTGGTTCTATTCAGTGTTCTGCCTGCTGGAGTTAATAATGCAGCCCACCTTCTTGCAGCACAAATGCTTAGCCCCTAAAGCTAGTTCAAAAGAAGGAGAAAAATCTTCCTAGAGAGAAATTATTTCCTCTAAGAATTCTAAGCTCTAGAGATTTGCAAGGAAAAAGCACAGATGCTAAACTAACATGCTGGGGAAGAAGGCAGGTGCCAGGCTAAATAAAGAAATGTGAGCACATACACAGAGAACACGCTCCTTTATTTCCACAGAGAGGCACAAATGTATATTAATAAGAATTTTGAATGCCAAGAAATCAAATAATGGCATAAAATCACAGTCAGCCCTAAAGCACCAGAATTGGCTATAATACTGTACTATGGAAAGATCAGAGGATGACCTGGGGACATGGCTCTAAAGCTTCTGAAGCTTCACAGAAGCCTACTGCTCTATTTGGAGGACTACAATTTGATATGTAATTGATCAGAGTCATTCTTGGGCTTAGCCATTGATGCAAGAGTGAGGCTCTGGGAAGCTATGGAAAATCTCAAAAGCATAAGAGCAAAAATTAACTGGGTCTCATGTTCTAGACTGAGAGCTCTATAAGAAGTCTGAAGCAAATGTCTTTCCTCTTTCTAAGAAGCAGACATGACTTCAAATGCAATGAGGGCTTAGGTAGAGCATGGCTAGCAGAAAGATAATGGCAGCCTCTTCTCACAATCCTTGTACCACAAGGAAGGGATACTTCATGTACGAGAGTGCTTGGGTTTGTCTGCTCCCTTTCATGCCCATGCCTGGCCAGATATACGAGACAGCTATACCAATGCCATATAGTCCTTCTGTATTAGTCAGGGATCTCTAGAATTGCAGAACTTATGGAATGAATCTCTCTCTCTCTCTCTCTTTCTCTCATATATATATATATATATATATATATATATATATATATATATATATATATTACATACACATACATACATACATAGATGGATGGATGGATAGAGACAGACAGATAGACAAATAGACAGATATAGATTTAGATATATATATAGAGAGAGAATTTATTGGAATGACTTACAGTCTGCAGTCCAAGAATGGCTAGCTGAGGATGGAAGGTTCAAGAATCTAGTAGTTCCTCAGTCCCATGAGGCTGAGTGTCTTAGCTGGTCTTCTGTATATGCTGGAATCCTGAAGAAGTAGGCTCCAATGACAGTGAAAGAATGGATGTGCTGACAGGGCAAGGGCAAGCAGGCAAAGATGAAACTTTCCTTCTTCCATGTCCTTATACAGGCTTCCTTCCAGCAGAAGGTGTGGCCCAGATTAAAGACTTGGGTCATCTCACCTCAAGATCTGGATCAAAAGCCTGTGCCTTCTAGCCTCACATTTATTTACCCCCCTTTCTTCTCTTTGAACCTAAGGCACAGTTTTATATAGCTCAAACTCAGGCAGTTAGTTTTTGGATCAGTGTCTATGATGGCCAGCAGAAAATATATCACTTGGGGGCTGGAGAGATGGCTCAGCGATTAAGAGCACTGGTTGTTCTTCCAGAGGTCCTGAGTTCAATTCCCTCAACCACATGGTGGCTCAAAACTCTCTGTAATGATATCTGTTGCCCTCTTCTGGCCTGCAAGCATGCATGTAGGCAGAACACTGTCTACATAATAAATAAGTAAATCTTTAAAAGAAAACATACCACTTTATTCCATTTTTGGAGCCATTATGCCAGTGGGGCCAGGGGCCATACATGGTGGTGTTGGTGGACAAGCTAGAGAGTCTGCTGTTTAGTGGGGCAACAAAGATGTTACAACAAAAATTCTAAATCATAGTGGGATGGTGGTAGTCCATACCTTTAGTCCCAGCACTTTGGAGGCAGAGGCAGGTGGATCTCTGTGAGTTCCAGGCCAGCCTAGTCTACAGAGAGAGAGAGTTCCAGAACAGCAAGGGTGGCTACAAAGAGAAACACTCTCTCAAAAAACAAAAAAGTTCTAAATCATGATTTTATTTGTGCAACAAGACATATGGCCATTGACCCTGATTCTTATAGCCTGGGCAATAATCTATTTCATTATCCTTCCTATATCCATTTCCTGTTTAAATTTTCCATGGCTAATTTCTATTGCCTATAACCAAGAATACTAAACAACCCATAAATATATGTTGAAATCCTAGTATATATTCTTCTATTCTCTCCACAGCCTGTTATCCTTTGAAATCCAATACAAATCTCTCATCTTCTAAGAAACATAGTCTATGTATTTAATTTATTCTAACAATATTCTTGAGTGTTATGAATCAGTCACTCTGCTAAGTATTAAGGCTGTTTCAACAAATTGCCTTCTGTTCATTTTGCATATAGGTCTTGATATTGTAATTAATGTTTAATAAACAGGACCAGATGATGAGGATGAATCCCTGGCATATGTGTGAACCATGATAGGGAAATAAGAGATGAAAAGTTAAGGCTACTGACTTTGATAATAGAAGACCAACCATCTCATCAAAAGAGATAATTAATCTAGTCAATGCATTAAAAATAATGTCTTGTAGTGGGTAGCCATTCCAGCTTGGTTCTGGAAGTTCCAATCCCCATTGAGACTCTGGCAACTGTCACGCCTACAAGGCGGGGTGAGGGGAGGCGCCTGGGGACCCGAGAGCTGGATGGGCCAGTGCTCTCGCTGGGCGCTCTCTCAGTGCCGGGACGCTGACTGGTGGAGATTGACTGTGCAGAGCTCTGGAGAACACCGCTGGACTGCGTTACACCTTCCCCAGACCCTGCGACCTACCCATTACTTAATTTGTGAATTACACCATTAAATAAATATCCTTTTAACTACGTGGAGTGGCCAAAATAATTTCTCCAATATCTGGCGTTCACGTGGGGCAAACTCCAAAGGCCTGGGCGGCTCCCACCGTCTCCTCCCTAGCTGGCGGGTATCTAAACCCGCCTGCAAAGTTCCATATAACCAGGGAACACCTACACGGTTCCATTCCCGAAAAAGGGAGCAGCTAGTCCTATCTCAATTCCCTAGCTTAGCCCCAGACCAGTGAAAGAGGCAGGAGAGTGCTAGCTCCGATTTCCGCCATCTCCGCCATTTCCGCCATCTCCCTCTGACTCCAGCCAAGATCGCCAGCAGCCCTGTTTTGGAGCTGTACCAACGCCACCTGCTGGCTGAAAGTGCTACTACACACCCCCAAACCCACGAAAGGTAAGCATATTGTTTCAAGTAAAGGTACTTGATAATTTTACACCTTAAAATTGACTAACAAATTTTGAGTAATTCGTGTAATATGGCCGACAACATTACCTCACAAGAATTTAAAAACCTTTTTGCCTGTATGATGAATGACATCTTCCTGGAAATATACGACATTCCTAAGGCATAGCTGGGCTATACTATTTTGGCATTCATCATAATAATTTACACAGTGTTCAAACACTGGTTTAAGAACAAAGATGAGTCATTATTGGGACTGATACAGGCTTTAAAAGATATCAATGAAGGCTTACAGAAAAAGATTCTCTCTCTGGAATCTGCTTTAAAAGATAGCAATGAAGGCTTACAGAAAAAGATTCTCTCTCTGGAATCTGCTTTAAAAGATAGCAATGAAGGCTTAGAGAAAAAGATTCTTTCTCTAGAATCTGCTAATCAGGATTTACAAAACAGGCTTGTACCCAAAATTGATTTTATTGATAATATATATGAATATTTAATGGATAGAACACTAACTCTCCAGAGTGAAGTTGTGGCTACTCAAACAGTATATAAGGAAGAAAGATTATCGTTAATTGATAGGATAAGGTCCATGGAATCATGTGTTTCTGAAGAACATAAAAACTTCTATGATTCCATGAGAAATATGGAGTCCCTTGCAAGAGAGGAGGTTCACTCCCTAGAACAGACCCTAGGTGCTCGTTTGCAAGCCTTAGAAGAAACTCTCAGTAATCATGACAAGGGAACTAATAAGCAGAAGGTCAAGACCATAGAGGTTGTAACATCTCCAAATGGCTCTCATACAATGGCTTATCCTGTTATTGTCCATGAGAAGCCAGCAGATGACACACACCCCGAGCCATATATGACATATACATTACAACCAATTTCAACAAGGGACTTTAAAAATATAAAGGAAGCAGTAGTTACGTATGGGATACACTCCACATATGTAAAACAGATGTTAAATTCGTGGTCTACCTCACATAGAATCATTCCAGATGACTGGCATCAGCTAATTTCAGCTGTTCTAGAATATAGCCAGCAGTTACAGTGGAAAAGCTGGCTGAGAGAAGAGGCAAAAAATTTAGAACAACAAGGTAAAATCAGAGGTTTTGTGATCTCCCAAGATCAAATACTTGGTGAGGGATTTTTCGCTGACAGGAATGTACAAGCCACTTATGATGAGCATACAATATCCCTATGCCGTACAGCAGTTCTAAATGCTTGGGAAAAAATTCCAGAACCTGGAAAACCAACTGAGGTATACACAAAGATATTTCAGGGACCACACAAACCCTTCACTGATTTTTTACAAAGACTGAACAGGGCTATAACAAGAGCTGTGTCAGACAAAGAAAAGTATTAACTGAGAACTTGGCGTTCGACAATGCTAATGCAGAATGCAGAAGAATACTTACACCATTAAAGATCAGATCAGCTCCTTTGGAAGAATGGATTCAATATACTAATGGTGTTCAGTCTCTTAACTACAATAATGAGGTTTGGATAGGAGAGACAAATCCCAGAGGTGAAAGAAGGCCCCGTGTTACCAAATGTTTTAAATGTGGTACACCAGGTCATATAAGTAAAAACTGTACATGGGGTACTCCTAGAAGCAATACTCCTTCTAGGAATAGCCTAAACAGGAGACCCCAACCACCTCCTGGATTATGTAGAAGATGTGGCACATTGGACCAGTGAGTGCAGATCAAAAATAGATATACAAGGCAACCCTTTACTGGCGGGAAACGCCTCAGGGGGCCTCTTGCAGGCCCCCAAACCAAACATAGTACGAACATTCCCTGCCACTGTGGAAGAAATTCCTCTCCAGGACAACTGAATAAACCAATGCCTAATGTAAAAACCGATACTGCAATGGATGATAAAACAGCTTTGATAGCTGGATCACAGTTTACAAAGAACACTATAAAACAAATATTTTGGCAGACTTCCATAAATGAACAAAGACCAAAGCTTAGAATTCGAATTAATGGCCTGGTTCTGGAGGGCCTGGTAGACACAGGTGCAGATGTGACTATAATTACACCAAAATCATGTCATCCGAGTTGGTCTTTTCAAGAGGTAGATGTCCAATTGTTAGGGATTGGCACCCTATCTCAGATAAAACAGAGTTCTAGATGGGTTGAATGCATAGGGCCAGAAGGACAGAGAGGAAGGCTGAAGCCTTATGTAGCAAATGTAGCAGTAAATCTTTGGGACCGAGATCTGTTACAACAGTGGAATACCCAGATTAAAATTCCTACACTTTCAGAAAAGGAATACAGACCAATGCATGTTTCTAGGAATAATATCATAACATGCTATAAAAATCAGTCACCAACCATTCAGGCTGTTCACAAACAGAGCACGACTGTTGTTGAACTCTCAGAAGTACCAACTGCCTTACCTTTAAAATGGCTAACTAATAAACCTGTCTGGGTTGGACAATGGCCTTTGACAAAAGAGAAGCTACAAGCTTTAGAACAGCTGGTTCAAGAGCAGTTAAATGCTCAACACATTGAAGAATCTACCAGTCCTTGGAATTCTCATGTATTTGTTATTTAAAAAAATCTGGTAATTGGAGAATACTGACAGATCTGAGAGCTATTAATAAAGTAATTCAGCCAATGGGCTCCCTACAGACTGGGATGCCCTTGCCCTCTATGCTACCAAAAGAATGGCCTATAATAGTTATTGACTTAAAAGACTGTTTCTTTACCATACCGTTACAGGAAAATGATAGAGAAAAATTTGCCTTCACAGTACCTAATTATAATAATTCTCAGCCAGTCAAGAGATATCAATGGAAGGTCCTCCCACAGGGAATGTTAAACAGCCCTACTTTGTGTCAATACTTTGTGCAGAAACCATTAGAGATAATTCGTGTAAAGTTTCCACAATCTATAATTTATCACTATATGGATGATATCCTATTAGCTGATCCAAAGTTAGATACATTAGAAAGCATGTTTGAAGAAATAAAAAAAGTTTTGCCTCGCTGGGGACTGCAAATTGCTCCTGAAAAAATACAAAGAGAAGATTCTATTAATTACTTAGGATATAAGATAGAGCTACAAAAAATTAGACCCCAAAAGGTACAACTAAGAAGAGATAGATTGAAGACTCTTAATGATTTTCAAAAGTTATTAGGAAGCATTTCCAACTTACTGGGTATCATGGGAATACCCAAAGATGGACTACAAAATTTGGCTAATACTCTAGAAGGGGACAAAGAATTAAATAGTCCAAGAGAATTATCAGCCGAAGCTGAGAAGGAATTGGCTCTAGTAGAAAAGACAATTCGAGAAGCACATGTGGATCGTGTGGATCCAGAACTTAAATGCATTCTTGTCATATTCCCCTCCAGACATTCCCCAAAGGTATTTTGATGCAGAGGGAAGATATTATATTGGAATGGATATTCCTACCACGTAAACCAAATAAGAAATTAAAGACTTATATAGAAAAGATCTCTGATTTGATTCAAAAGGGTAAATTAAGACTTCGCCAGTTGACAGGAATGGACCCAGCAGAAATTGTAGTACCATTAACTAATGAGGAAATTTCATCACTATGGAAAGATAATGAATACTGGCAGAGAGCCTGCAGTAACTTTTTAGGAGAGATTAACAACCACTATCCCAAAAGCAAGAGAATAGAATTCATAAAGAAGACTGAATGGGTCCTTCCTCACATTGTACGACAAAAGCCAATTTCTGGAGTCCTCACATTCTATACTGATGCAAATAAATCAGGGAAAGCAGGATATAAATCAGGAGACTTAAGTAAAGTGGTGCAAAGTCCATATAGCTCTGTACAAAAGGCAGAACTGTATGCCATTCTTATGGTACTGATGGACTTCACAGAACCCCTCAATATAGTCACTGACCCTCAATATGCAGAGAGAGTTGTTTTACATATTGAAACTGCTGAATTTATTCCTGATAATACAGAATTAACTTCATTATTCATACAATTGCAGGAAATCATCAGAAAAAGGGAACATCTATTGATGTAACCAACCGTCTTATTATATAAGAAACACAGAAACAATGTAAAAGAGAAAGCCGAGAGGTCAGAGCTCAGAGCTAAAATCTCACCCTTCCGCCTGCGGTGTCCCAGCTTCCCAAAGAGGGCTACTTCCTGTCTGTATGTCTTTTTTATAGTATTATTGTTCTGCCTTCTCATTGGTTGATAAACCCAAACACGTGACTGCCTCGTCACTGTCTGAATGTACAGCCCCCTAGGTCTTAAAGGCATATGTCTCCAATGCTGGCTGTATCCCTGAACACACAGAGATCTATGGGATTAAAGGTATGTGCCACCACCGCCACACTCTGTCTATGGCTCTAATAGCTCTGACCCCGGGCGACTTTATTTATTAACATACAATCAAAATCACATTTCAGTACAATTAGATTACCACCACAAACATGCTATATATATAACACATATCAGATCCCATACAGGTCTGCCAGGACCTTTAGCACAAGGTAATGATGAGATTGGTCAGTTACTAATAGGTAATGTGCTAGAAGCTTCAGAATATCATAAGAAACACCATATAAATAGCAAAGGTTTGAAGAAGGATTTCTCCATCACTTGGCAACAGGCTAAGGATATTGTGAAAAAATGTCCTACTTGTTCCATCTATAACCAAACTCCATTACCTGCAGGGAATAATCCAAAAGGTATACAAAGAAATGAAATTTGGCAGATGGATGTGTTTCATTTTGCAGAATTTGGAAGATTAAAGTATGTACATCATACCATTGACACCTATTCAGGATTTCAATGGGCAACTCCTGTGAGTTCTGAAAAGGCTGATTCTGTGATTACACACCTATTAGAAGTTATGGCCATCATGGGAATACCTGTACAAATTAAGACAGACAATGCCCCAGCATATGTCTCCAATAAAATGAGACAGTTCTTTGCTTATTATAATATAAAGCATGTTACAGGTATACCACACAATCCCACAGGCCAAGCAGTCATAGAGAGATCCAATCGAACATTAAAGGATATGCTAAATAAACAGCAACAGGTAACAATGACTCCTAGAAATAGACTGCATAGTGCTTTATTAACCTTGAATTTTCTCAATGCTAATGAGCAAGGAACAACAGCTGCGGAGAGACATTGGACGACAGACAAAACTCC
This sequence comes from Peromyscus leucopus, assembly GCF_004664715.2. Taxonomy (NCBI): domain Eukaryota; kingdom Metazoa; phylum Chordata; class Mammalia; order Rodentia; family Cricetidae; genus Peromyscus; species Peromyscus leucopus. The sequence continues at coordinate 132,698,633 of NC_051083.1, read as the reverse complement.
TGAGCTAAACCAACCAGTTTATTTCAAGGATGTGCTGACCTCAGAATGGAAACCTGGATATGTTCTACGTTGGGGAAGGGGTTTTGCCTTTGTTTCTGCAGGAGAAGAAAAGCTATGGATACCAACAAAATTAATAAAAATTCAATTCGAACAGGAAAAACCCCTTGATGAAGAGAAGTAAAAGATCATCCACCAATGTGACATCTCTACAAGTTGTAAGAAAAATTTAACAATCAAAGGGTGGGGTAGGGTTCTGTTTTTGTCTTTCCAGGATAATGGAAATACCCATCCTCCAAAACTCATAAGGCCATGGATATCCGGATGTTTATAGCAGAAAGGAAGAATCTATTGGTACCAATCTAAACATGGTAAAATCTCACTGTCTAACATCTTTCTCTCTATCAATCTAGAAAAGTTGTGGTTCCAATTCAATTATAGCCAAGCTGGCTTTGGAGATGGAATTGGCTCACTCTTTCTCTAAACCCAAGCATATTGCTAAAAGAAAAGTTTAAGAGATTCTTCATTTCCATATCAGAAGAGCCCTCTGGTGTGAGACAGAAGGAAACCAATAAAAAGGGACCATTGTCTTCTAAATTCTAATTCTCTCCATGCTTACACTTGATTTCTCAGAATCCTTTCTTACATGCTATGTCCTCTTTAAATCCAAACCTCCCATTTTTGATAACAAATAAGTTTTTCCAATAGCAATCTCAGAAGTCACCAGAAGGAAGATGGGGCTCCAACAACAACAACTCTACCCAATCCAGAATGATGCCATGGTAATCATCATCATACTACACTTCTTGCCAGAATTTCAGACAATCTTACCCATTACTCTAAAACTTGCTGCAGAACCTACAGTTAGTCTAACTGAGATTTAACTATCTGAGCTTTCTCACAGTACCCAACAGAGATAACATCACCCCCTAAACGGCAGGAAGCAATTCTAAGAAAACAACGCCCCTTCTCCCTTAGGTTTCATAATTCTCAGGGTTATGGATGACGGTTATAGGGTTGGGGGTGGAAGAAAATATTAACTCAGGATTGTAAAAAAAAAAAACAGGGGGGTGGAGGGAGAAGAAATGGAACGATAGGTATAAGATATGATGGTAAATCATTGTATATACTAGTAAACAAACTTAGTAAAATAGCAACCTTAGATAATTTGCACTGTAATTTGTACTGTTATAGAATCTTATATGTTGATACAAATGTAAACTATTTTTATACTCCTGTTTAAGATAATTTGTATATTGATACAAATACAGAACTATATTTGTTATAATGTACATATATTTCTACTCTTATTTGAAACATTTTTATATTGATACAAATGTAAATTTATATCTGTCATACTTTATATATGTTCTACTTCTGTTTAGGATATTCGGTATATTGATATATATTTAATATTATTGTCATATTGCATATCGCACTATATATTCCTACCTCTGTTATAAATACCTTGTGTATTGTCACAATTTTGAAGTCATCGTTCTTCACCATACATTTGCTTATAGACTGTTTACCTTATTTACGTGAAGCCTTAGTCCTTAGGTTTTCGATAGATAAGATTTATAGATTTATAGTCGCCTATGCCTGTCATCTCTATAGTTACATTAGTTAGGTTATCCAGATTTACAGATACATAGGTCAGATGGGCAGGTAATCTTCAAACACTTCATAGACCTGGAGAATATGGCATTTAAATAATTTAGAATTCTGTTGACGTGAGACACAATTGCTCCTGGCTGCACCAATTGATCCCGAGAGAATGTTGGGCTTCTAAGACATTTCCATTTGGAAGTTTGTCTTTTGGCACAAAATGGCCTACTGGGCAAAGAACTGCCCTTGCCTTGATGGCTGACAGTACAAATGCAATGCTCTCCTTTCTGGACAAGCGGGACACAAGGAAAGCGACCACTGTACTCTGCCAAGACAGGGTAAGATGGTCTTTCAGAAATCCTGCTTCTGAAAATGGTCTGTCAGATACTCTAGGCCTGTAGCCAATTTGAATGCACTAACAATGCTGAGAAACATTAGGTGACTGTCCAGGCTGCCAGCTGTCTTGGTCTACTCTTGCAAGATTCCCGAAAGTTGCTTGCATCCATCTACCATTTCTCAGGTACCATTATGTTCCTTCTCAGGTCTTTGATGGGATTGAAGACTAGCAGTTATAGTTACAACTTAGTATATATAATATCTTAGATAGAACATATTAAGTATTAGATTCAGGTTCTTTAGGATAGGACACCTTTGAATGATCTTTATAACATGCTGTTTACCTATGCTCTATACTTCTCTGGATTTTAGTATCTGTTTCTTGCTTGATATTGTTTGCATTGGTTGTAGTTACATCTTATCTAGGTCATTATCTCTCATTATTTCTGGACAATATTTGATAACCACTCCTTTGTATATAGTCTTGTATTAGTTTAGAACCTTCTTATTTAGACAAAAAGGGGGAGATGTAGTGGGTAGCCATTCCAGCTTGGTTCTGGAAGTTCCAACCCCCATTGAGACTCTGGCAACTGTCACCCCTACGAGGCGGGGCGAGGGGAGGTGCCTGGGGACCCGAGAGCTGGATGGGCCAGTGCTCTCGCTGGGCGCTCTCTCGGTGCCGGGATGCTGACCAGTGGAGATTGACTGTGCAGAGCTCTGGAGAACACCGCTGGACTGCGTTACACCTTCCCCAGACCCTGTGACCTACCCATTACTTAATTTGTGAGTTACGCCATTAAATAAATATCCTTTTAACTACATGGAGTGGCCAAAATAATTTCTCCAATAATGTCTGAAATGTATCAAGGATTTGTAAAGATAATAATTATTATTTTGGCAAGATATCAGAAAGGTGAATATCATATCATCATATCTGGGGATTCTTCCATGAAGAAAGAGGAAATAGAAAATTTTAATTGTGTACAAATTTTATGAAAAAAATAAAATAATTATAATAATGAATTAACAAGATGGGTATAATAACAGATAACACACAGCAGAAGAAAGAATTAATGAACTGGAAAATAACTCATGGGAAAATAGCCAGAATGTGCACAGAGACTCAAATGTACAAAACACTAAAGAGAGTATAAGAGACATAAAGGACAGAACAAACAATCCATGAATAAGTGGCATCAGAAGAATAATGAGAGAAGGGTAGAAGAGCAACTGAATAGTTAAAGCACAGATGCTAAACTAACATGCTAGGGAAGAAGACACTTCTCGGGCTAGATCCACTAGGCTATGGAGTTTTCAAACAGAGAAGGCATCAAAGCACAAATTAAAGAGGCTTATACATCTCAACATGGGTGAATTAGAGAGGAATACACTGAAGAATCACAATAAAACTATTGTAATAAAAATGAGAAAATACCAAAATAAAGTAGCATTCAATTATATAATGTTTTGTATTTTGAAATGTGTGACAATAATGACAGAAATACTTAGAATTAAGAATGAAAATGTGGAGAAATTGCTACTTCAGAAACAACTGAATAACAAGTATCACAGTAGCTATCCTGCAAGAAAAAACCCATAAATCTAGACAAAACAGCCCAAAAAATTACTTCCAGGTGCTAGAAATTAGACACTTCACTTGAGGAAATTGTTGTGAAGACTTTCTATTCTAGGGAAGAATGTTCATGGTTCTGAGAGACAGACATTTATCAGACTGTGATTGCTCCAAACCACAGAGGAGGCACAAAAAAAAAAGTCTGCATGGAACCATGACCACACCTAACAGCAACTTTGAAATCTTCAAAGGGACTATGATAAAGCCATAAAGCCAATTAACACCATGGAAAAAATGAATTTAGACTACAAACTGGTCAGGACAATTTCAAGAGGACTAGCTGAGATGATCCAACCTGACAGACTACTTGAACAAGGACTTGAAACAAGCCCTGAACTTTCCTTTTATGCAGAGACTGGACAAATGATACAGGACTTGACAATTAACCTAATTTTTTTCTTTTCAAGATTCCCTAAAGATATCTTCACCCCTAGAAAGCAAAAAGGAAAAGAGAATATAGATATGAGATAGATCATCGAATCTACTCTGAGAAAAATGATAAAGAAATAATAGGATAAATAGGTAGATCGCTGAATCTACACTGAAAAGAAAAAGAGGAAGATATAAAAATGACAAAAGGTAGACTACTAAATCTATTATGAAAAGAAAAAAGAGAGAATATGGTTATGATAAGATAAAAGGGGGGCTGGAGACATGGCTCAGAGATTAAGAGCACCAACTGCTCTTCCAGAGGTCCTGAGTTCAATTCCCAGCAACCACATGGTGGCTCACAACCATCTATAATGAGATCTGGCGCCCTCTTCTGTATACATAATAAATAAATAAATAAATCAAAAAAAAGATAAAAGGGATATTATGGAATCTACTTTTAAAAAGGAATTACTTGTTTTAAATAAGATAAGTAATGAAATTTTTTTGGTCTTAGTTTATCATATGTTACTGGACTGGACATTGTTAATATATATAATGCAGTTTTTATCTGAATCTGTCAAATGTTAATGGACTAGACATCATTAATGTAATTTTTGGCTGTATATATTGCATATACTTATTGGATAGTTTTTCTTGTATTATAAGTTTTCTTTAATTTTAGACAAAAAGAGAGGAAATGTGGTGGTATTGTGTTCCCCAAAATATTGTGTACCTTAATAAACTTTTTGATACACTCTCTGATAGCAACAAGCTCCATAACTGCTTCAGTTAGCTGCATGGGAAAATGTCTCAACTGTAATGAACTGAAATGAAACCATGCATAACATGACAGTCCTACTGAAGAGAGGAGCAGAGATCAGAAAGTAGGAAATGTAAAATGATAATCTTCTGTGAGATAGGATCAGAACCAGAGAAGGATCACAGATAGACAGAAGCACCAAAAGTCCACAACATCATATGCCAGGACCATGAAGACAAGCTATTACAAACTAGATGGCTTCAGCAATAAAAATATATTCTCTCAAAATTCTGTAGGCTGGAAGCCCAAGATCAAGGTGTTAGCAGGACTGATTCTTTCTGAGAGCTGGGACAAGAAATGATGTTTCCAGATTGTTTTCCTCATCTTGTCTTTATTTTTTATAACTTCTGATACTGCCTTCTCTTGATACATATCTTTCTGTAAAAAAATTATTCTTCTTATAAGAACTCCAATCTTTTTGGATTAGAGCCCATACTGATGACCTCACTTTAATTTGATTACTCTGTAATGGCTCTATTTCCAAATAGGAAAACATTGGGAAGTACTGGAGTTTGTGAATTCAGTATACAATATTTGAGAATACAGTTCAACATACAAGTACTAGTATAGAATCTTCTGAAAGAATATGAGTGAATCTGAACCATAAATCTAAGGCAAGATAATGTTCATGAAGTTAAATATACAATAAAATATTCAAAATTTAAGGTTATATGAAATTTTGACATAAATTAATTAAGATTAAAATATTCTAGATACTGATCAACAATAGAATATTCAAAATTTAAGGTTATATGAAATTTTGACATAAATTAATTAAGATTAAAATATTCCAGATACTGATCAGCAAAAAAGGAGATATAAAAAGTATATTCTATTAACAAATCCAAATATGCCATTGATGGGTGATTAGATAGGGAACCTAAGCAGAGAAGTGATAAAGTATCCAAAAGAACCAAATGATACTCTAGAATTGAAAAGGATAATAACTGAAATTAATAATTCACTGTATGGGCTTAATAAGTATTTGAAAAGGACCGAAGATCGACTTAGCAACTTTAAAGACACTAGTGTAATTTATCCAATATGCAATAATATGCTGAGAAGAAGGATGAAGCAGAAAAATGCTGTAAAAAAAATAGTGGTCAAACACTTCCCAAGTTTGATAAAAACTTTGACTTATACAATTAAGGGTCTCAGTGAACCTCAAGTAGAGTAAATGGAAAAAAAATACCTAATCACACTATAGTAATTTGCTTAAAGTCAAAAATAAAAGAATATCTCTAAAAACCCAGAAGAAAAAAATATAGGACATATTTAGGAATAATGATACAAATAATGGCTGACCACTCACCAGAAAGAATGCATGCAAATAAGCTTTGGAATAAGATTTTTAAAGTACTGTCAAAACAAACAAATGATTCAACAAAATACACTCAAAACCAAGGTTGAAATAAAGGTACTCTCAGATAAATAATTGCTGAGAGAATTCATAGAAGTAGATCCACAGCAATAAAAGGAAAAGAGCATTACATGAGAACTCAGAAATAGAGGAAGATAATTAAATATTATAAATGGTAAGAGAATAGGTTATCATGAAGAACTTTCCTTATTTATTTTACTTGTCATGATTTATTTAAAATAAAATTGATTGTCTCTAAAACTGATGGAACTTTTAAGTTAGGTTTCATACAATGAATAAGAATATCGCAAGAATATAACACAAAGCACACAGTATGACTGGTAGATGAAATTATACCTTTTGAAAATGATTACTCTCATATATTAGTCAAGTGAGAGGTATCATGCAGAAAGTGGGAATTGGAAAGTGTAAGAAAATGCAAAATGTTGTGTGAAATGGTGGAACACTGATAATCTAAAATGCACATTTTTAGCACTGAAAAGATTAAAAATAATGAGAGTTATAGCTCAGAATGGAATAATTAAATATTAATCACAAGAAACAAAGAATAAACAAGAAAACAGATAACAAGCAACAAAATCTGACAAATTCTGGCTCTGCTGCTTACTTGTCAGGTACCTTTTGTCATATTATGAAACCTTCTCAATAATCCATTTCTTCACCTGTAGCATGGTAATAATACCAATATAATGCATTTGTTATAAAACTAAAAAATATTAAATTGAAAGACACTATCAAGACAAAATATCTAAATACAACAATATTAATGATTACATTAAGCAAAATAGAATAAAACACTTTGATTGAAGATTAAACTTGGAGGCTTGAGAGATGATTCAGTGTTTAAGAGCACTGGCTGCTCTTTCAGAGGACACAGCTTCAATTTCCAGCACCGTGTGTCAGGTAATAACTGTACCTGTAGCTAGAGTTTTCCTGCCTTGCCCACAGTCAGGACAAATCTTTGTCACACACCAGTCCCACAGCCGCTCAGACCCAGCCAAGTAAACACAGAGACTTATATTGCATACAAACTGTATGGCCGTAGCAGGCTTCTTGCTAACTGTTCTTATAGCTTAAATTAATCCATTTCCATAAATCTATACCTTGCCACGTGGCTGGTGGCTTACCGGCATCTTCACATGCTGCTGGTCATGGCAGCGGCTGCAGTGTCTCCTGCCTTAGCCTTCTGCTTCCCAGAATTCTCCTCTCTCCTTGTCCCACCTACTTCCTGCCTGGCCACTGGCCAACCAGTGTTTTATTTATTGACCAATCAGAGCAATTTGACATATAGACCGTCCCACAGCATGTACCTCCAATCCCAAGGGATCCAATGCCCTTTTATGGTCTCTATAGGTACCAGGCATGCATTTGGCACACAAATATAAATGCAGAAAAAACACTTGTACACATAAATAAAAAAAGGTCTTTAGCAAGCATGTGGAAGTCTTTGCATTTGATATTTAGCACCACAAAACATAGATGTCACATCAGATAAAAAGGAAAATTCAATAATATATCTAAATACATAATTTAAATATATCAACATTGATTTTTTTAAATGAAGAGGAATAAAACAGACAGTGAGATATCTTGATAGAGGAAGACATCATGAGAACAGGGAGAAACCTGATATGAGGGAAGTTCCCAAAAATCCACGGGGATGACCCCAGTTTAGACTACTAGCAGTGGTGGAGGGGGTACTGGAGCTGGCCTACTCTGGTGATCAGATTGGTGAATGCCTTAACTGTCATCATAGAGCCTTTGTCTAACTGATGGAAACAGATGCAGAGAGCCACAGCCAAGCCCCAGGCCAAGCTCCGGACGTCCAGTCAAAGAGAGGAAAGAAAGATTCTATGAGCAAGGGGCATCAAGACCATGATGGGGGAAACTTACAGAGACAACTGAATCAAGCTGATGGGAAGTCATGAACTTTGGATTGACAGCTGTGGAGCCTGCATGGGACTGGACTGAGTCCTCTGCATGGGCAAGACAGTTGTGTAGCTTGGTCTGTTTGAGGGGACCCTGACTGTGGGAATAGGATCTACTCCTGGTACATGAACTGCCTTTTTTGGAGCCCATTACCTATGGAGGGACACCTTGCATATCCTTGATTCAGGGGGAAGGGCTTGGACCTGCCTCAGCTGAATGCACCAGGCTTTGCTGACTCCCCATGGGAGGCCTTACCTTTTCAGAGGAGGAGATGGGGGGTGACCTGGCGAGAAAGGCTGGGGGGAATCTGTGGTTGCTTTGTGGCATGAATAAAAAGTTTCTTAATAAATAAAATAAGCAAAATAAGAGGCATAAAACAAAGATAAATCTGCATTCGTTACTGTGAATTTCATGCCCCCCCTTTTTTCTTAGTAACCGATAGACCAACTAGAAAAAAATGAATAAGGATGTATATGTTCTAAATAATATTATTAAACTTTATAACTTAATTACTACTTTTAGAATATCACTGTAATTTCCAAATCCAGTTATATTCTGATACTAAAACTAGAAGAAAGTGTCCTAAAAGAAACAAATTGTATGCTTGTATCCTTCATAAACAAGCATGGAAAAAATCTTTCATAATAAATGAACCAAGTAAGTTTATTAATATATAAATAGGTCAATATGTTATGACCATTAAGTAATTCCAGTAATTCTAGATTAGTTTAACATTCAAAAACCAATGTAATTCAAATTTGTGAACTGTAGATAAAGTATTGCTAGAGGAAAAAATTAAATTAGACAAAAGAAAGATCTCAGGCCAACAATCTAAACATCTATGTTAAACCTTAGAAAACAGGGAACTGAGCAGGTAGTGGTGGTACACGTCTTTAATCCCAGCACTCAGGAGGCAGAACCAGGTGAATCTCTGTGACTTCGAGGCCAGCCTGGGCTACCAAGTGAGTTCCAGGAAAGGCGCAAAACTACATAGAGAAACCCTGTCTTAAAAAACCAAAAAAAAAAAGAAAAGAAAAAAAAAAACAGCAAACTGAGACTAAATTAAGATTTATCACAGTTACAATCCACATTGCTATGTTAATGAAAGGACACACACACACACACACACACACACACACACACACACACACTCAGAGAGTTATATAATAGTCCAGCACAGTTAATAGACTTTTGAGAAAGCTGCAAAGCAATTCAATGGAGAATGACTAATCTTCTCAATGGTGTTGAAGTCATTGAACATCCATATACATCAAATAAAAACTAAAACTTCTCAACCCATCCCTCAAACATCATACAGAGATTATATGAAAAAGTTTATGGCTATAAAGATGATGCTATACAACCTTCTAAAGTAAAGACAAAATATTGACAGCCCACAGTTACACAAGAATTCTTAGACATCACATCAGAGACAAGACAACAAAAGATGGAAAATAGTGACTTCGGCTTCATAAAATAGAGAGATGGCTCCACAGTTATGATCATTTGCTGCTTTTCCAAAGAATCTGGGTTCAGTTCCTGTGGAGACCCACAGAGGCTTCCTAGTGAGAGGGTACTCAGGGTCAGAGAATCTGAGCTTGCTTTACCCAGCAGGGCTTCATAATGGGATGATTTGACCACGGGCATGGTTAACAGGTATTTTGAAGGGTCTACACTTGGCTGTACATTGTACATTGATCTTGCAAGGGGGAAATATTTTGCTATGCCCCTTGGCATTTGTATAAAAAGCCCTTTTGAATAAATGCCCAGGGCAGCTGGGTATTGACCCAGGGCCCTCTTGAAGCTATCCTGTGTCTGTCTTTTTATCTCTTTCTATCTATCATTTCCTCATTCCTCTCTCCTCCACATAAGAACTCTTTGAAAGGTGGGAGAAGGTAGGAATTGGACTCCCACAGACACCCACAAATTCCAACATCCATGTGGTGACTCACAACCATCTGTATCTAAAGCCCTCTTCTGACCTCTGTGGGCATAACACATGCATATGGTACACAGACATAGATGTAGGCAAAACACCAATACTCATAAAATGATAAAAATAAAATATTAAAATTTTGCTTTGTGAAATATCTGCTAAAATTAGAAGAAAATATTTGCAAATCATATAAATAATAAGACATCTATAGCTAGACTACATGAAAGCTCTCACATGATTGAAAGAAACAATTTTAAAAAGTGAACATTTCTAATCATTGTAAAGTCATGTGTAATTTTAAGAAATAATACAGAGAGATCCAGTGGTCACTTTCTCATTTTCTCACAGTGGCAATACTTTATCAAAGTTCACTATAATATCTCAACCAGGATATTAGCATTGATACAATCTAGATACAGAACATATCCATCATCGAAGAGATATTTCATGTCTATGCTTTTGATCACCATATCCGTTTCCTTCCCTGAGACCCTATCTCCAACACTAATACCCATCAATCTATTCTACATTTATGAAGTTTTTCAAGTCAATCATAAATTTGCTCTGTATTTTGCATTTAGATTCACTCTTTGAAAATTCATTCAGATTGTTGCATGCATTGATAGTTTTCCTTTAATTAGTGAGTAGTATTTTATGTTTGTGAATTCATTATGGTTTAACTATTTACCTGCGGAAGGATATGTGAACCATTTCCACTTTTAGGTTACTATAAATAAGGCCTCTATATATTTATAGAATTTGTGTGACTTTGTTATGGTTGTATGAGAATTGTATATAGTTTCTTTTTTATTTTTTATAAATATTATTATTTTATAGTTCATTTAATTTTACATATCAGCCATGGAATCCCTTGTTCTCCCTCCTCCCACCCTCCAGCCCCCCCCCCCCCCGATTCATTCCCCATTCCTACCTCCTCCAAGGCAAGGTCTCCCCTGTGGAGTCAGCCCAGCCTGGTAGATTCAGTTGAGGCAGGTCCAGTCCCCTCCTCCCTGCACCAAGACTGAGCAAAGTGTCTCAGCATAGGCCCTAGGTTCCAAAGAGCCATTACATGCACCAAGGACAGGTCCCTGTTCCACTGCCTAGGGGCCTCCTAAACAGTTCAGGCTCATCAACTGTCTCACTTATCCAGAGGGTCTGGTCCAGTTCCAAGCAGGCTCCTCAGCTATTGGTTCACAGTTCATGTGGTTCTGCTAGTTTGGCTATTTGTCCCTGTGCTTTTTTCTATCATGGTCTCAATATCTCTTGCTCATATAATCCCTCCTCTCTCTTGCTGGTTGGACTCCTGGAGCTCCACCTGGGGCTTGGCCTTGGATCTCTGCATCTGCTTCTACCAGTCACTGGATGAGAGTTGAATCAAGAAAGTTAGGGTGTTGAGCCATCCGATCACCAGAATAGGTCATCTCAGGCACTCTCTCGACCATTGCCAGTAGTCTACAGTGGAGGTATCTTTGTGGATTTCTGGGGACCTCTCTAGCACTCTGCTTCTTCCTATTCCCATGGGGTCTTCATTTATCATGGTATCTCTTTCCTTGTTCTCCTGCTCCTGATCCAGCTGGAACTTCCCACTCCCCTAAGCTCTCTTTTCCCCGACTCTTGCCCTCCATTACCCCCTTCTCACCCCCAGTCTGCTCATGTAGATCTCATCAATTTCTCTGTCTTTGGGCAATCCCTTTGTCTTTCTTAGGGTCCTCTTTACTAGGTAGCCTCTCTGGAGTTGTGAGTTGCAGTCTGATTATCATTTGCTTTACATCTATTATCCACTTATGAGTGAGTACATACCATGTTTGTCTTTCTGAGTCTGGGTTACGTCACTCAGGATGATATTTTCTAGTTTCATCAATTTGCCTAAAAACCTCATGATGTCTTTGTATTTCTCTGCTGAGTAGTACTCCATTGTGTATATGTACCACATTGTATTTATCCATTCTTCAGTTGAAGGGCATCTAGGTTGTTTCCAGGTTCTGGCTATTACAAATAATGCTGCTATGAACATATTAAGCATGTGTCCTTGTGGTATGATTGAGCATTCCTTGGGTATATGCCCAAGAGTGGTATTGCTGGGTCTTGAGTGAGGTTGATCCTCAATTTTCTAAGAAAGTGCCATATTGATTTCCAAAGTGGCTGCACAAGTTTGCATTCCCACCAACAGTGTAGGAGTGTTCCAATTGAATACAGATTCAATGCAATCCCCATCAAAATCCCAACACAATTCTTCACAGGCCTGGAAATAACAATATTCAACTTCATATGGAACAACAAAAAACCCAGGATAGCCAAAAGAATCCTGTACAATAAAACAGCCTCTGGAGGTAGCATGATCCCTAACTTCAAGCTCTACTATAGAGCTACAGTAATAAAAACAGCTTGGTACTAGCATAAAAATGGACATGTGGACCAATGGAACCAAACTGAAGACCCTGACATCAATCCACACCCCTATGGACATATGATTTTCGACAAAGAACCCAAAACTGTGCAATGGAAAAAAAGAAAGCATCTTCAACAAGTGGTGCCAGCATAACTGGATGTCAACATGTAGAAGACTGCAAATAGATCCATATCTGTCACCATGCACAAAACTTAAGTCCAAGTGGATCAAAGACGTCAACATAAATTTAGTTACTCTGAACCTAATAGAAGAGAAAGTAGGAAGTAGTCTTGAACACATTGGCACCAGAGATCATTTCCTAAATATAACACCAGTAGCACAGACACTGAGAGCTACAATTAATAAATGGGACCTCTTGAAACTGAGAAGCTTTTGTAGGGCAAAGGGCACAGTCAAAAAGATAAAACAACAGCCTACAGAATGGGAAAGATCTTCACCAACCCCACATCTGACAGAGGGCTGATATCCAGTGTATATAGTTTCTTAAGAAACTGCCAATGTCTTCTCTAGAGTATGTATATCCTTTTATGTTCCTGCTAACAACATGTGAGTGATTCAGTTTCTATGCATCCTCTACAGAACTAGTGTTGTCATTTTTTTTATTAATTTGAAATATTTGTAGGAACTTTTCCCTGTGGTTTTAATTTTGTTTGATTTAAGAGCTAATGATATTGAATATGTATTTTCATCCACATGACTATGAATGTATCCTTTTGCATAGATTTTTACATTATATATACATAATTTCAATTTCTTGCCAGCATTTACCAGTTTGAGGGAGGTATAGACATCCCTAACATCCCATGTTTATAATGTAATTTTCCAAGTATATGTAGACCCACATCAGACCACATTAAACATAATTTAGTGAACTTGAGAAGTCGGTACCCTGTTGCTGGCTGGAAGGACTGAAAGTTTTCTTCCCATTAATATTGGAATAAACAGAATGGTTCCTTAAAGTTTTCTGTCTGGCTATACTGCTCCTACAATGAAGTGATTTTGGATATAGTTACCAATCTATCACCAATATACACTTGTGCTAAAAATCCACAGAATGATATAAAAGTGTCAATGTACAAATAAAATTGCTTGAAAAGAAGAGCAGAGTTACAGGATTTAATTGACTGACTTAAAAACTCATTGCAAAGATTGAATTTAGTAAGTGAGCCATTGGTATAAGGATAAAAAAATGTTCATAGAAAAGAATTAGAGCCCTTTCTTACAAAACTGTGGCTGATTGATTTTTCAAAAGCTATGTCAAAGTAATTCAATGGATAATAACATACACTTTGAAAGAAGATGTAATTATAATTAAATATTCATACATGAAAACGAACTTCAACCTTTATTGTATACTGTACACAAATAATAAGTTGAAATAGATTTAACATAAAGACAAAACTACAAAATTTCATAAGAAAATGTTATTTGCAAATTTGGTATGGACATTTTCTTTCTTATTCTTAAGAGAAACGTTTATTTGAAACATAGTCTTAGATACTCTAGTACACAATTTATTGACTTAATTGCTTTTCATCCTGTAGAAAGACAATCTATCATGGAAGAAGTGTGCAAGTAATAATATAGCCTCATAGCTAGGAGCAGAAAGGGGAAAAAATGAAACAAGGCTTCCACAATTCACAGGGAAGGCAAATTTCAGTGGCCACCAAACCACTTCCTCAGTGCCACCCTTTAAAGACTCTACAGCATATAAGTACTAAAAAGTGACTAACACTTAGACCTTGGGGGAATATTGGAAATCCAAACCAAACTAAAAAAAGGGGGGATCAGGATCTAACAAGAGGAAAAGTTTGCAGCTTACTAGAGAAATGCCCACAATTTCATGTTTATAGAAGTATCATTTACAATCTTGTATGGAACCAACTTCGATCCTCATCAGAGTTTGCAGCTGCTATTTATTTAATTAAAAAAAAAAACCTCAAGCTGTAACCAAATAAAAGTATACCAAAAAAAACAACTATGGAATCCATTATATATTGGTCAACTACTCCTGAACCTGGGGCCTGCCCCAGAGTGGTTGATATACACGGTGTCACTCTAATGGAGAAAACTGATTTTCCTAATCTCAGCAGGTATAAATGACAGTTCAGTTGTTAACATTTACTGTGGTGTATAGGTTTTAATTAATTCATTTTTAAAATGAAATATAAGACAAAACAACTATCACATCGAAATTGGACAGAACAAGCCAACAGAAGGAAAAGAGCAACAAGAGAAGGCACCAGAATCAGAGACCCACTCATTTCCACACTCAGAAATCCCTCCCCTCATAAAAAAATACAAGAATGAATGAAACAAAGAGTTGCTTCTTTGTGACTATCCATAAGATTGACAGAACCTTATCCAAATTATCCAAAAGGAAGAGAGAGAAGATCTAAGTTAACAATATTAGCTATGAAAGAGAGTGGCTGTACTCCACCAAATTGGAAAATGTAAGAGAAATGGACAATTTCTCGATATATACCACTTATCAAAATTAAATAATCAAGATCAGATAAACAATTTAAATAGACATATAACGCTCCATGAAATAGAAGCTATGATAGTATTTTATTTGTACTGAAATGTGATTTTAATTTTATGTTAATAAATAAAGTTGCCCGGAGGTCAGAGCTATTAGCAAGGCATAAGAAAGCAGGGCAGTGGTGGTGTATGCTTATAATCCCAGCACTTGGTAGGCAGAGCTAGGTTAGTCTCTGTGTGTTCAGGGATACAGCCAGCATTGGAGACACATGCCTTTAAGACCTGGAGGGCTGTATTTACAGGCAGTGATGAGGCAGTCATGTGTTTGGGTTTACAACCAATGAGAAGGCAGAACAGAAAGACTATATAAAGACAAACACAAAGGAAGTAGCTCTTTTGCGGAGAGGTAGGACCACCGCAGGAGAAAGGGTAAGGTTTTAGCTCTGAGAACTGACCTCTTGGCTTTCTATTTTACATTGGTTCTGTGTTTCTTATTTAACAAGATGGTTGGTTACATCTACATTTGGTGCCCAACATGACAAGAATCCATTAAAAACTACTTGGCTTGTTGGCAGGTCTGGTTTCCCACAAGGCAGCCAGCTCCCTAGCCCGGGCCCAGGTCGACTTGGCCTCAGGCCGGACTAACCGTGAGCTACTTGCTTAAAGCCGGTGCTACAAACAACTCAGGCCTGCCCTGCGAAACAGGGCCCCTGCCTATAAAGCAAATACAAGTGGTCAGAGCTTAAGGAAGCCAGAGCCAAGCCTTGACTCTGCTCAAGAGGGAACATGTAGCAGGATTTGAGTTTTAGCTGGCTATGCTTTCTGCATTCTCTCTCTCTCTCTCTCTCTCTCTCTCTCTCTCTCTCTCTCTCTCTCTCTCGATTCAAACCTTGGGCACTAAGTGGCTGTTTTGAAATTCCCTTGGATATCTACTGTTCTACACAGACTTGGTAAGTCACAGCATATCAGATATTTTAAAGAAAACTATTTAAAAGAGAAATTTTTTCCACATTAAAAACAATGGTTTTATGTGTACATTGGAAGAAAATTGGGCTTTGAAATTTTTGGCAGTCTGACAATGGAACAACTATATGAGAAGATTAATATTGATTGAATTATGTCATTTATTACTATGCTTATCCTCATTTTACTATTTAAAAAGATAGTCAATTAAAGTGCCAGGATGACAGCTTTAGAAAAACTTGTTAAACCTGTAAAAATTCAGACAGAAGAAATTAACAGTGAAGTTGTTTCAAGTTTGGATCATAAGGTTACAGAAAGAAAGCCTGTTTTCACACAGTCACCCTTAATTTATCCTGTAACTATACAGCAGTTGCCTAATCAAATGATTACACAAAATATTTGGGCTCCAATTGAAATGTTGGATTTAAAAAGGTTTAAGGAGGCAATAGTATCTTATGGCATGCCTTCCCCATATGTAAAGCAAATGTTAAACTCTTGGTCAACATATAATAGGATTGTACCACAGGACTGGCGGAACCTTGCACAAGGTGTTCTGGAACCCAGCCAGAGACTTCAATTTCTAACGTGGTTCAAGGATGAAGCTACAAACATAGAAAAACAATGGAGGGATAAAGGAATACAAGTTTGCCTGGATCAGCTTATTGGAGAAGGCCAATATGCTTCAGTACAAACACAATGTTTATATGATGTCCAAACCCTAATTTTATGTCGAACGGCAGCCTTGAATGCATGGGACAGAGTTAAGGAACCAGGGAAAAAAACTTTGTCATTTACAAAGGTTATACAAAGCCCAAAAAAATCTTTCACAGATTTTTTACAAAGACTGGCTTCAGCAGTAAAGAGAATGGTCCTGGATTCAGAAGCTAGTAAAATATCAATTGAATCTTTGGCCTTGGAGAATGTGAATGCAGCATTCAAAAGAATAATCAGGCTGTTAAGGGCAAGATATGTACCTTTGGAAGATTGGATTAGAGGCACTGTTAATGTTGACGCTCATGACCATGATGATATGTGGGTAGGAGAAGCAATTTCAAAAGGTTTGAGGAATGTTAGATGTTTTGGATGTGGAAAGCAAGGACATTTGAAAAGGGACTGTAAACAGGTCATTCCTAGAAACAATGTTTCTTCAAGGAACAATGGCAACAGAATGCCCCTTCCTTCTGGAGTATGGAGGTGTGGTAAAGGAAAACACTAGAACAATGAATGTAGATCAACAAGGACAGACAGGGTAATCCTTTGCCTGAGTCCTAGGGAAACTCCCAGAGGGGCCTCATGCAGCTCCCCATAGCAAATCCAGTTCAAACCTTTCCTGCAGCCATAGAGGAAATCCCTGCTCTGAGCGATTAAATAACCAAATGCCTATTGGAAGAAATCATGCTGGTCAGGATGATGAAACAGAGAGAATAGTAAATTCAGAAGAAAACATAAAGAAAATTTTTTGGCAAACTTCTATTAATGAACAAAGACCCAAATTAACGATAAAAATAAATGGTGTTTTGTTGTCTGGTCTGGTAGGCACAGGTGCGGATGTTACCATAATTGCACCAGAATTTTGGCATCCAACTTGGCCTCTATAGGAGGTAAACGTTCAACTGTTAGGAATTGGGACATTATCTCAGGTGAAACAGAGTGCAAGATGACTGGAATATATAGCTCCAGAAGGACAGAGAAGAAAATTAAAATCATATGTGGCTAACATAGCTATGAACCTGTGGGGTCAAGACTTGTTGCAACAATGGAATACTCAGATTAACATCCCTCCAATCTCAGAAACAAATCATAAACTAGCACATGTTTCTGAGAGAAATATTAGAAGATACTATTCTAATGAGTGGTCACCAGCCATCCATATTATACAAGAACAGGGCACAACAACTAATGATCTTCCAAAGACACCAACAGCTCTACATTTAAAATGGTTAACAGACAAGCCTGTATGGATACAGCAATGACAATTAACAACAGAGAAACTCCAGGATTTAGAAGAGCTGGTAGAAGAACAGTTAAATGCTCAGCATATTGAAGAATCAAGCAGTCCTTGGAATTCTCCTGTATTTGTTATTAAAAAGAAATCTGGTAAATGGAGAATGGTAACAGATTTTAGAGCAGTTAACAAAGTAATCCAGCCAATGGGCTCTCTACAATCTGGAATTCCTTTGCCTACTCTGTTACCAAAAGGATGGCCTCTCATAGTTATTGATTTAAAAGACTGTTTCTTTTCAATACCCTTACAAGAAAAAGACAGAGAAAGATTTGCTTTCACAATGCCTACTTATAATAATTCTCAACCGGTTAAAAGATTTCTATGGAGGGTACTCCCACAGGGAATGTTGAATAGCCCAACTCTGTGCCAATATTTTGTACAACAGCCATTGGAAGTGATACGTAAAAAATTTCCAAAATCTATAATTTATCATTATATGGATGATATTTTACTAGCTGACTCAAATGCAGATAGTTTAGAAGGAATGTTTGAAGAAGTAAAGAAAAATTTGCCTTGGTGCGGATTACAAATTGCTCCTGAAAAGGCACAAAAAGTATATTCTATTAATTATTTAGGATATAAAATAGAGCTACAAAAAATTAGACCCCAAAAGGTACAAATTAAGAGAGATAGATTACAGACTCTTAATGACTTTCAAAGATTATTTGGAGACTTTTCTCATCTATGAACTATTGTTGGGGTAAAAAATTATGAACTGAAAAATTTGTTCAAAACCTTAGAAGGTGACAAGGACTTAATTAGTCCAAGAGAATTATCACCTGAAGCTGAGAAAGAATTAGCCTTGGTAGAAAAGAAAGTACATGAAGGGCACGTGGATCGTATTGATCCAAAGCTGGATTGCATTTTGGTTATTTTACCTTCTAGCCATTCTCCTACAGAAATATTAATGCAGAGGGAAGATATTATATTAGAAAGGATTTTTTACCAAATAAACCAAATAGAAAATTAAAAACTTATGTCGAAAAAAATCTCTGACTTGATTTAGAAAAGAAAATTGAGACTTCGTCAATTAGCAGGAATAGACCCAGCAGAAATTTTCATACCTTTAACTAAGGAGGACATTGAAAAATTATGGACAGAAAGAGAACCTTGGCAAAGAGCTTGCAGTAATTTTTAGGGAGAAATTAACAGCAAATATTCCAAAAGCAGTAGAATTGATGCTGAGATGAAGCCATATATACACAGCCAAGAATGGACAGCTGAATTCAAAAACCATCAACAATTTCCAGCAATTAAAATCCTGAATCATGACATGACACTAGTGGAATTCAGGTGTTTCTGGTACGTGGACTGCTCTCACCCAATGTGAGGTTGAACTCTTGACCTTGTGTACATCCTACTTCACAAATGAGTCTATCAGATACACTAAGCCTTTAGGCTGAAGATGATACCCCAACACTTCAGAGAAACCTCAGGTGACTGTCCAGGCAGCTGACTGTTTCTGTCAACTCACAATTTTTTTTTTGGAAGTTGCTTGCACGCACTTCCTGTTTTTATTTTTGTTAGGTAATATTATTTCCTTCTTGTGTCTCTGAAGGAGTTGGCGATTAGTTAGTTATAGTTAGAGGTTAGTTAGTTGTAGTTGAAGATTAATTAGGATAGAAATTGAATTAAATAAATTTTGGACATACCAAAATAGGATAGATAATAAAATTATTTTCTCTGAATTTGTCAAATACAAATGGACTAG
Source organism: Peromyscus leucopus (assembly GCF_004664715.2). Lineage (NCBI taxonomy): Eukaryota > Metazoa > Chordata > Mammalia > Rodentia > Cricetidae > Peromyscus > Peromyscus leucopus. The sequence continues at coordinate 132,679,048 of NC_051083.1, read as the reverse complement.
ACATTGTTTAGGTATTTTTTACTTATATATATTGTATATAGTTATTGTACTTTGTATATAGTTTTTCTTTTGTTAGTTATAACCTTTTTCTTTTTTTCTTTTTATTAAATTACAAAAGGGGGAATATGGTGGTATTTTCTTTGTACTGAAATGTCATTTTAATTGTATGTTAATAAATACAGTTGCCCGGGGGTCAGAGCTATTAGCAAGCCAGAGGAAAGCAGGGCGGTGGTGGTGTATGCTTATAATCCCAGCACTTGTTAGGCAGAGCTAGGTAAGTCTCTGTGTGTTCAGGGATACAGCCAGCATTGGAGACACACACCTTTAAGACCTGGAGGGCTATACATACAGGCAGTGATGAGGCAGTCATGTATTTGGGTTTACAACCAATGAGAAGGCAGTACAGAAAAACTATATAATGACAAACACACAGGAAGTAGATCTTTTTCAGAGAGGTAGGTCCACCGCAAGAGGAAGGGTAAGGTTTTAGCTCTGAGGTTTGACCTCTTGGATTTCTCTTTTACATTGGTTCTGTGTTTCTTATTTAATAAGATGGTTGGTTACATCTACAAGAAGCAATTATTTAGAATCCTCCACCCAAGAAAATTCCAGGGCCAGAGAATTTTAGCACAGAATTCTACCAGACTTTCAAAGAAGAGTTAATGCCAATACTCCTCAAATTATTCTATAAAATAGAAACAGTGGAAATATTTTCTCAATAGGACAGAAAAGTAGAAACTATAAAAAAAATGATGCACTGACATTTACCACATTTTGCTCTTGGAGAGAATCACTAAGAAATGGAAATGGCATAAATTGATAAATCATGTATCTAAAAACAATGTATATCAGGAATGTATGCATCATACTTTTAGGGGACTAGGAAAATAACTGAATGATAACAATAGGCAAATGTTTAAATAGAACACTTCTCAAAAGTAGATATGTGAATCACCAAGAAGAACATGAAAATGAACAGATGAATACAAAGGAAGTTCACTTCACACCCAAGAACAGCACTGTGAAGGACACAGGGCAACTGGATCCTAAACTGCATTATAGAAATACAAATTCTTGATATTACTTTGGAAACCCCTTCAGTAATTTCTTACAAAAATCCAATCTGTACTAATCATACAACCCAGTAACTCTATCACTAAATACTAACCAAGAAAACTGCAAATGTTCACAGAGAGGTCTGTACATAAATGCTTAGAGCAGCTTTATTTGTAATAATAAAAATTACAGCAATTCAAGTGTACATTGGTGTGTGAACAGATAAATGAGTTTCAGCTTTTCCATAATATGGACTACTACTCAGTATTGTAAAGGAAGAAACTGTTGAAACACATAACATAAATGGGCTTAAAATTAATGATTATCAAGAAAAATCTGCAACAAAATAATACATGCTGTACTATTCCATTTATATGAAATTCTAGAAAATGGAAGACTACAGCCAGGATCATAGGAGTTGGCCTTGAAAGGTCAGGAGGGAGCATTTTTGAGGGAATGGAAATGTTCTATATCAACAACATGGATCAATCTCACACACAATGGAAGGAAGTTACACACAAAGGAATATATACCACAGACTTTCATTTATACTATGCTCAAAACTAAGGAAAGGTAATGTATAACATTTAAGGATCCATACTTACATAGCAAAGCTATAGAGATAAGGAAGCAATTGCTGGAAAAGTCAGCCTGGCCATTTCCTGTAGCCAGGAGTGAGATGTAAGGGTTGGAAAGGGATATGTGGGCAGTTCCTGATATTCATGCAGTTGTTACTTTTCTTGATTAGTTGCACACATATTTGCTTTGTAGTAAGTGGTTAATCTATAAAGACTTGGCTTTATTTCTGTTTGTATGTTATATTTCACATCTAAAACACATTTTAAAAATAAGAGCAGAACTGGTAACAGCAAGCTGAGACTAGAATAGGAAAAATAGGTCAAGAGAGTGTGAAGTAAATCCAGGACAGCCCTTGAACATGGAGAAGTAAAATGCAGTCCAAGTTGACAGTGCATCTTTTCTCATACCTAGCACAGAGAATGATCATATAGTATTAGGATTGTTGATACACTGGTGTATCCAGGTATGCAACTATGAATGTCCGAATCACAGCATATTCCCAAAAGACCACCTAACAAAACAGTACTGGACTTGAACAGGTGCTAGGCATCAGATATGTTATTTCTAGTTCATGATTTGAACAAATCAGTTTGGCTACCAGCATTCATTTCTTTGTTATTTGTCTCTGTGTTCACTTCTTTTTCATTAGCTCTGTCTATAAGGCACAGTGAAAGATGGATTAGAGATAAATGTGGACATAGGTAAAGATATTCTATGTGAAAGAAGAGTCAAGGCAACAAAGTCTTAAAATGAAAAACATTAAAGTCCTTAACCTAAGGGAGTCAGTTGGCCAATATCTGGTCTTCTTTGGGCTTAATTGCCTCTGGGTGTGAATTCAAAATATAGAAGGGGCTACATAGCCACTATTCTACGCTGACTATCCCAAAAGGTGGCAATTATGAAAGAATTATCCAAAATTGAGAAGTAAAGACACATGAAGGCCAAATGCTTTGGATTTCTCTTGGTCTCATGGGACACATCTCAAGGGATAAATAGCCACAAGTAATGCTTAGAGGTAAGTATGCACAGATGGACACTTCCAGGCCAGGCAAACTATCAGCACCAGATGTGGAAACTTGAGATGGGAATCATCACTGTTTTCTATATCAATTGCTGTCTTCTGGACCAAAGTTTACCCTGTCTGTGGGCAGACATTGAGGAACTCTCTGCCTATAGAATCTTGGCAAGACCAATATACAATAAGTGTGGAATTTGGGACATGCTTCCTTCTGATTGAAGGAAGATTGCTAAGCTGTTTCTTTTCATCTGGAAGAAGTGTTCTGGCTACATCTCTATTCACTTATAGGCAGGGACTATTTACAAATCAAAGACACAAGATGAGAATTGGCTGGCTGTCTAGGAATGACAACAATGGACCAGATGAGATAGTTTTATACATTTCAAAAGCTTTCTGAATAGCCAAATGTGCCATGGAGGGATCCTGACTTTTTTTTCATAACATGTCATGGTCCTGGTCATGCATCAAATAGCTTCAGCACCGTTTTTTTCTCTGTTTGTTCTACATATAGGCAGTTTTATTCTTATGTTGATGTAGAAACCATTGAAAATAGATTGAGCTTTGAGGAGGAATTGAATATTGATTCCAACACACACACACACACACACACACACACACACACACACACACACACTGTTGTTTTTTGCAATGTATACAATTTAAACATTTTTCCCATCACCCTCACATAATAATAATACATTATTTGGGTATTATGCAAAAAATATTTTGTAAATTGCAAGATCATAACATAAACACAATAGTGCCTCTTTCTATGCAAAACCGGTTCCAAGCTTGATTTATTGGCATGGTCTGTCATTCCAACATTTCAAAAACTGTAGCAAGGTGACCTCTTTCTTTGTTGTTGTTGTTTTATTTTTTGTTTGTTTGTTTGTTTGTTTGTTTGTTTTTTGTTTTTTTGAGACAGGGTTTCTCTATGTAGCTTTGCACCTTTCCTGGAACTCACTTGGTAGCCCAGGCTGGCCTTAAACTCACAGAGATCCGCCTGCCTCTGCCTCCCGAGTGCTGGGATTAAAGGCGTGCGCCACCACCATCCAGCGGTGACCTCAAGTTTTATGGGAGCCTGGAATACATAAGGAGACACTCTCTAAAAAACAAATTTGTTCTAAATATTTCCCAGTCTGCTACTGTTTCACAGTGAACATATTAAATTGTCTCATAATATGTCATGGACTGGATATTCCATAATCTCACTTGCCATCTCTTATTGTGGGACAATTCATTTGTTCCCACTGTTATATTAGTACAGCCAATTTTATAATACACATTTTCATGCATATATTTTCTCAATTCTGTTGAGCTGTTTTCCAGGAATAAAGTCTTGGAAGGAAGAATTATTGAATTAAAGATCAGGAAAAGCCCCAGAACTCTAATTTCAGTCAACTGGGCTGCCTCTGCAGGTGTGGGCTCCCTTTTCAAATGTATCTTTCACAGTAAACACCCTTCTCTTTCAGTCCCCCATCTTGGTGTCTTGGTTACTGCCTGTTGTGTCCTAATCAACTTCTATTTGCTCTCTGGGGGCTTTGTGTCATGGTTTCAAAACAATGCAAACCTGTTTGGGAAACAGAGCCAGTCAATGTGGAATATCCTCTGAGTTCCAACATCTGAGAGTCCACAGTAAGTATCTGAGGGGGAATGCTGGCCTTGGGAAGTAAGGAGCAGAGTGCTTATTTCTCTGAGCCCACATTTCACAGACCTTTCCCCACACCCCTGTCAAGTAAACCACAAAGCTATACCCTAGGCAGTATCAGTCTCATTCTTAGTTCCTCTCTATACACACTATGTAGCAGAACCTAGCATGAAGTAGACATGGGCTCTTTCCTCACAGAACTCATAAACTTTGGTGGTGACAAATAACAATCTGAATTGCAATCCCAGCTTTGCAATCTTCTTCTGTGTGACCTTAAGTCAGTTCTTCTGTGTCTATCTATTCTTCCTTGGTTTTTTTGACTATATAACAGATGTTACTATTAATACCTGTTGGACTAGTGGGCCAGCTGAAAGAAATCATGCAGCAGTGTCTGGCATGTACTAAACTAAGTGTTCAGTACATGTTAACTACTGGAAATTCCATCATATTTCTTCTGTAATTTTGACTAAAATAAGGTGAAAAGTAACATATTTCTGAAGAGGGACTCTGATAAACAAATTCCCATCTTCTGGTCCCAGAAAGATACCAAAAAGAGGATTGGACCTCCTTCACCAACCCCAAGATGAGGAGATCTTTTGGTGAACTTTAGTGAATAGTCTTGAACTGACTAAGGAGGAGGGAGCTCAGAAACCTAGGGCTGCTTACAAAATCATTCACAGAAACCTCCACAATCTCTGCCTCCTTCTATCAGGAAGGGACAGTTATGTGGCCTAGCTGACTAGTATTTTGCAAGTACTAAATTGGCCTCCTTGATTAGAAAACACAGCCTTAGACTGGCAGCCTTGCAAGCAATCAGTACTAATGCAAGATCCAACTGAGAAATACAGCAGACCAGGCTCCATGCCCAGTGCTATGAAAGACTTCTGCCTTGTCCAGGACATGGTCCAGAGATAGAAAAAGCTGATTTTATAGCAGAGCTACTTAGGGTCAACACTTGGAACTGCCAACATTGTCTTGTATACAACAACAAGCACATGAGTGGGGAAGCTCTCTTTTGACACCCAGAAGTCCCTGGGTAAATATTCTCAGGGAAATTGTTAATTGAAAATGCCCTTGAACTGGCATGTACTACTGTAGTACATGGACCACAGAAATATCCATCACTTCTGTGGTTAACATGCTTTTCTCATCAGACCTTAGACTTTCTGGGTATAATGTATACTCTGTGCTCTTCTATGACTAGGATCCTACTGTCTATAGCAATAGCTGCTCTCCCAATCTGCTTTACCTATCTCTTATTTTGCACCCCTGTTCAGCACCAAATTGTCAGAGCATCATCTACTGTGCAAATACAAACCTGAGACAAATGTCATTACCTTTCTGAAAAAAAAACCTTAGATACTTAAGTGACCCTGGGTAATTATCCACTCCACTCTTTCCCAGAAATGTTCCTCATGTTCCTCAGACAGTTTCCCCAAGACTCTTTCTCTCTCATAGTGCCTAAGGAATGCAGCATTCCCCAAACGTATTTTATGTTAGGCATGTTTAGAAAGCATTTGATAAGACCAGAAATCAAGGCATTGTCTATTCCAATTTTTAAGATAAGTAGACTAAAGCCCAGGAAAGGGACTGGCCTGACCTAAGCTAATATAGGAAGTAGTACCCCCAAAAGACTGTTTCTAAGGTGCTCTGCAGGTTGGGGAGACATTGGGTGGTTTCAAGTAGTTAGAGTACATTGGTTTCATCAGCAGTTTTGCTAAATCCCTACAGCACTCACATAGAAGAGCTATAGAGGTAGGCCCATGAAGGAACAGCTGAGAGTAGATCAGTAGACAGTGATGAGTGAGAATAGTGCAGTGGTTGGAGGACTATTGAACTGGAGCTACATCCCAGATATGACTGTAAATTGTAAATGATAAGGAAATTGTCAAGATTTGTAGTATGAGTATGTGGCACAGAGGGAGAAGTTAAGGATGCCAATGAGAAATCTAATGCTGGCAACTGAGGAGGTGCTGGAGCCATGTCCTAAAGAGGAAGCTGCTTGAATGGAGTTAAGCAGGGCTAAGACTTCTCTTTCTGTGACTGTAGAATGTTCAGTGTAGGTAACCAATCAGCAATGTTCAGGCTAGACAAAATTCAAGAAATCATTGTAAAAAGAAGTTAAAGCACGAGAATGGAAAATGTTTTCCAAGGAGAACTTGAAGAGAGTTACGCAAGGCCAAGGCCTAGAAACCCGGGAGAGTCAGTTCTGGACTACAACAGATTACTATCTACATATCACTCTATCTTTAAATTTCCTCTCAATATTATCTACTCGAGCAAGGGACACTTCAGAAGATAAATCAGAATGTGAGATAGATTTGGATATCAGAGAATTAATATTCAACTTGCAAAAATGAAGAGACGGGGAATAGCACATAGATTTTGAGGAAGGCTGAGGAAGCTTGCAGGAAGATGATTTCTACATACATGCATGTGGTTCCCTTTCACCCTGGCATCCAGTTATATGTACATTTCCTAAATTTATCTGTTTTTGAAGGGCTTGCAGTCCTAAATCCTTAGAATACCCATTGATCCAGAAGAATGTCTGGAGTACAATACTGAGTATGAATCTGCTAAAGGTGGGAGTCAGGTAGAAACACAAGAGGATCCCTAGGAAAAGAGACAGTGTAAAAAGTGGTTTACAAGGGGGAAACTGCTGGAAACACAGAATGATTGAGGGTGGTCTATACATAAAGTACATGATTTATGGAGGAAAGAGAACTGTGAGACACTGGTGAACTATACTAGGGCCAGGTGCTTTGGATTGGAGACAAAATGGCAGAAACTGATCACCTTAAAGAGCCACAGACATCTGAATGGGTACTAGAACTAGAGTGGGTTAAAGAAACTTTACTTCCCACCTCTGTGCCAAAAGCAGTGACAAAGGCTTTGTCAGCCTTTTACATAGGTTTGGTGGGTTGAACTCAGATCATCAGGCTTGAGTGGCAAGTGCTTTTAGCTACTCAGTCATCCCACTGGCCCCTAATTTTCTTTCTGATACTCTTAATAGCTGTGGAAAAATTTATTGATGGTATATTTTATAAGATGTGTATCAAGTTTGGCTTGAATGCAATACCCAACAAAATCACCACAAGGAAAATCACTGTGATTTATGGAAAACAACCCACTCCTTCAATTTCACTATTAATATATCCTAAAGAAAGAGATAGATCTTAAGTATGGCTGTCAGGAAGTTATATGAGAAGGGAATACATAATCTAGACTCATCAGCCTATATAATGGGTTCTTCTTTGTGGATCCTGAACACTAGCTCCATCATTGCCTTTGAATTTGCATTTGTATTTTTCCACATCTTTAGCTTTCAAGGCTTATTGGCAATGTTCCCTCTTACAGAAAGCCTGTGTAACAAAGGCCTTCAGTTCAAAATTATTATTTTTTCAGAATGTTTGTATCACTGTAACGGTAGTGATCAACTTTATTGCCTAGATATACACCTTATATTTTACCCCTGTTGAACAACAAAATAGGACCCATAGTCGAATCATCAGGAGATGAGATGTAAGATCATGCCCACTAGAATTAGGCAGACCTGCATATCAATACCTGTACATGTAAGTCTTTTTTAAATAAGAAACACAGAGCCAAATGCAGAATTAAAAGCCCAAGAGGTCAGAGCAATAGCTAAGAGCTAAAAACCCTTTCTTACCCTTCACTGCCACTGCTGTCCTTGCCCTCAGCAAGAGACCTACTTCCTGTGTATCTGTATTTTTATTGATTTTCTGTTCTCTTTGGTTGTAAACCCAACCACATGACCTCCTCATCACTGCCTGTCTATACAGACCTCCAGGTCTTCTATGGTTGGTATTGAAATTAAAGGCATGCACCACCACGCCCAGCTTTTATTGTGGCTTGCTGTTAGCTCTGACCCCCCAGGCAATTTTATTTATTAACATACAAATAAAATCACATTTCAGTACAAATAAAATATCACTATATTTCCCCTTTTCTATTTTAATAAAAAGAAAAATGGAAAAAAGTTATAACTAATATAAGAAAAACTACATACAAAAGTACAATAACTATATACCATATATACAAACAATAAATACCTAAACAATGTCTAGTCCATTTGTATTTGAAAAATTCAGAGAAAATAATTACACTGTCTATCGTATTTTGCTAAGTCCAAAATGTACCTGATTCACTTTCTATCCTAACTTATATTGCTAACTATATAGGACTATCTTATAACATCTTTCAAATTTATACACTTACACCTCTTTAGTGAGTTTCTTTTCTGAAATTCTTAACAAGGAAAAATATAACTATCTAATCTTCAACATAACTAACTAATCCTCAACTCCCTCAGAGACTCAAGAAGAACATAATATTACCTAATAAAGAATAAAAACAGGAAGTGCATGAAAGCAGCTTCAAAAAAGTGTGAGTTGACAGAAACAGCCAGCTGCCTGGGCAGTCACCCGAGGTTTTTTTGCAGTGTTGGGGCATCACCTTCAGCCTATATAAGGGTCATTTGTGAAGTAGGATGTACACAAGGTCAGCAGTTCAACCTCAAATTTGGTAAGAGCAGTCCATGTTCCAGAAACACCTGAATTCCACTAGTGTCATGTCATGATTCAGGATTTTAAATTCTGGAAATTGTTGATGTTTTTTTAATTCAACTGTCCATTCTTCTTGGTTGTGTGTGTGTATGTGTGTGTGGCTTCACTTTGGCATCCCATTCTTCTCCACATCCCTCTATTAAATGCCAGTCTACCATTGAGAGGTGTGAGCTTAGTTATTCTTCAAGAATAACTGTTTCAGCTGCTGTTCCACTGCATATCAGAAGACATCGGCCTACTGCCTGTTCAGCTGCCTTCAAAGAAAAGGGCACTGTCCCTTTCCTGAATTGCAAAGGCTGCTTCATGGAATGGTGTCATATTGTCCTGGCCTCAGAAGATGCCTTTTGTTAAAGCCACAACCACACTTGTTTTGGTAAGAATTGGTAGTCCTTTGTTTCATGTCCTGTCTGTCCATTTTGTCCTGTTTGTCAGCAGTTGATTCAAGGATACTTTGTTGTTCAGTGGCTAACTTTTGCCACAGTGAAAGTTAACTCCATATGCAGTTTCTTCAATGCCCATATTTTCTCTGAAGTAGATTTGGTACTGCCAGGAGCCAACATGTCTCATAGTCATAACAAAAGAAAAAAATTATAAGTTATTAAAATATTTTAAATGCCATATTCTGTAGATCTCTGAAGGGTTTGAAGATAATCTGTCTATCTAAAATGTCTGTTCAATCTTGAAAACACACCTAATATGACTACAAGTTTGATTGTAATGTCTAACTACTAACTTTCATTTCTTTATATCCTAATAGTTGGTAATAGTAACATTCAAGGATTAGCAAATTGCATTACATTGTTAAATGAATGATATAAGTACAGTATCTTGAACAAGATTAGAAATATACATATAGCATTTTCTTATATTTTTGGTTGTGAGCCTAGCCTTTAACGGCTGAGCCATCTCTCCAGCCCACGTATAGCATTTTCTAACACTATCAATCTCAATATATATACAATATAAAAAAAAATCCAATCCAATGTAAAGCATTTAAAACTAGTAACTCTCTCTGTCTCTCTGTCTCTCTGTCTCTCTGTCTGTCTCTCTCTTTAAAACAAGAACCTTAAATCTAATCTCCTTTGCTTAGCCCTTTTCCTAACCATTAACAACAACTTGTAACCAACCCTCCTAAACAATGAAAATTATCCCAGACCCAAAACCCTTTAAAAAACCAAAAAAGCACCTGCCCCACACCACCTCTTGGGGAATGTGGATGTCATATTCTTAAGATTGCTTCCTGTTGGGTATGGGCAAAGGCATCTTTATTCTGAGAAGAAAAATTTTGGGTTAATTGTCAGTTTTTTGGAAAAGGTAACTATATCCTTCGTCATCCAGTCTGTGCATAATGCTAATGTTCAGGGTTTATCTCAAGTCCTTATTCAAGTAGTCTTTGAAACTGGATCATCTCAGCTAGCCATCTCAAAATTGCTCTGAGCAGTTTGTAGTCCAAAGCTGATCTGTATATGATGTTTGTCAGCTTAGTGATATTATTATTGTCCTCATGGAATTGTTGTTGTTGTGGGGTACCATCTTCTTCCTGGAGACTTCAGTTGATGTTAGACCTGGCTGTGATTTCCTGCAGAATACTGATAAGAGACTCAAACACAAAGATGGGCACCAAATGTAGATGTAACTGTCTTTTTTAAAATAAGAAACACAGAGCCAAATGCAGAATTAAAAGCCCAAGAGATCAGAGCAATAGCTACGAGCTAAAAACCCTTTCTTAACCTTCACTGCTGCTGCTGTCCTTTCCCCTCAGCAAGAGACCTACTTACTGTGTATCTGTCTTTTTATTGACTTTCTGTTCTGCCTCCTCTTTGGTTGTAAACCCAACCACATGACCTCCTCATCACTGCCTGTCTATACAGACCTCCAGGTCTTCTATGGTTGGTATTGAGATTAAAGATGTGTGTCTCCATGCTGGCTGTATCCTTGAACACACAGAGATATGATCTGGATTAAAAGTGTGACCCACCACCACATGGCTTCTGCTATGACTTGCTATTAGCTCAGTCACCCAGGTAACTTTATTTATTAACATACAAATAAAATGACATTTCAGTACAAAGAAAATATCACCATAAATACCAGCTTTACCAATTCCTAGTTTCATTAGCTTTGGTAAGTTCCTTCATGTCTTAGAAACTGAGATTCTTCATTTCCATTTGCTCATGGTATTATGAGATATAGTATATGAGATCCATAATAGGAAGATCACATGTTTGTAGAAATAATTAAAGAAGAAAACAATTAGGGACTATCAAGAGTAGAATGTAGCAGAGTTCTGGTGCTCAATAACTATTTCTTCTTGTCATTTGACCTGAACATTTCTCACAGGACCTGGCAAAGGGTTTTCATTCATTGACTGAGCCAGTCATTAATGAAATATCACTGCAAAAAGTTATGTATATTGTCACAGAATTACTTTGAGCACAATATTTAGGAATACATGTGTGTGTGTGTGTGTGTGTGTGTGTGTGTGTGTGTGTGTGTGTGTGAATAGCCACAGAGAACTATACAAATAGAAATAGTCAAGAATAGCTATGATAGCCATAAAGAAAAAATTAAAGATGAGATCATTTGTTATATTAGATATGAAGATTTTTTTGAGACAAGGTTTCACTATCTATCCATGGTTGGCTTGCTGTGTAGACCAGACTGGCCTCAAACTCATAATGACCCACCATTCTGCCTCCTTAATACTTGGATGACAAATGTGAGCCACAACACACAGATAAGATTTATTATAAAGCTATAGTAACTAGAGCAGTCTAGGAATAGACAAACAAATCAATGAAACAAATTTTGAAGTCCAGAAACAGATGCACACATACACAGACACCTGATAGAGAACTGTAGATCAAACTGTAGATATAGAACTATAGGTGGAACTTTTCAATAAATTGAAAATTTTAATTAAAATAATGGATAAACAAAGCAACCCTCTACAGCAAACATAGAAAGTAAAAAATCAATTCCATGAAAAAACTTCATATACATAAGATTGATGCACTTTCTATAAAAACCATTACCAGTAAGATTTTTCACATCTGGGAAGAACATCAAAAAGAAACCAAGGTCAGTGTGGTGGTTCAAGGCTTTAATCCCAGCACTCAGGAGGCCAAGGCAGATGCATCTCTGTGAGTTAGAGGCCAGTCTGGTCTACAATGGGAGTTCCAGGACAGCCTGGCATACTTAGTGGGACCCTATCTTAAAAGGTGGCAGGGCACTGGGGAGATAACTCAGTGGGAAAAAAGCTCTTACTGCTCAAGCCTGACAGCCTGAATTCAATCCCCAGTATCCATATACAAAGAAGGTCTAGTGGCCTATGTCTGCAATCCCAGCATTCCTGAGCTGATTGAGTAAGCAGAGACAGGAGGATGACCTAAAAATTCACAGGTCAGTTAGCCTGGAGTATGCCATGTGCTTCACCAAGATGTAAGGAGATAACCAACTTCTAAAATTTGTCCTCTTACTTCCACATGTTCACTGTGGTATGCACATACATAGATATATACCACAATAAAAATAATGAAATAAAAATTAAAAACAAAGAAAAGTCTGGGAAAATATAACAGCCTAAAAAACATAAGAAGACATAACAAGTAAATGTAATGTGTTATCTAGGTAGAGATCCTGAGACACAAAACTCAAGTCCAAAATGTAAAGAGACAAACAAATTATGAATTTCAGTTATCAGTAATAGCATTATATCATTGTTAATTATTGTTACAAATATACCCATACTTACATATCACAAAACTTTGGTTCGGAGCACTAGACAAACTCTATTATCTGTAAGTTTAAACTTAATCTAAAACTTAAAATATGTTTGTTTATTTTAAAATAAGTAACAAAGGGGGGATTCTGAGATTGCTCAGCGGGTAAAGGTGCTCACTGTCAGGCCTGAAGATCTGTGTTTGATCTGGAGGCCCCACATGATAAAAGGAGAGAATGGAGTCCCATAATTTGTTTTCTGATCTCCATATGTGCTTGTGAAATGCGAGCACGCGCACACGCGCGTGTGCACACACACTCACACACACACACACACACACACACACACACACACACACAGAGAGAAATACAATAAAAACAAAAAAGTAAAATATTCAATTTCAGGAAGATTAAATACCTAAATACATAAGGCAAAATTTGAGAATTGCATAGAAGAATGTATTACTAATATGAGGGTGAGCAAAAATTTATTGCATGAGATAATAAACAAAATTAACCATAAACAAAAAAGATATTTGACTATATTCAAATTCATGCTTATCATGGAAAAAAGCCAAAACCACATATTTTACTTCCCACAATGGACAAGTAAACTTCTACTGAGCCAATTCAACTTCAGATTAAAACTATAAAGTTTGGGGAAACCCAATGAAAACACAACAAAAGACAGTAGAGAGGGAGAGAGAGCAAAAGCATGTAGATATAAGAAAAAAGGCAACACTTGGAGGGGGCTCAATTTCTCATTGTTTTTATAGTGTTCAGCCTGAAGACAAGGCCCAGTGTTCTTCATAGAGGACAACTAAGTCTCTACTGGGAAACCTGGAATATTTTTGTGTTTAAGACCTAGAATACACAACTGTCTTCCTTATGCAAAGAGCCTAGTCCAGTCCCATAGAGGCTCCACAGCTGTTGTTCTAAAGTTCATGAGTTCCCTGTGGTGGTATTGTGTTCCCCAAAATATTGTGTACCTTAATAAACTTATTTGGGGTCAGAGAACAGAAAAGCCACTAGTTAGGCAGCGATGGCACATGCCTTTAATCCTAGCATTCCATAGGCAGAAATCCATCTGGGATCTCTGTGAATTCAAGGCCACATTGGAAACAGCCAGGCATGGTGGCTCACGGCTTTAATCCCAGAAAGTGAGCCTTTAATCCTAGGGAGTGATGATAGAAAGCAGAAAGGTATATAAGGCATGAGGACCAGAAACTAGAAGCATTTGGCTGGTTAAGCATTCAGGCTTTTGAGCAGTAATTTAGCTGAGACCCATTCCGGATGAGGACTCAGAGGCCTCCAGTCTGAGGAGACAAGACCAGCTTAGGATTCGGCAAGGTGAGATAGCTGTGGCTTGTTATGTCTCTCTGATCTTCCAGTGTTCACCCCAATAACTGGCCTCGGGTTTGATTTTATTAATAAAAATTTTTAAGATTCCTTCTACAGTTCCCACTAGTTTGGTTGGGTTGTCTCTATAGATTTCCCCATCATGTGTAGCTTATTATGTTTAAGGGAATCCCTGGCAGTGGGATTAGGATCTATCCATGGTGCATAAACTGGCTTTTTGGAGCCTATGGTGGGACAACTTGCACAGCCTTGAAGCAGGAGGAGGGGCTTGGGACCTGCCTTACCTTTTTGGAGGAGGAGATGGGGGCAGGTTGGGGGGACAGGCTGAGGGGGAGCAGGAGGAGGGATGAGAGGGGAATCTGTAGTTGGTATGTAAAATGAATAAAAATGTCTTAATAAACAAGAAAAAGAAAGCACACAGCACATCTCCACATCATTAAACAAATATTTCATAGCATAAACAAATATAACACATCTTAAAATAATATTCCACAATAGTCTTACCAATAAAATAAATTGGCCTATAATATATAAATGAGAAAGTATTTGAGAGAAATTAACCAACATTTACCAAATCAGAATTAGATCTTCTAAAAAAACAAAACAAACAAACAAACAAAAGAACTGGAACACAATGTTCATTACAAACACAACTACTAAAAAGAGAACATTTCTGAAAATTAGAGTCAGAAAGAAAGAAAAATAATGACCAAACCTTCTATATAAACTCCACTCTACACTTTTCTGACCCCAAAGTGTATATGGGACAGATTCAGAGAAGGCCATATGAGAATGAAAGAGCTAAATTGTTATCTGAGTTACCACTCACTGCAGGAGCAAAATGGCTTATGGTTTTAATCCAGTCAATTATCTAACCAGTTGCTAACACAAACAGAGTGAAAGACTTAAACATCAATGGAACACACCAGAATCATTTTACACACACACACACACACACACACACACACACACACACACACACACGGGGTGGGAGAGAGAGAGAAAGAGAGAGAGAGAGAGAGAGAGAGAGAGAGAGAGAGAGAGAGAGAGAGAGAGAGAAAGAGAAAGAGAGAGAGAGAAGAATTAGCAACTCTCTGGAAGCAACCCT